>NC_141691.1:858672459-859179959 GCF_964263255.1 Lissotriton vulgaris
TTCTAGTAGAAGTATCAGCATACGGCTAAATAGGGATATTACCAGCTCTAAGTATATAAAAAAGGCTGGCCAATTGATTATATCAAACGTTTTCTATAATTAATCATAAGGATTACAGCTGTCGGGTTGGGTTGTGCGAAACCCACTTCATAATCTGGACAGTGGTCAGAGATCCCTGCACTGCCCAACTGTTGCTGTTTTTTCTCCAACTGCCATCCCAGGGTTCTGAGGAAAGCTGTCAAAGTCAGCGGTCAATTAGCGGTCAGTTGGAGTACTCAATGCATGCATCATAATTCAGTGTTTGGACCGACCGATTCTGACGAGTCAGCAGCAGTCCAACCACCTCCAAAAGGTCAGCGGAAGCCGGACCAATTGGCAATGTAAGGATCCCCATAGTTTTTGTACAGAAATGGTTGCAAAAGAAGAAAAGCCTAAAGATAGGAGTTAATGGCAATCTACTGTGAATTAAATGCTAGTTCTAAAAAAGAACGATGACTTGGTAAAAAGTGAGAAAATGAACAAGTATTAATGAAGTATGTCTGAGCACAAATGAGAGGTGGCTGGTAAACACTAGTAAAAATATATTTGAAGAAGCAACATAAAACTGTTTGTTGGACTTGGCCCTTTTGGATGGTTCACCCCGATACTCTTTGCCTTTTCTCTGACATGGTGTTGGTTGTTTTAGGCCTCTGGGCACTTTAGCACTGGGGTCCATTGTAAAGTGTGTGCGCTCTCTGTGTATATTTGATAAGGTTGGCCTGCCCACCCATAGGAATGCATTGGTGATTCCCTGATCAGTGTGTGTCAGTGGTAATTCATGGTATGGGAGGAGCAGCGTGGTCAAATTTAGTATGTATGAAATTGTGAGAATAAATGCTTCGCAATGGTGTGCGCAGATTTATTGTGACTATGGGAGAAAAGCCACTTTTCGAAGTTCGCATTTCTGTGTGCTATGTGTCTGCCTGCCTGATGTGAATTGCATGTCTGGCTTGTGAGTGACAGGGGCTGGGAGGTGTGTGTGGCTCCAGGAGGGGCAGGGTTCGTCAGCGTTGGGCTGAATAGGACCTCTGTGCTGGGAGTAGTGGGAGCAGTAATCCCCTGACTCTGAGTAGGAGTGTGCCTGCCCTCTACAATGCTGGCTCCGCCCCCTGTGGTGCATCTGATCATCTAGTCTCCTCCTGACAAAGGGGGAGAGGAGCTTGCAAAACAAAGTGCTTCAAATCCCTCATGAACCAGTTGCATCTGATTACCCCATGCCCTGCACTACAGACAAATGAAATGTTTGTATAAGTACAGGGGCTGTGACACCCATGAATTTGGTCAGTTCTTGTTCCTGAATACTGCTGGGGCGTGATTCTGCTGGGGTCCAGGAGGGGCTGCCATGAGGGCTTGCCTCCCTGGGCCCTGCATTGCCCCTGCATCTCTAAAGACCATTTGCTGGGACTTATTCTTTTGATGCAGGAGCTTTTGATGCCTCTAGCACCTTGTGTGTACTTTCTTTCCATTTTTCCCCAGAACAGCGTGTGGGATGTGCAGCGCTTTTGCTGCAGCCCCCTTTGAGAGGGCATACCCATCATAGGGATTCCCCTGCGATGCTGTTGGCGGGTGCCCACCCCGCTTGTGCTTTAATTTAATTACAGGAGCCTACCCTGTCTTATGAGTGTCCTGAATGCAGGTGCCCACCCCGCAATTTCGTGTTTCTGAGCGGGAGCCCACCCCACTTTATTATTGCATTAAATGGCGGGTGCCCACCCCTCTTACACTTGATGCTATTTGCGGGCGCCCACCCCGCGTCCAGTTGCCGAGAATCCCCGAGCAGCCCGAGCCGCCGAGAGGAGAGCACGAAATCTAGAAGTCAGGCACCCGCGCCTGACTATGGGCAGGCCTACCAAAGGAAGTGCGGCCGGAAGCTTGGCTGCATGCCTAAAGGAGGACAGGAGCCTACCCTGCCTCCACGAGGCCAGAGGTAAAGTCCCAGGTCCCAGGAGGGGGCCCGGGTCAAGTAAGAGGAGACCGGGAATCAGGAAATGCCCAGCGGGGCTTCCGTGAGCTCTTGGGAGCCCCGGAGCTGACAGGAACAGAGATCATGGTGAGCACCATCCTGCCGAGGAAACCAGGGGAGTCCTGCCCACATTCTTGGTGAGTGGGGGCTTTTTCCTTGTGATTAGTACCATTCGAGGCACAGTATCTTTGCATGAGCGGTCCCGCAAGAGAGCAGCTGCCCCAACAATGGGCATATTGGTTGTAGGAGGCCCAGAGGGACCCATGCCTATGATTTTACATTTGCCATGCTTTACAGTCTGCAACTGCAATGATGGGGGCATGTTATTTGGAGAGCCCTAGTGAGGCCCGAGGGCACAGTTGTGCCAGGGCCTATGTGCCTATTCACAGCTGTGCCGCACCAGCGTCGGCAGCTGCAACGTTTTGCGCACATTTGTTCAGTAGGCACAGTGAGTACCCAGGCCCACAATTCTTCACAGCTGCATGGCAAGTAGCATCAGATGCAACATTTAGGCCACAGTTCTTTGGTGGCATGTTTGAAGGCGATAGGAGTGAGATGCACTGCGAATTCTGCTGCATTGGCAGCCACCCTGACATTTGGGACATAGGGCATTTGAGCCCCTTTGAGAAGGCCAGTTGGCCAGGGGAACTGTGAGGCTTGTAGGGCTCCAGGCCCTAATGTGATTTATGTGGGGCTAGGAAATTTGATTTATCTACTCTGGTTCGCACACCCTGCTTTTATCTCTAAATGTGGTTTTATGATTATGAGGTTATTTGCATACTGTGGTTTATGCTGGTGAGATTACTCTCTACTGTGAGTTATGCCCCTAATGTGATTTATGCTAGTGAGGGTATTGTCTAAAGCGTTTAGACTAATAAGATGATTGCATAATGTATTTATGCTGGTGAGGTTGGTGCAGAATGTAATTAATTCCTAAATGTGATACTGTGCGTAATATCGTTTATGTTACAGGATGATGCTGAGTTCGCCAGTGATTACTGGTTGGGTTCTACATTCATGATATGTCCTACATTTGCTAAGTTGACTTTGTGATGATTCTGACAGTGGTCCAGGCGGCCCTGTCAGGTGTACATAATCCCTTGTGAATATTACCTGGTGCCAGGTGGCAGATTGTATATCATGTGATTACTATTCTAATGTGATATGAGAATACAAAGGCTGTTTTTGTGTGGAGTTCCTTTTGTGGTGTGCCTGGTACGTTGTTGCTGTGTGAGTGCCTCTAGGATAAAACTGACTGCTCGTGCCAAGCTACCAAGGGGGTGAGCAGGGGTTATCTTTGGTGTGTAACTCCCTTGCCCTGACTAGAGTGGTGTTTCTGCCTGGCTTTGGCGCAAGCCTTACCCAACCAGAAATCACATTTCTAACACTATTTATAAATAGATTATTTTAAAATATAAGAATATTATGGGCCCGATTCACAGAATGAACTTACTACTTTTGACATTCACAGAATGCACTTACTACTTTTGGTATTCACAGAATGAACTTACTCATTTCGGTATTCACAGAAGTTAGGACTACTAACTTTAGGACTCCTAAATGCCTTCTGTGAATACCGAAAGTCTTAAAATTAGGATTTTTCTCAATTTAGCAGTAGTAAAGTTAGGACTACTAACTTTAGGACGCCTAAATGCCTTCTGTGAATACCGAAAGTCTTAAAATTAGGATTTTTCTCAATTTAGTAGTAGTAAAGTTAGGACTCCTAACTTTACTACTACTAAATTGAGAAAAATCGTAATTTTAAGACTTTCGGTATTCACAGAAGGCATTTAGGTGTCTTAAAGTTAGTAGTCCTAACTTTACTACTACTAAATTGAGAAAAATCCTAATTTTAAGACTTTCGGTATTCACAGAAGGCATTTAGGAGTCCTAAAGTTAGTAGTCCTAACTTCTGTGAATACCGAAATGAGTAAGTTCGTTCTGTGAATACCAAAAGTAGTAAGTGCATTCTGTGAATGCCAAAAGTAGTAAGTTCATTCTGTGAATCGGGCCCTATGTGTCTAAAGTGAGAGTGAGTAAAAACGATGGCTTTATGTTTTCCACAGTAAACATTGGCAAACTAAAAATAAATAATGATGGTGTATATATCTATAAATTATATTCTGTTATTAAGTTTGTTAATATCAAGCACAATGCTACTGATTATTTATGCATCAACTGATTGTCATAAATTCGAAGTTAGTAAAAGTAGGTACGTTCTACTGAAGCACATCTATCAATATTAATGAGAGTGTGCATTCTGTCACAGAGCTTTCCAAGTTTTTCATCTACTGGGTTGAACTTAATTGCTCATTACATGCTTGTAATAGTGAATTTTTCAAAATGTTTACTTTTGTTTAATTTTTCAAGACTATCAGCAAACCTACAATATGATGCTACCTTTGCAGTTTAACTTCTATCATGTGAAAACTGGATGCTCTATTGCAATCCAATTGTTCTTCAACTGAGTTAAGAGGCTAAGTACTAGAGGAAAATGCATTCTTCTATGAGCCACTGCACCAATAATAGACTTTTAGGGCCAAATTTATCAAGGTTTAAGCCGGTGCAGCTTTACAAAAAGTAATGCAAACCAGATGGAGGTAATGAATTGGGATATACTTTTCAGCATGAATCTTGATTTGCAATCAAAAGTAATCCTAAGGAAAAGCAAAGTAGCACTTTGAGCAAATTTGCACTAACTTGCATCAAGCCAGTATTTTATAAGGGGCACATGGGCATTACCATGCAACCACAGATTGATTTTGACACAAAGGACTGTATGCTAAAAAAGGTAGACAGGGTTTTGCAACAAAAATGTACACCTCCTCGAGGCACGTGTACAGTTTAAAAAAGCCTTCTTTCCTTAAAATGTTTCCAACTTTGAATGTGTGGTGTATTAAACAGCACACATGCAATGTTGGAAAAGATCTAAAATAAAGGCCAAATTTATGGGGATATGGCTTAGGGCAGATCAGCAAATCACCTTGATGCAATGCCCTACATCAAAGTGAAAGTGCAGGAATGTACCATATTTATCCAATATGGTACATTCCTGTCCTTTCCCCCAGCGCTGGGGGCAGCCTAGCGCCAATGCTGGCACCCTTGCACCATGTTGCAAGGGTGTCTGTGTTGTAGGAAGGATGGTTTGAGTGCAGGAAGAGGCACCTTTCAGCACAGAAACAATCCACTGAAATGTGTTACTCTTTCTTTGGGTGCTGCAAAATGCAGTACACAAAGAATAAAAGAAGAGAAACAAAGATATTTGTCGAAGTAACACCTCGCTAAAAGAGGCTTAAGGTTTTGGCAGATCCATAGATTAATATGGTCTTAGAAATCTGGGGAAGCATCAACATCTATAGGTGTTGCATGGGAGCACCCATAGCAATGCCCATGGAACACCTTCCTAGCACAGAGTAAGGCAATGCAGCAATTTGCACTACCTTGCCTTACACCATATTTATGAGGCCATTCAGACTTTGAGTGGGCTCCTGGATCTAATTTCAAGGGTTGCCCCACCAGAGCATCAGAATAAGTGACACTACGGCAGTCGAAGGGGTTCATGAATATTCCCCTAATTTTGAACATAGAAGTTTGCACTGGAATGCTACCCTTCCAGTGCAAAGCATATGCTAGACATCACACACACAACTCTTTGATAAATTGCAAGGGTGTGTGCATGGTGCAAGGCAGCCTAAAGAGCAGAGGCAGAGGTTGACACGAGCTATGCCATGTCTTAATAGACATGGTGCTATCCTTATACCTCCCTATAAAATGACGTAGTGCAGAGCAGCAGGTTTGGTTGCTGTTTTGTGTTTGCTGAAAAAATATTACATGAAACCCAGAAAACGGTCCTAGAATGCTTAATTCTGGTCCAGTGAGAACCTGACCTGGCAGTTCAGGCTGGACTGTTTCCACTGGGAACAGGTCAAGACTGATTTTCATATGGCTTGGTTTAAGCTGGAATGGCATGGGGAGCAAACAAACAATGGATTTAGGCTCAGATTCTGTCCATCAATTGTTCTTCTTGCATTTGTCACGCCCAGTGGGATGAGTATGCCCAAACGTGAGTCCCATGCTCTCCATGCCACTGGAGTCAATGTAGCCTGGCTGTTTAGGGGTGAAGTCCTGAAACATGTCCTAAGATGCTGTTTTTCAGTCCAGGGAGACCCTGGCCTGGTATTTCAGGCTGGTCTGATCCCATGGGAAACAGGGTCAAGACTGATTTGCATATGCCTGGGTTTAAACTGGAGTGGCATGGGGAGCACAAATATGATGGATTTATGCTCAGACCTCTGTACTGGAGTGAATGTTTGACATTGATTAGCATTCTGTCCATCAATTGTTCTTTTTGTTTTCTCAATGTGGATGGATAACTACTCAATTTTTTACATGGAATTTCATTACGGAGTATGGACTTTTCATGTTGGAGATTGAGTTTTTATAAAAAAATCAATTCTATCAAACTAATTTACAATGTTGGTTTCCCTGTTTGGATCATTGCAGTACTGTAGACTCTAGGTGACAAATGGTATGATAAAGTCACCAATAGTTGCAGAAAGACGATAACAACAGGTAGGAACCCCCAACTTCGGATGATTTGTAAAAAAGTATTTAAAAAATGTCAATTTAATTAGAAACTGAAGTTAAAACAGGCAAGTAATATTACAGGTTGTTAGTGTGTGTTAGAAGTGTAGGATGTAGGCAATATTTTCCAGGTAGTCTGATCACCCATAAATGAAAATCCTTTGATTTTCATTGATTTTTAGGCAATGATCTCTCAAATATCTCTTTACCTTTTTTGTAAACACAGGGGGTTCAGGCTACCTGACAATGATTGTGCCATTCTCATTTCTTGGAAACTTTGTTCCTTTTGTGAATTTATAAAGGTTTGAGTGACGCCTGCCATTTGATTTGTTGAAGGAATTATGCCACTCCTCTATGGCATTTTTTGTCTTTGCACCTCTCTCGAAGCAGGTTGAGTAACAGTTGACCAGTCAATGGTAAACATTGGATTTCTCCTGTCACCCAATCTGCTTTGATTTCCATTCCATGTGTCCTCAAATACATCTACAAGTGGGGCCAATTTGTCAAGAAGACTGATTCAGAAATTAATGTGTAGAACTAATCCACACACTCAGTAGGTACAAAGCACAAGGATGTTAGTTTCTTTACCTCATATTGCAGCTCACTGTTTGCCATGTAATCCTCAGCTAAGGATGTTTTTTAGTTTTCCTCCAATATGCCTGAGAAAATTGAAAAAACATCCTTGGATTTGGGTGTCAGGGTAAATTGTGGTAGTCATATTAATCTTTGCTAATTGGAAGTAAATTATTATGTTCCTATTTATTGTTTTGATTTTTCGCACTGCTAAAAATTCAGTGTATGTTGAGAATTGCTTGTCAGGGAGTAAGCTGTAAACTAGAGGGACCACTGTGTTATTTATGTCAGCATGAATAGTGTAACTTTGGGTAAACAGATTGGGTGTGGACTTAAAAATCCTATACATCACTTAAATGTCACTATTCTCGAGGACTTCCAGCTTATGGGTTGTGTTAAATATTAGTATTCTTTTTAGAGGGTTTTCGCTGCTATGCAAACGGAAAGGTTCATTAGTGAAAGTAGCTGTTAGTTCTGGGGGGATGTTCATGTCAGAATAGGTTTGAGGGGTTCCACTTTGGGGATTGCTTGCCTTTTTTGCCCCTTTACCGTCCTCCTCAGATTGGGTATTGTGAGCATACTACTAGCTATATGAATGGGGATGTTTTGTGATACCGCACTCAAAACTGAGCCACATAGGAGATGTTTGCAAGCATTTTATTTGTTGTATATTTTCATGCACCTCAATCCCTATTTCAGAGGCAGAATGATTATACTCTGTGGTCCTTTCCACAATATCACCCAGAGTAACTGGTCGGCCTTTGCAACAGGATGGAAAATACCACACACAATTCAACTAACTCTGGGGCTCAGTTGACCGTTCTTTACAGTAAAGATAGCTTCCATACTTCATTAACCTATTGCTTCTCCTCGATTTTACAAACCTGGCCTGTCTGTTCAACACCATTTTTTGGGTTATATGTTGGGGAAAAATTGAAAATCTTTTTTTTTTATGTTATGTTGCAAAAGTGTGTTTTAATTTGTTTGCTCACGATGGACCTGCAAAGGACAGCAAGTTTTGTATAGTTACTTAATACATTGTTGTATTTAGAAAAATGTATTGTTTTTATTTCAGGTGACGCTGCAAAAAATTTATATTTTGCACTATGGTGCCTGTGGAAAAAAAGTTTAGCAATTTTGAAATGTATTGTTTGTTTCTGAATATTTACCTGAGATGGAGTTAATTCCTTCAAAATCTGGTTTTTTGTAGACATTATTTTGGATTTTGGTTTTTAAATAGATGGTTTATTGGAGTCCGTTCTTTTGCAGTGTAATATGTAAAATATTTTGAAGGAAAATTATTTTTGTAAATGGAAAAGTTTGAAACTTTGATGCAATTTTTAGTGAAGGGAAAATATTTGTGTATGTTTTTTTAGAGACTGTATTCAGAGTTACGAAACAGAAATGCTTTAGGCCTATTGTTTGCTGTCTGTTGAAAGAAAATTGTTAGTTTTTGTTATGTGTATTATTTATTTGAATATATATATTTTTATTACCAATTTTAATTTTTTTAATCCACTCTACTTTGCCCCACCCCCTGCCCCCCACCCATCCCCCCAAAATAAAACAGATAGAAAAAAATCAGTCACCTATAAATATATACATGACAGCACAGAAACCGTTGCTTTTCAAATTCCATTGTAAAACTAAACATTGCATCTGTTCAGTATTGGAACAGAATAATTAATCACATAAAAGACTCTACAAATATCTAGAATAGCGGAAAGAATTACAATATCACAGCAGTATTCCAGTATCACATCAGCCACACCAACGGATTGACCCAGAAATACCCCTCAAAGTGTAGAGTACATTCACACCTCAAAGCAGGGCTGTGCCATCCCCAACATTTTTTAGTAAGTTCTATTATGTTGCCAATCGATTTGCCCACTTAGTCAGATGTTTCCAAATTCTCAACCCCTTCTTCTTGGCTCGATGACTCTTTTTGGCATACACCACTTTTTTCCAGATTATACACTGTTTAGAGTCGGGCTAGCCCTTGTTGAAAGGAGGGAGGATTAGCATCCATCCAGGCTTAGGTGATACATACTCTAACAACAGACATGGAAATACAGAGAGAACTCCCTCCTTTAACTGATCCCACACTATCTTGAAATCCCAGTAATGTTGAAGGGGATTCAGGACTACATTCAACGACAATTTGTCTCTAAAAAGCTTATTAATTTCATCAATCACCCGGGGAGAGCAAACCACATTTAGCAAGCATATGGACTATATATGCCCCATACAAGGCACACCCTGGACAATGTGTTCCTTTACCAATCCCCATTGGGCAACCCTATGGGGGGATTAATATGGACGGAAACAGGTTTCATAAAACACGGCCTGCACACGTGTGGACGTTAGCATGTCTTGCGCTAATAAAAAAACTTACGGACAAGCTTCGACCGAAATGCATAATTTCATTTGCCACTTCCATATGTTTATTATTTTTAAAGTAAATTCAAATTCAAATTTATTTTATTTTTTTGATTAATTAAAATCTTACAAAAAAACAACTAAAACATTTACAGGTATAAAATACTAAAACAATTCGTGTATTCAATTAATTTCCATAAAACCTAGGCATTTTCCGTACACATTAGATGCTATGGTAGTCAGTCATTTAAGGTTATTTTAAAAGTTGGTTCTGTAGTTTCGTATTCACACAATCCATAGTTTAATCAAGCACAATCTTCCAATTTCTTTTGTACAATTCAAAGGAATTTGATGAGTGCTGAATTAATTGGTAGATTTAAACTTGCCAGTAGTGCCTGCCTACAAGTCCTTACACCACGTCTATTAAATAGTTTCTTAAGTATAATTTTTCTTTCATCTCCCAAATCTGGACAAAGACATAATAAGTGTATGATGGCTAGTTGTCCTGATTTACATAGCCTGCTTAGGCAGTTATCGTTTATTCTTTTCCATAGTGCCAAATGACATAAGCCTGGAAAATAATCAAATCTAGCATTCACAAAAATGTGTTGGTTTTTTTTTTTACCATGAAGTTTCCAGGTCGGTTTGGACCTTTTTTTTCTTGAATCCATTCACGATCGGCTTTCTTTTAACGAAATTATCTGTGTCCTTTATCAGGGAGAGATGATCAGTAAGTTTATTTACAGTTTTTTTAAAGCTCTCCTGCACGACGGTGGTGTTCCAAATAGGTGCTATACCAAATTTGTTAATTGCTCTATTCAAGTAGGAGCTGGCAATTAGGTTTCTATTATTTTTTATTTCTTGCCACAGTAGGCTAGACATTACGTTGTCCTGATCGTTTTTTATTCTGTTCCACACTTTCAGTGTGTGCCCTTTCCTTGCATACCATTGGTTGTTTAGCCCAAATTCCAGTCTCACTTGGGCTTGTGAGGCGTTCTTTGGGAGAGAAAATTCTATACGTTTTGGCGACCGCAGTGTTGATGATCTCTGCGTCTTTCCTGTTGAGCACCTCGCTGCCATATGTTAGGGTAGGCAGTAATTTAGCTACAATTGTTTTTAATAAGGGGCGATAAGACCAGTCTCCTGTGGTTTTCTGGATTGTTCTAAATGCCCCGACAAGGGAGTTTGCTTTCCTTGTGATGTCTATTTTTTGTATCTGGAAATTGCCGTTGTCATTGAAAGTTACGCCCAAGTATTTGTAATTGGTGACTCGCTCCAATTTTTTGCCTTGCAAAATCCATTTATGTGTGTTTTTAAGACATACATTTTTTGTAATTACCATTACCTTGGTCTTAGCTTTGTTAATGATCATGGCATTTTCCTTAGCATACTTGGAAATGCCATCCATTAACCGTTGCATTCCCACTTTGGTCTGACTTAAGAGTACGACATCATCCGCGTATAATAAGTTGGATATCTGTCTTTGAGCTAACCTTGGGGGGTGTGCGTTGATGTCATTTAACTCAGTGGTGATATCAGCTAAAAATACATTAAAAAGTAAGGGGGCCAACACACATCCCTGTTTAAGACCACTTGTTGTAGGAATTGTTTTGGTTAATGTTCTTCCTTCACCCCGTCCTCACCCTAACCCAAGTTTCTGAATGCAAGAGTTTGATCATCTTTAACAGGTTATCTGGTATTCCTTGTTTGCTAAGTTTATCCCACATAAGTTCTCTATCAACGCAGTCAAAGGCAGATTTAAAATCTACGAAACACAAGTATAACGGTTGTTTAGCTAAAATTGCTTTTTCAATTAATATTCGTAATGTTAAAATATTTTTTGACATTCTAAGACCTTTGACAAAGCCTGTTTGGTTCGGGGGCAGTACTCGTTTCTCTTTTGCCCAATCAGTTAGATTCGTCAATAGAATTCCAGCAAACAGCTTGGCGTCTGTGTCCTGCAAGGTAATTAGGCAATAGTTTTCTGGCAATTGCCAATTTCCTTTCTTAAATATGGGTGTTATAAGTGATCCTTTCCATGATTTCGGAATTTGACCACTCTGGACTACTTCGTTAAAAACATCTGTAAGGCAAATTGACCAGAAATCAGGTGCTTCTTTGAATAGTGCAAAAGGGATGCCATTAGGGCAGGGGGCCCCATCCTTTTGCTTTTTTTTTTAATGTTGCCACTTGAGTTTCGGTTATTAAAATTTCACTATCATCTTTTTTGTTGAGTTTTATGGAAATTGCAATAGGAGAACATTGTTTATGTGTTGGTTGGTTAGGATTTAGATGTGTTTTAAGAAACGTCACCCATTCTTCTTCGGATAGACTAGATCCTATAGCAACATTATTTAGTCTAGCTAGGCCATTAATTAATCTCCAGAACTCCCTTGAGTTTGCTAATGTGCTTGCGTGGAATATTTTTGTCCACAGATCTTGTCTGGCTTTGTTCTTTTTGTTCCAAATCAATTTCCTTAGAGTATAATTTGTATTTTTTAATAATGTCACTATTTCCTTGTTGAGCGGGGACTTCGTTAGTTGTCACCCGAGCCTGTTTCGCGTACTTCTGAGTTTCCTTACAATATGCGGAAGAAAGATGTAAGATCCTCTGGCTTCTCTTTTTTCGCTCTGGGCCACTTTTCCCCTTGTACATCTGATGTTTTTTTATTGTCAGTGACTACTTTTTGGGTAAAGTTTTCCCATCGGTCTATGACAGTTGTCTTTGTTCTTTTGTCCATACATTCTGTCACTAGATTTTTTATCCTTACCGCAATATTTTTAAAGTAGAACAGTAATTTTTCCCCAGCCACTGTCCAGCACCCTTCTAGCAACTGCCCTGAGGTAAGTGCCCAGCAGAGCAAGAATGTTATTTTCCCCCAGCCGCTGTCCAGTAGCTGATCTGAGCTAAGTAGTTTACTCCAAACCTTGTGATTTTTATAAATAAAAAAAGATTCATTTTACTATATAGGACCAGTTTAATTTCACAAAAAATGCTGGCAATGGGGGGGTGTGGCTAGCAGCCAACAAAGATGACCACAGCCTAGGATGACTCCGTGCCCGATGCTTCATCTCCTGTGATAGATCTGGTTTGAAAACACAGACGAATCATGAGCGGACACTCCGAAACACCGGAGGAGCAATCGCTGAAAGTTCCAGGCCTTGGGCGAGAGACCAGAGAGGAATCAGACAAGGTGGAGTAGTTGAGGCCCAGAATCAGCGGCAAAGCCGGGACCTCATGTGAACTCTGGGCTAATTGCAGTGGGGACCAACCTGCATTGACATCCTTGCTATAGGCCCCTCCGACCGCCGGTGCTCCCATCAAGATCCGACACCTTCACGGAAAAAGTGAGCCAACGAACTGTGACATGCCCTGCGCGAGGGGAGGAGAGAACACTGAAGCATCACACCGTAGACCGGCCGATGTGTGTGGGGTGCGGCTGAGTGGTAGATAACGGCGAGTTTTGAAGACCGAACAGAGGGTGACCCACCCTGATAGCCTGCCGACCTGGCAACCCTCGCTGCACTCACTGCACATAGCATGCGCCAGGGCCCGTCCAAGAATAGATAATAACGGCATTGGTGAGGGAGAAATGGAGCATTAATTTAATTGGCCGGTGGAACTCCTACGGCCACAAACCGGGAGCCGGAACCCAGCAGACGGCCTTAGGAACTGCTCTAGTACATAAACGTGACAAAAAGACAAGGCCGGTAGACACATATGTCATGGCCTATATGGAAATTCAGCACGTGTTCGAGACTCAGCAGTGGGACAGGTCTGTGGAGGTTTCAGGTGCTACGAAAAATACATAGAAGTTATGCGTGAGACCCAGCAGTGCACATTGTAAGGCACCAATGGATTGGTGTCACTACAATGCATGCTTTTACATCGCATGCCTTTACAACGCGGTTTTTACCACGCAGTCCATTACAACGCATAATGCTTTTAGGCGCTGGGTAGTGAATTATTTAATTTACTATTCCAACTCCAGTCCCCGTGGATAGCAGGGAAGGTGTTGGATAGTAAATTAAATATATTCCCTATCCTAGAGCGCCCCCCAGCGCAATGCGTTGTAATGGTATGCGTTGTAATGGTTGCGATGTAATGGTAGTGCGTTGTAAAAAATGCGTTGTAAGTGATGTTCCCAGGCACCAATGGCTAAACAACCTGGGGGTGGAACAGCTATATATCTAACTCCAGAGGCCCCACCGGAGCTAAGAACAATTGGCCTATTGTGCGAGACTCAAAACCGGGTCCAGGAAAATGGGAATGCCGTGAGTGGACGACGCTCCCACGGCAGGCAGTGGTGATTACTGGTCTCCCACTTCATTCCCCCCAGAGTGCCTTGTTGTAGTGCCTCTTGCCTTAGACACCAAGGGAGGCAGGGGACAACGTACAGTGCCCATCATTGAACTCGACAAATATGCTTACCAAAAAGAGCAGAAGGACACGCCGTCTCCTCCTGCGACAAGCGGCACGAGCACACTGCCTAACAAACTGAAAGAGGCCACCCTCCAAGACGTGATGGCTGCACTACACCAGATGCAAATATCCATAAGAACAATCTCGATGAATATCACATTACTGCGTGTCGACATCTCCAAAATAAGCACAAAAAATGACGGAGGTCGAAACCACCATGGCCGCTCTCTCCATAGACACGGCGGCACTGAAAAAGAGGATACAAACATTAGAGCTGACACAGAAGCAACTTGTGGACAAGCTCGACGATCAGGAAGGTAGATCAAGAAGGAACAATGTATTCCTCGTGGGTGATCTGGAGAGCGTGAAGGGGTCGGCCCTGGATCTCTTTGCCGAGGACCTCATCAAAAACCAGCTGCAACCACGTGGGCTGTCCAGCTTTTTCTCAGTGGAAAGAGCACACCGGGTGCCCGGGAGGAGGCCCGGCCTGGAGCCTACCCAAGACCAACATTGGCGTGCAAATTCATCTTCCATGATCGGGATATCATTCTACAGGCAGCCCCCATAGCCCCACCAATACATGTAGTCAACTGCAATGTAACCCTATATCCGGACAATACTGTGGCAGTGACAATACAATACTTTATGGAAGTGAAAAGAAAACTCGTCAACTGTGAACTTAAGTACGCAATGCAATATCCAGCACAGTTGAGAGTGAAGGTGGAAGGCAAAACTTGGTTCTTCGGGACACCTGAAAATGCCTCGAACTGGTTAGAAGGATGGCGACCGGCGGGAGGCACAAGGAGATAGGGACTCAGACAGAAGCAACAATCCATGACAACAGCTTCGTAAAATAGAACAATGACTAAAAGCAACGAAAGGGTCACAACAAAAGGCCGACGAGAATTCATACTGAACTGACGACTACGGATCCTACTTATTCATTGACTCTCACTGCAGACTCTGTATGATGCTCCAACAATGTACTAGATAAACAGACCTAAACACTTAGAATGTACAGTTTGATTGCAAATAATTATGATCTAATTGGTAAGTGAGCTGAGAGCGCAGAGAAACTCTCCCCCTACTCAAGTACAAAGTTATGGGGATAAAATACTCTGCTGAGTTGGGGTGGCAGGTAGTTTTAAATCCACTGTGCGGGGAGGCAGGGAGGAGGGAGGGGGGATGGGTAAAGTTTAAAGGGCTTTTTATAGTTCTAATTTCAATGTTGACGCAAGATTCAGTATCAGAGGATATACCTGGCATTGACACAGTGGGACATTGATGGGCGGCACAACACTGATTGCGATAAATGACAGATAGGATGCAAATAGACACAATAGCTGACTATTTGGACAACCAGAAACAGACTTCCCAACCGTCTGGCCTTCCATTTAAAGTGCTGTCATGAAATGTAAATGGTCTGGGAGATAAAATTAAACGGGTATAGGTCCTACAATATATAAACTTGAGAGTCCCGCTGTAACGCTTCTCCAGGAATCACATCTAACGGGGACTGCCTGTAAAGCTTTTGACAGATGGGGATTCAAAATAGTAGTACACTCAGACTTTACTTCTGGCTCTCGAAGAGTGGGGATCCTAACTAACAAATGTTTCCCATTATTAATAACTGGGTCCCGGAAAGACGACCAAGGAAGGTTCGCAGCGATAACATGTCAATGGGATGGTAACATTTATACATCCCTTCAACACTACACCAGACAACTCTCCCAGCCCTGGGAAAATTCCTTTTAACACCCTCACAAGGCTAAATGGTAATGGAGGGAGATTTTAACACGACCATGGATGCCTCCATGGACAAAAAAACCCTAGAGACCCCAGCATTACAAATCTTGAACTGGTGGAGTTTGTGAAGGCCCTTGGCCTAATGGACGTATGGAGGACAAATACCCGACAGAACAATTCACATTCCAGTCAGGAGTACATAATAGCCGCTCCAGACTAGATTATATCTTCACATTAGCGACGGGGCTGGCAGGGGGACAGAGATCACATATTTAGCAAGGGGTATATCGGATCACTCTCCAGTGCTCATTACATACACAGCCCCCCCCCTTCCCGAGACGGCACCAAATACTCCCGGTTCACCCCGGATACCTTAAAAACCATAAGATTAGTAAAGCTCTCATTAAAACAACAAAGAATTATTTTGCAGAAAAACAACTCTCAGTCACATCCCCGACGACACTGCGGGAGGCCTATAAAACCGTACTTCGAGGGCAGGCTATCTCCCTAATTGCGAGTCACAAGCAGACTCAGAAACAACAAATTGAAAGACTGGAGCAAGGAGCATCCATGGGGGAGGCGGAACATGAGACATACACTGATGACAACAAAACACATAGGGTACACTTGGCACAACAGGAGTACAAGGCTTACGTATGGGAAGAGGCAAAAACTAGGCTCACTAAAACACACCACACTCTCTATGAGCTAGGTGACAAAGCGGGTAAACTTTTAACGTGGCTCGATAAAAAGGTAAGGGCTAACAAATGGGTGGCACAGATCAAGTTAGAAGATGGGAGAATAACGGCAGAGCCTCAGCGCATAACTGAGGCATTAGCGGTACATTACAAAAAGGTATACACCCCAATGGCAACAACCACAATAGTAGAAAATATGGAATTTCTCAAAGATATAAACATGCCCACACTGACCCCTGGTGCTGTTGAGGGAAAGGACATGGCACCGGAAGAACTTGAGCTGGCAATAGGCGCACTGCACACCGGGAAGGCCTTAGGACCAAATGGAATTACAGTGAAGTTTTATAAGAAAGCAGCACCTCAACTCGTACCACACTTACTGAATATGTACACAGAAAGTTTAGAGAAGGGAGTACTGCCCAGAGATCAGCGCCTGGCTACCATAGTGGCAATCCACAAACCTGGCGGCCGCATGACTCAATGTCCTATAGGCCGATCTCCTTAAATAATGCTGAAGCAAAAACACTGGTCATGAGACTACAGTCACATCTAACCACAGTGATCCACCTGTATCAGTGCGGATTTATGCCAAACTGGAACACAGCCCTGAATTTGCGGCGGACCGCATCTCGCTATATGCGGACTATGTACTTTTATACCTGGCATCCCCAGTGCACTCGATTAATTGCCTGCTGGGCATCTGTACATCATCTGGGTGGATCTCCGGCAATACCAAAAACTGGACAAAATCACTCCTTTATTTGCTGCCCGGCTCCCCACCATGGCTTTCAATGAAATGTGAAATACAGATAGCAGATAAAGACTTTAACTACCTAGGCATATGCATAACACACACTAAAACACAATTCATAGCTGAAAACCTCACACCGCCACTGATGCGCTTACGTGTACACTGCCATTAATACTTCTGGGTAGAGCAGCCCTCTTTAAAATGATGGCGGTCCCCAGGTGCCTATATGCACTGCAGAATACCCTATTCCCAGTCATCCCAACATATTTTACAGCAATAAATATGGAAGTAACATGTCTGTTATGGGACGGGAAAGCACCATGTATAGCAATGCAAAAACTTCCAAGAAGTTGGTATGATGGTGGCATCGCTTTCCCCAACATCAAAGTATACTATTGTGCCTCACAGCTTGTGGTCATAAATTAATGGCTTCACGTACCTCAAGACGACCCAGCATATCGCATGGATAGACATCTTCTGGAGCCATCAGGGATTATGGATGCATTATACAATAAGGTCAGGGAGACAACCCCACAGGCCCAACGGCACCCACTATTCAAATCAGTTTTGAGGCACAGTGAGCACTGGGATGGGAGGGAGTGATGACGTAGACTGATATGAACGCTTGCGTCCCCAACGGAGGTGACGATACTGCCTAAACTTAACTTAGTACGATTAAAAATCCTATATCGCACAAAAATATACGTGGCCGTTCCTACACAAAATTAACCGGACAGATACACCACTCTGCCTTCGACAATGTGCTGCAGAGGCCACACTCATCCAGACTCTGTCCAGAGATCGCACAATACTGGAGGGAGGTTATGCACACACTTTCACAAATCACAACGAATACGCTTACCCCAGAACCAAAAAGAAGTCTCCTTAATGTATGGGAGCCCACAGATCTCAACCATGCAGCGCATGACTGGGAGACGCTAGGCATGCTGCAGGCAAAGCGTAATATAGCATGAAACTGGGGATCCCGACAAACTCCTACCCTTCATCATTGTTGTAAAGACATGGACAACACAGTGACAGTGGAGAAATCAGTATGTGTTCACAGAGGATGCCCTACAAAATGGACAGGGATATGGGGAGGGTGGAATATATACCGTGGAAATATATGTGATCCCCCACTTGAGGATGCATTATCAGACAACAGTGAATAACTGGCCCAGAATAAAATAAGGTTGTATGATATTATGTGTTTAGAATACCCACAAGCGGATGTCAGCATCTAACACCACCATGATGGTAGAGTCCGACCGTAGCCCATTGTGTAACGTAATATACCACTATGTATGTATCATAGAACTGAATCTCACTGTGATCAATGCTTATAAATATTCAAAATGTCAAAAATATTATTTTAAAAAAATGCTTGCAATAGTAACTTACATTGCGAAGACTACAGCTAATGCCTGCAAATTATAGGCTTTTTTATATTCTGAAAAAAATCTGTGAAATGAAAAAAAGCCATTAATATATCTTTTTCAGATTTATGGTGTTAATACAAAAGGCACTTTTTGTAACTGACGTGCTTAGAGCGTATGGATGGCACTGTGTGGTAGCAAACTGTTACTGGTCTCCTCCTCTTCCTGTGGTCCATGTAGTCATTAGTGAAGTCAGTGTACCACTGAGAAGAAAATGGTGGACAACTGATTTTATACATTTTTTTGTGGAATTCTAATGAAAATATGTTTCAGAATAATTTTTTTTACGTGGGTTAGAATCTGAAGTAGGGCCTCTATATGATTTTGGCACTCTCGAGGCCATCAAAACCGTAGTTGTTGTCCAACATCTGTGGACTCTGCAGTCTGACTACCGCATCATGATTGCAGTGGTCGGACTGCAACCAGCCCGCTACAACACCGCTCGCACCACCAGGATCCTAGATCCTGCAGTGCAGGTGGTGTTCAGAGTGTGGAGAAATGGAGGCTGTGGCGAGGCCGGCACCACCATCCATATTAGGACTTGCCCTTCTGCGAACCTTTTCATGGCAGTGAAACAGCCTTGAAAAAGCTGTCAGAAAGTCAAGGAGGGGGCCCAAAACAGGGCCCATGGGTATTATTGCCCATTTAGTAATGTGACTGGGGGCACATGTTATGGCCCCTGCGTGTACGCTAAGGTGCATGCCAGCAGTGCTAATGCAACAATGCAGTAGCTGCTGGGCTTCTGCATTGAGCTCAGGCTCATTCAGTAAACCAAAGCATGGAGATAGCGCAAGACTGCAGCTGGTACACTGTCTAATTAAAATAAGGCGTTTGTAAGACCGCCAGCACAGCGGTGCTGCAGCGTACGCGGCTTTGGCTGTCCAAACGTCGCATCGCCGAAGTCGTAATAAGGCTGTACGTGTTTATTTATTTTGTTTACTGAATAAAATCCTTTTTATAAGCTTTCTGACATATTATGACAACCATTGTGATGGGGAACAAGTGGCACAGCTAAGGTTGAAATAAGGGAAGGAGTACTGTAGAAACAGGATACATGGAAACGCAATTGGAAAGGTATTTGATATGTTGCTTCATGTTGTATTTTTAAATTTTATATGTAGAACTTCTTTATCATTTTTAATATAAAAGTATATATTTAGATATACATTACAGATGCGTTGTAACAGTATGGGTGGTTATGTGTTTCTTAGTAACAGTATGTGTGGTAAGAGAACATTTAATGTGCCCCAGTAAAAGTTTGTGGTAGTAACATGCTTGGGAAAGACATGCGTTGTACTTGTAGGTTCATTGGAGAAACTGCGTTGTAAGGGTAAGCGTGGTAAAGGCATGCATTGGTCAATCATAAACCCACTCAGAATAAGTGAAATGAACCGAAATACAATTTTGAATTCGTTTGAAATTTAATTAAAAATAATCACATAGATTTTGATTAACGGATAATCAGATAGGATAGTGAGACATTAGTCATAGAGATCATTCTTGAGAGGTTTTTAAAAGCTTTGTAAACAAGAAAACCGTTTTTGAGAGTTCACAATATTGAGGGACAGATTTATCAACCTTTCGTGCAATGAAATGCAGCAAGTCAACTTGCTGCACTGCGTGAAAGTGAGAGTGCAGGAATGAGCCATATGTACCAATATATGGCACATTTTTGCTCTCTACCTGTGTTGGTGCACAATTTGTGGTTTAGCACCAATGCAGGCACCCTTGCTCAATGGTGCAAGGGTGCCTGTGTTGCAGGCAGGACTGTTTTGTGCAGGTAGGGACACCTTCTTGCACATAAAACAATGCTCTGAGGTTTTTCATCTTTCTAAGTGTGCTGGAGAATGAGGAGAAATATAGGCATTTCTCCTTGTTGCACCTCTAATGGGATGACATAGCCTTTTGGCGCATTCCCAGGTTTGCCAGTCTTGATAAATCTGGTAATGCACCAAACTTCATGGGTGAATGATTGGGAACACTCATGCCTCCCATGGAACTCCTTCCTAGGGCAGAGTAACGCAAGGCAGTGGCTTGTGTTGCCTTGTATTACTCCAGATTTACCAAGCAGCGCAGTGCCCCACCAGGTGGCCTTTTGCTGGTTGGTAAATTTGACTGGAGTATTGTGTTGCCCTTGCAACACCATGAATATACAAGGGCAGTGCAATACTATGATAAATCTGGCTTCATGTGTTACACGGATAGGGAACCATCGTTCGTAATGGCTCATTGCTTAACATTACAGTAAATGGTCTATCCCAAGACATAATTTCAGAAGAGAAAGGTATACACAAATAAACAACAGCACAATTCAAAAAAGTAAAACAATAAGTGCCAAATATGTTTATTTGGAACCTGATCAGATTTGGGTTTTGATAAAAACAAGTGGGTGATTTCTAAAGAAGGGGGATTGTTTTAAAACAAACCTCTGATCTCTGTAGGAAGTCCCGAATCTGGAGGAGGAGTATGGAGGAATATGGAGTTTTCCCAAGCATAGGAGAATATAGTGTCGGGCAAGACATCTAATGATTCTTTCCCTTCCCTCAGATATTGGAGTAATTGAAAGTATCTCAAAACGCTTAATCTGCAACATAGGGTCTGATTCAATGCTTGAATTATGAAAACTCTAGATGTTGTCAGGTTTACCACATGTTAGAATTGTCTACATTTATGGCATAGCTGAGATAAATCCATTAGTGATATTGATCAAAAATATCTATTTCTCTACACAGATTTACCATCAGAGGGCATACCTTTGGTGCGTTTTCCAATAATGTCTGGTAGAGTTGAAGTCTTTCTGTCCATAAAGGCAAGCACTACAAATAAATGTCTAATGCTGAGGTACAATGTTAGTCCTCACATTCTCATTTTCATGTGCATGTTCTGTGGGCTCCCGTGCATGATCATTTTCTCATGCATTTCTTTTTCTGATGTTTTTATCGTATTTTCGCGATAGAGATTTTCAGAGGTACTCTTTTGGTTAGCACATTGTCCACTATAGGTGCAAAGAACTCATCTCTAAGCTCTTGGTTCAGATCTTGGTGTAATTTGTCCCACTGTTACTTTTTCAGTGGTCTTCCCACCTGCCAGCGTGGTGGTCTGCTTCCCCTATTTAGATGTTGGCGATTGCATAGACGAAAGACCACTGTGCTCCTGCCTTCACCAACAGGAAATCTCGATTGCATTGATGATGGGATAGGTAAAAGTGGATGTTAGAGGGAAAACACCCAGTTTCTCTGCCAGGCCAATCACAATGTGCCTGCCTGCAGACACAACTGTGCAGGGAAACCTCCACATCTCAGTTGGCAGAATGGAACACTTAAAAAGTCACAAAATCAACTTTACTTATTTCCCCACTTCCTTTTCCACCGTGGATCTGATCTTACACGTCCATCCTCTACTGCTGCTGGCTGATCATGATGCAAATGAACACTGTCAATGCCGGAACTGAAGGTAACCTCCCACATTACCTGTTACCTGTATTCACATGGCTGTTCACATATGTTCAGGTCTCGTGCATTATGAAATTATTCACAAAAGCCATAGCAAACCAATGTAAAATGCATATGTAACTAATGTTGACGTTTAAGAAATGTAAAGTAACACATATCTATAACCACATTGTGTTCATGAATCAGGTGGCAGCTGACTTACAAAAAAGGACACTTGTGTAAAAAAGAGATATCAAATAAAAAATCAGAAACTCACTATACATGAATGTGGAATCAAAGTATGAAAATTGTCACATGAAAAAGGTATGCAGCACACATCATTGGGATAAGTGAAATGTAAGCTTGTGTAGAAATTGCATTTGACAAGCTATAAGCCTTACCTCATAGATTACATGGAAAATCAATGACAGTCCCAAATCTGAAGCACTCTACATATTTATCCATGTAAAATTTCCCCTTTCCTAGTGAAAGACCTGTATTGGATACAATGTCATTTTGCACATCCCATTACAATATGAAATTTATATGTGTACATACCTATCAATGATGAAGGTTAAACAAGTACATCTGTAGTAAAATATCCTTAAATATTGCCTCACCATCTGTTTATAGGTGCTCTCCACTACTATGTTGAATGGCTACACGAAATTTCAAAGCACCATCATATACCATGTGAACCAGTGTATGCACTTTACATAGTAGACATTTAAAAAGTATGTAGTAGTTCCTTCTATAATGCTAAAGAAAAATAGGTACTACACATTTTACACTGAAACATTGCTAGACATCTAACATTTGGAAAGGAAACATAATGCCAGGACAGACTTGGTGAACATATAAATTGTGATCTATTCACAATGAGAGGAATCTCTCAAGTAGTTTGAAATAAGTCAGTCAAATGCCAGTGCAAATGGAATCCTACTCACAGGTGTGCCTCAACTTGCCTCCGATTGCACTGCCAGGGTAACCTCCCCGGGAAGGGGCACCTAGTGGGCAGAGCAAGCACCTCAAAGATGTTACTTGAGAAGGGGTGGTTGTGTTTGGATTTGGGAGGGGGGTCCTTGGGTTTGGGTGGGGCAGTTTTAGGAGGGGTGGTGTTCGGTTTGGGAGGGGTGTGGTTTTGATAGGGGGGGGTTTGCATTTGGGATGGGGCCTTTCCTTTTTTAGGGGTACCTTGGGGGTCAGTAGGGGTAGATACAGTGTTTCGAGGGGATGTGAAAGGAATGGGTTGGGGTGGAAGGGGTATGCATGGGTTTGGAGGGGTGGGTGTGGCAGGGCTCAGGGCAAGGGCAAACAGAAGATTTTCACGGGGTACTGGGTAGTTGGAGTTGGGAGGTAGAGGGCATGCAAATGTATGTTGTGCAATTGACTGTTGATGGTGCAGGTGTATGTTAATGGTGCAGGTGTCTGTGGTTCAGCTGTGTGTCATGAACATTTAGGCTTGTCTTGCTTTGTTTGTGAGTGTTGTATGAGTGAGTGTGGGCATTTCTGCTTTTGTGTGTACGTGCTGTTGGAGTCCTGGTGTAGGCATGGTGAATGTGACTGTGGTAGGAGCAGTATATGTGGGTGTGATGGTGGGTGCAGTGCATGTGGGTGTGTGGGGAATGGTGGGTGTCTCTGTGGTGGTGGTGTAGAGTCAGTGGTTGTGCTGTGGGTGGTAGTTGCATCTGTGGTGGTGGGTGTATGCGGTAGTGCAGGGGGTAGTGGATGTGTTTGTGGTGGTGGGGGAAGTATCTGTGGTTGTGCTGTGGGTTGGGGTGGTGTATGTCTGTTTGGATGTATGCCTCTTTTTTGTGTTGTTTGTGTGTGTGTGCTGATTGTGTTGGTCTGAGTGTATTTGTACAAAGGTGTGAGTGTGCTTGGAAAAGGTCTGGGAATTAGACATTTGTATTGGGACTAGTTGGGAGGTAGAGCACAAGGTTGCGAGGCTGCTGTCAGTGAGGAGGCTTGACCTTGAAAAGACCTCTGAAGGCCAGACATAGCACTATAGGTGTCTTCCAGGTAGGCTACCATTTGTCCCATTTGACTGCCAAGCCCCTGGATGGCATTCAGTAGTGCAGTCTGGCCTAGAGAGATATTCCTGAGGAGGTCAATAGCCTCCTTACTCAATGCAGCTGGATGGGATAGGGGCATGGGGTAAAGTGCCAGGAGCAAAGGAGATCCCAGGCCTTTTATTGTGCCTGGGTAGATCGACTGGATGGGGTACCACAAGGGAGGGTAGAGATGGTAGTCTGGGTGCAGACAAGGATGCAGGTAGAGCTGGAGTTGTAGGGCCTCCCACCACGTAGAAGTGCTCACTGGAGGAGGCCTTGGAAGAAGATATAGAGTCATATGTGGCCTCCGTTGCAGTCCCCTCACCCTCCTGGCCACTGTGTCCCTATGCGTCGGTACTGGAATCACAGTGGCCAGATGCTTCCCCACCTATGTTGGAAACTTCTCCTTTACCTGCCCTGGATGATGCTTAAATGACATGTACAATAGTGTTATTGTATCTTTGTAAACTGAACAGATCATGAAATTTGACCACAAAATAGTTACCAGGTTGTCAGACTTCACCTACTTCATGCCTCTCAAACTTTGGTTCTACATTTGCATACACGCATGTATGTAGGCAATATTTTCCAAAGACACTTGGTCACAGTTATGTCATTACCCATGATAGCTCCTATATCATGTATGATGCTGTCGCTTATTCATTATTTTGTCTCTTAAGGAACTTATTCATGTCTCAGAATGTTTGGACTTTCTTGTAGAGAATAGTGAACTTATGTCACCAAAAAGATATACACCAACAATACCTATGTACAGAGTGTTCGCTAGGCCCTAAATTCTGCATACTTTTCATTCTCAATGAACAAAATATGAATTAAGGTCTGTCAAAATATACTGCAATGTTGTACCAATATTAACATACACTGAAAACCGGTTACCTTTTTTCGACATTTCACGGTGGTAACACTCACTTCAAGTCACTAAATTATATGTCAAGTGTCAAAAAGTATACATAAATTCTGTACTTGAAGTAGCTTAGCATTGTATCACACACTAGCTACATACCTAGTCTGTTGAAGACAGTCTGAAAGTAATATTTGTGGGGATTGACAAATGACGCCTACAACATAATGAAATACGAGAATCAGATTCAAAAGCTGTATGACCCACATTAACATCTGGATGGAAACCAACCATCTACAGCTTAATGTCAGTAAGACTGAGGTCATCCTATTTGGAAAGTCACATGAACTCAGGTCTAACGAATGGGGGCCCCAGAACCTTGGCCCCTATCCACCTCCTAAACCCATCGTACGTAACATTGGAGTGACAATTTATAACAAGCAGTCCAAGAAAGACCATGTTAGCCATATAATGAGCACCTGCTGTGGCCTAATGCGAAGCCTACGTAGGAACTTTCAATGGATTCCAGTAGAATCAAGAAAACTGCTTGTTCAAGGTCTAATTATTAGTCATCTTACTATGGAAATGCTCCATGAATGAAGAGCTTTTCACCAGATTTTAAGTCTTGCAGAACATCCCCGCCAGGCTGGTGTTAAATGTTCCATCACACTCCCTGTCTGCACTCAGTCTGAAAGCTCTTCACTGGCTCCCCATTAGAATACAAATTTGTTTTAAAATCATCTGTTTGGTACATAAGACCATGTATGGAAATGGGCCAAGCTACCTGGCCAAACACGTAATTGGTATTTACCTAATAGGAATCTTAGGTCAGGGACTAAACATCTTCTTACTCCACTCAGGGTTCGCACCGCCAGGAACGGCGGTAGATCATTTTCTCATCTAGCTCCTTTTTTTTAAATTAAATTCCGTTGCAGCTTTGTACAATCATTGATCACAAACAGGTTTGTAAGAAGCTCAAAACATGGCTCTTTTGACTGCTCTACCTCCTCCTGTCAGCCGTTTATCTTCTCCCTCATCTGCATTCGTTATAGCGCTTTGAGAACCCCTCCGGGTGATATGTGCTCTCAATAAAACCTAATGACTTGTGATTATAAGCCTTGCTGCTTTCTAATACAACTTCAGTACAGAGCAAAAGAAAGCATCTCCACATTTTACTCCTAAATATCTATTGTTATTTGAACTTTGTTGTATCTTTGTGAAATGGTTTTACTAAATAAGGGGGCTTTCACTGTAGTCTAAATGTTGTAGAACATCACACTAATCATTACATACAATGATTCACATATGGTATTTACTGCATGGATTAAAATGTGAATCACAATATGCAACTGTTAGACCTGGCATCTTTGGCGTGGTTTCCCCTGTCTTTTTGCCTCTGCCTTCTGTATTTTTGACGGTGTGCTGGATTTCGTTTTTGCTGCTATAGATGCTTTGGGCACTTTGCCACTGCTGATCAGTGTCAAAGTGCAAGTGCTCCCTGTGTAAATTATGATGGTAATTGGTTATCTATGATTGGCATATTTGTCTCACCAGGAAGTCCCTAGTAAAGTGCACTAAGTGTGCCAGGGCAGGTGATACAAATGCTACTAGTGGGCCTGCAGCACTGATTGTGCCACCCACCTGAGTAGCCCTAAAATGGTGTCTCAGGCCTACCACCGCAGTGCCTGTGTGCAGTCTGTGAACTGCTAGGTCCTCCTGGTCAGTGTCCCCACTGACCGGGCCTAACCCTTCCCTTTATGTACACATTTGTCACCCCAATGGAAGGCCCAAGGTACCCCCTTGGGCAGGGTGCAGTGCATGTGAAAGGTAGAGCATGTACTAGTGCAGGTGACATGCTCTGGTAGTTAATTACAGCCATTTTCGTTTTTCACTATTGTAAGACTACCTTGCCCATAGGCTATCATGGGAATTAGTGGCTACAGTGGCTACCAGCATATCTTCCCATAGGAGCAAGGTAGGACATAAAAGTCTGGTATCAATGAACACATCTTTTGGGAAAGGCTGTTTTTACATCCTGTGTTTGAGAACAGCACTTTTAGAAAGTTGCTGTTCTCTTGTCTAACCTTTCTGTGTGCCTTGGCCTGTTTGTGAATTGACTGGTTTGAGAGTGACTGGGGCTGGGGAGCCCCAGGAGGCTGGCTGAGTCATCTTGAGTGGTGGGAGGGGATAGCATCTGGGCCTGAATAGGGCTGTGCCTGCCTTCCACAGTGCTGGCTCCACCCCCTGCTGGGATGGCCGCGACCCTGCCCCTCTCTCTGAAAGGAAAGGAGGAGCCAGGAAAACAAAGTGCTCAGGGAACACCCAGAGCTGGGCTCAGAGCCCTCCTGCACAAAGGGAACAAAGACGTTTAGGGGTATAAGTACAGGACCCAGACTACAGAAAATTACATCATCCTGGAATCAAGAAGGAGCCTCTGCCAAGGAGAGAGCTGGAAGACTGAAGAAGGAAAGACGTACCCTATGCACACACTCAGTTATGTTCTACACATTGGTTAATGTATAAGTTTCTTAAAGGTTGGACAATTATGCAGAGAGACAGCAGTAGTAAACAGTAATATCATGTAGACAGTAATCTCAAATGATTAAGATAACTAGATAGAATCTTAGGGGCACATGCATCATTGTTTCATTTTGCACTTCCTAATTTGCGATTTTTAGGGAATCGCAAATTAGGAAATGCAAAATGGGATGCATGTACATTTTCTCAAAATATTTGAGAATCGGTAAAAATCACAATTTTTACTGATTCTCAAATATTATGCGATTAGCAAAGTGCGAATTCGCAATTCCCATTCATTCCTATGGGCTAAAATGCCCATAGGAATGAATGGGAACTGCGAATTCGCACTTTGCTAATCGCAAATCCTGATTGCATTTCAAGGGTGGAGAGGGGGGTTCAAATGACCCCCCCCTGCACCCATGAAATGTTGTTTTCGCATCATGTTGCACACACACATGTCCTAAGGACATGTGTGTCCGTAACATGAATGTGTAAAAAATGCTTTTGCAGCGTTTTTAACACTTTTTGCAAATTTACCGAGTGGTTCAACCACTCGGTAAATTTGACACCCTAATTGCGAATTCGCAATTATAAAAGTAATAATGCATTGCTTTTAAGAAATCGCAAATTTGCGATTTCTTAAAAGCAATCGCATTTTTAGAAATCGCAAAAATGTGCGATTTCTAAAAATGCTTGATGCATTTCAAAAAGCATTTTTGGAATCGCAAACGGCCGATTTTAAGGAATCGCACCGTTTGCGACTCCAAAAATGCTTGATGCATGTGCCCCTTAATGTCCTTGTTTAATTATCAAGGCTTGACAACAACCAGCCGACACGTGTTTCATCGCATCACGGGAATCTTCAGGGCTGGAAATAATACAGAAACAAAGCTTTTTGTGGACATTATAAATGTACAATAGAATGAAAAACATCAAGGTTAACCCATAACCGGCGTTGGAGACAAGAATCAAGCCATATAATATCAAAAACAAATCAACGCTCCTGAGAAGGTATGTGGAAGACATCCTCAAGTGCAGTGCACTTGGCGGCAAGATTACAAAGGGCCCGTGATAATGCTAAACTGACCGTATCTATATTTGCATTGCTAGTTAATGGTGTCATATCAGCAACTCGTGCTCGCGAGATGTGTCATGCATATATGCACACTCGCAGATTTCTAGTCGGCATACGTGAAGTGAACAGTGAGTCTGTGATGCAGTCGTATCTTAGTGAAATTCGGCACTCCAATTAGAGACTTGAGTGACTTGAGTGACATACATGAAAATTGTGATCCGTGACAAAATATATGCACTCCAACACATACCTCTAGGTGGCTGTGCTTAAGCCAATCGGTCTAAATAAGTATTAAAATCGGGGCAACATAGAGGGAGGAAGGAAGAACAAAAAAGGGGGGAGAAAGAGAAAAGGGCAGAATAAGACTGAAGAAGGAAGACTGTCCTGCTGTTGCTTTGCTGGACTGACCTGCAGTTGCTTTGCTGCCAAGGAGAGGGGAAGGACTTTGCTTTGTGCTGTGTCCCCTTGCTTGAAGGAATCTCCAAGGGCCTGAAGAAGAGCTGGCTCCCTGTTAAGAAGTCCCAGGAACAAAATGACTTCACCCATAGCTTCCCTGAACTCTGCTGAGAGAGTTCTGTCCTTCTTGGAGTGCTTGGCCTATGTGTGGTGCCTCTGGAAGTTGTACCTGTGTTGGGAAGCTGGAAACCAAGATTTAAAGAACTGTCTGCAAATTTTTTTGGATTGCTCGCTTGCGGAGTGCATCCCCGTCAGTGCGAGGAAATTACTGCCGCTATGAATGCCGAGATCGTCGCAGCGCCTGTTGCCGCTGCCAGAGCCGTCGCATCCTTCATTTGCGGGACGCACCAACCCGGTGCGGGAAGATTGCCATCACTGCGAATATCGTTGCAGAGCCTGCTGTCACTGGGTCAGATCGTTGCACCGCTTGCTTGCGGACCACATCACGTTGCTGCGAGAGTCGTCGCAGAGCCATCGCATCGAGGGGCTGCGAGAGGAGAAGATCGCCGCTGAGCCGTGCATCGTCGCCGCACCGGAGATCGTCGCCGCCTGAAGATCGTTGCATCTTACCTTTTGCGAGCCGCTTCCACCAAAACCTGTGCACCGGAATCCACGCAAGGTATTGCATCCCTCCCCATACAGACCAGAGTCATCTAAACACGCCAGCTGCGTCCAGCGGGGTTGTCGCATCACCTTCCCAGGGTCTCAGGAGTGACGTATCACTTGCTTTTCAATGCTACAGCTTTCACTTGGAACTTTTGTCACATCTAAAGGTATTGTTGGCTAAAACATGACGCAACTGTGGATTATTTTAACGCAACCTTAAGAACTCATTTGAAACCATATTCTTGAAATAATAGGGAACGTTTTGATGGAAGCCAATCCAATCCAATCCAAAAATTCTTTATTTCGGCCGTTTAGGCCATAAAAGATATATAAAAACATACATAAAAGCATTTGTTAACATTGGGTACACATAATATTTAGGAGAAGCGCAGTATATTGGGAAACATGACATATAGAAGTAAAAGTGTAGAGTGGCAGAAAGGAAGGTTGACAATACATGCCTAAAATGATCTTGCTTTTAGCAACTTAGTCCTAATGTGCCACATGGCCAGAAGAAATTTAGCAACTGCAAATACAATGTGTGGGGAGGAATCAGTTTTCAATATTCTGAACGAAATTACAAAGTTCCTTATGCCCATATTCCTACACAAAGGCACAAGCCAGTGTTTCCTAGGTGTCTTATAGGAAGGGCAGAAAAACAGAACATGGATTTCCTCCTCATCACAGGAATTGCAGCCGGGGCATGTTTTGTCCCCCCCGTTGGCCCATTTGCACGTAAAGGATTTAATAGGTAAGGTGCCAAACCTCCATTGGATAAATAGCTTTCTTGCCAAGGTCGGGAAAATAATGTCCATAAAAGTTTCAAAATGGTAAGAATTTTTGGAGTCCATAAAACGTTGAGTTAAAATACCAGTGCAGGGTGCAAGCACATGAGAAGCAAGACTTTGGGCCTGATTCACAGAATGAACTTAAGACTCAATCCTAAACTTACTACTATTTTGGTATTCACAGATTGCACTTACTACTTTTGGTATTCACAGAATGAACCTACTACTTTTGGCATTCACAGAATGCACTTACTACTTTTGGTATTCACAGAATGAACCTACTCATTTTGGTATTCACAGAAGTTAGGACTCCTAACTTTAGGACTCCTAAATGCCTTCTGTGAATACCGAAAGTCCTAAAAGTACGATTTTTCTCAATTTAGTAGTAGTAAAGTTAGGACTACTAACTTTAGGACGCCTAAATGCCTTCTGTGAATACCGAAAGTCTTAAAATTAGGATTTTTCTCAATTTAGTAGTAGTAAAGTTAGGGGTCCTAACTTTACTACTACTAAATTGAGAAAAATCCTAATTTTAAGACTTTCGGTATTCACAGAAGGCATTTAGGCGTCCTAAAGTTAGTAGTCCTAACTTTACCGCTGCACAGTTAACTTCCGCCGCTGCCATCTGATTCCAAATGTTCTAGCGGCGAGGTCAGGCACCAGCCATTCTAAGACTTAAAGCTTCAAACTAATTTGTTAGTGACTGTTAAGTGTGCTACCACTAATCCAAATGAGGGCTTGTTTGTACGAATAATCACACTTCGATGGACACTTATTTTTTTTAAATACACTTTTATGTGGAGTGCATTACTCTGCTGAAACACAATATTAGCACACTGTTGTGTACACCTCCATTGATGGTATTTTTGGAAGAAAAAAATAATGATAAACAATTATATGTAAATAATACATTTCAAATTAATTCTTTACACATTTACTTTTCAGATTCATATCAAGTCCATAACTGTCATTTGTGATTGTAAAAGGACAAAAAGCAAATGTTGCTAACACATATACAGTTTTTCCAAATACATTACTTTTTTGTTACTCATCAAATATGTTGCTGTGGATAATGTAAAACATGTGAGACCTTTCCACATGGAAGAAAGGGATATAATCATGAAGTTCAGGTTGAATAGGCAAACTATACTGGATGTATGTCACCAGCTGGAGCCAGATCTTCAGACTTACAACTGAAATCCCACATCTATTACACTAATTGTCAAAATCATGCACGTACTTTATTTTGCAGCCAAAGTATTCTTCCAATAAACTGTGGCAGTATCTGGTGGTATGGCACAACCAACTTTAAGTGGTGTGGTACAAGAAGTGCTATCTTCAATGATGAGACACATCAACAGCTTCATCAAGTTTCCACAGCAGCAGGATTTAGCCAATGTGAAGGGCGACTTCTACGGTTTGTGTCACCTACCAAATGTGGTCGGAGCAATTAATGGCATGTATATTGTCTTAGGGCCACCAAACCCCAGAGAACATCAAAATAATTTCCCTTCAATTAACTTCCAAGTTATCTGCCTGTCGGATTTGAACATAAGCGTCTATGCCCATTTTCCCCGCTCTTTCCTTTATGATTTGGAACACCCCATACCTCTGCAAATGTCTCAAATTGGGCCGGGCTTGTTGGTCAGTGCAATTTTTCATTATATTGGTTAGAGTATTGCTATTTGCATAATCCGTAATTGTATTACATTATTTTGGGCCTTTTTATGTCTTCCATCTAGGAGACTCAGCTTATTCCAATCGGCCATAGTTGTTGGCACCCCTGAGGAATTTACCAACACCAGTAGAAACCTGCTCTAATGAGGCTCATGCATGAACATGGTGGCCAGAGGAGCAGGCTTTTTGGCTCCTAAAGGCCAGGTTTCATTGTCTTGACAAAACGGGTAGAGCCCTCCTCTCATCACCCGCTGAGGTGTGTCATCTTACCGTGACCTGCATGCTCTACAACATCGCCTTGCGACGGAACATCCCTTACATTGCAGAGGGTGGAGACAAGGAAGAGGATCCGGGTGAGCATCCTGATATTCCAAATTACCATTATAGCGATGAAGAGAATGGAGTTGACATACGTCTAAATGCCATTGACATCTTCTCATGAGTGTAAGTATATCTTCACATGTCCATCAATCAATCAATCAGGGAATTTAGAGAGTGCACTACTCAACTGTGAGTGTCTCAATGCGCTGGGGGGGGGGGGGCTGGATTCGGGCAGCTCTGGTCATCCGAGAGGCATTTTACACCAAATATCGATTTGGCGATGAGAGAAGTATGTGTTGGTACTTTGGAAGGGCAAGATCAGGGAAAATCAGGCCAAAGGTTTTTGTAGATCAAAGTGTGGACATATTGATGACTGTGGTCAGTTACATTGGGTATTCCTGATTGTTTTGCGAAGCTGTGTCCTCCAAACGTTGACTTTGTAAATGTGCATAAGAAACAATTGATGAACAGAATGCTGGACAATGCAGACATTCATTCCCAGTCAAAAGGATCTGGGTTTATTCCATCATTCCTTTGCTCAATACACCACCCCAGTTTGTATCCACAAATATGCAAATCAGCCTTGACCTTAGTCAGCCTGAACTGCCATGTCAGGTTATCCCAGGACCGGAAACAATCATCATGCGACCAGTTTCAGGGCATCACCCTTCCTCAGCCAAACCGAAACCAGTCCTAGGATGCTTGCTTCCAGTCCATGGAGGACGCAGGGTCAAGACTGATTTGCATATGGCTGGGTCCAAACTGGAATGGCATGGTAAGCAAAAAAAACGATGGATTTAGGCCCAGGTCTCTGTACTGGGGTGAATGTATGACTTTGTTCTGCTTTCTGTCCATCAATTGTTCTTTTTGACTTTGTAATGTGGCCGTCATGTTCTGTGTTATTGGTAATGTTTTAATATTTGATCTGTTGTAGTTCCTTCACTAAGTCATCTTCATTAGGACATTTCAGAGTTGTGCTATTTGCAGGTTTTTGGTGCTGTTTCCAAGTACAAAGGGAACCTAGGGTTATCCTGGGAAAGACAGAGACAGACTTTGGATGCACAAACCTTGCACCAAGGCAACTTGCACTAGATTTGAATGGGAGATTTGAAGATTACATTGGACTTGTTCTCTGTCGTGTATTGGTACTAAAGCAATATGTATGCCATCATTTGGTCCAAACACATATGACAGTGGAGCTAAATCATGATACAATTCCTACACATTGGTAAAATTACCATTGTGTGTAAAGTGTATGGGGGTGTTGATGTGTCACCTCATTGTAGGACATACCTCTTGTGGCACACCACTGAAACTTGGTTGTGACATTCCACTGGATGCTGGAAACGTGGTTTGTAGTAATCCGGTGTCGACAAAATGTAGTGCTGCCATGGTTTTGTCTCTTGGTGTTATTGATATGGGATGTCTTATGTGAGTCCGAAGATCTGACTCCAGCTGATGACATGAGTAAATGATAATTTGCCAATGACTGTTTTGTAAATATTCCCTTGTTCCATATTGGCAAGCTCTTGAACTGGAAATGTACAAACTGACACTGAGGGGTCGAATCTGATTTCGGCTGGAAATCGGCCCGACCGGACCAGGAACAGAGTCTGACCCACACCTACAGGCACTGTACGACCCGCGCAGGACGATGTAAAGCCCGTGATCTACAACCGACCCATCCGGAAAACGAGCCGTACGACCGAGCCATACAAAAACCAGCAATCTGGCCAGAAACTGGACATGAGCCGCACTGACTGACACAAACCTGGAATGAACCCGACCGAAACATATCCGCGACATCCGACACGCCCAGTACGATGCAATGCATTTGAAACCAGACAGACTCGCACGGAGCACAAGCCGCATGACCGACACGCACATAATTCTCATATCTGAAGCGAGAGAGACCCCTGTGACCAACTCGCATGCAACACAGAACAAAGCCAGCATGAAAGACATGAAGCAGCCCGCACGAGCCAACATGAGCGTCCAACTCGGTCTGAAGAACGTCTCCTACATGCCCACAAAGCATCAAGGAAAAAACACCAAAAAAGATCCAATCAAGCGTTGACAAAGTCAATAAAAAGCAAAACAAAGTACAACAAAGACACTCCCACAACTCCACCTATACAAAGTCAAAAAATCACTACCACGATCCTTTGCAAATACAACAGACCAGCCAGCACATAACAACTTCAGACAGCAAACACAGACAAACACACAACTCATCCATCAAACAACCTTCACACCATCAACACCCCTCCAAAAGCACTCCCACATACACCTAGCAAAACAGACACCCACCCTCACTTGCACCCACACCCACACATCACTCCCCACCAACACACATCATCATTCCCCCTAAGAAGAATCCACAGTTCACAGACAGTGAGTTAGAAGTATTGATAGATGAAATCCTCAGAGTGGAGCCACATTTGTTTGGTACATTGGTACAAAGGACCCCCATGTCACAGAAAACCAAGATGTGAGCGAGGATTGTGGACAAGGTGAACACACAGGCACCAATGTTGTGCACAAAGACCGACATCCAGAACAGGTGGTATGATGTGCGCAGGATGGTCTAGAGCCTCAGCCGCAAGGACTACGAGTTGGCCCATCGCACTGGCAGTGGCCCTCCTGCAAAACCAGTATATTTCAGGTCGTGGGAGGAAAAGCTGCGGGACATGCTACCACCAGAGAGCATCCATGGCCTACCAGACATACCAGAGCCTTTTAAGTACATAACCAATATACTCAATATTGTGTTGCAATACACACACAGCACTGTTAAGGGGGCAGTGAAAACATGCACTGATAGCAAAGGCAAAGTAAACACAAGCCAATCAGCCCAAGAAGTGCATGCTAGTCAACAAAGAGAGCAAGCCAGTGGAACCAATCAAAATAAACAGTGTCAGACATTTCTGCCACCACAACCACTACCTCACAGTGAAGCTGACTGTCAGGAATACATAGTGGGTATGCTGGTGTAGTGAGTGTATCTAAAAGCATAATGGGGCTGTTGCCATAGATAATGCTCCCCCTCCGAATTGGACCATCAACACCTCCTGGAACCATGCTCATCTCACAGGGGGGGGGGATGTACTGGCAAGAACTCAGGGACTGGGCTCTGTTATGGGGAGTACAAGGCTCTGCAGGACATTGGCCGTAAAGAAACACCAGGACTGCACTGTCAGCCATCTTGTCAGCACGGGCACGCCCCCTCACAGGGAAGCAGAGTCCAAAGGAGGGAAGTGAGGGCATGCTGGGAAGGGTTATCTGGCCCAGAGCATGGTGGGAGTTGCAGTCACTCACAATCCTCAGCCACCTACAGGGCCCAGCAAGCTCACACTGAACAATGCTTACCTCACAGGGGGGTGGGGGGGAATGTACAGGCAAGAGCTCTGGGACTGGGCTCTGTTGTGGAGAGCACAAGGCCCTGCAGGGAATTGGCCACCAACAAACACCAAGACAGCACTGTCAGCAATCTTGTCAGCATAGGCACACCCCCTCACAGGGAAGTAGAGTCAAAGGAGGGAAATGAGGGCATGCTGGGAAGGGGTGTCTGGCCCAGAGCATGGTGGGAGTTGCAGTCACTCAGAATCCTCAGCCACCTACATGGCCCAGCAAGCTCACAATGAACAATGCTCACCTCGCAGGGAGTGGAAATGGACTGGCAGGAAATTTGGGTCTGGGCTCTGTTGCGGGGAGCCCAAGGCCCTGCTGGGAACTGTGCACCAACAGACAACAGGGCAACACTGTCAGCCATCTTGCCATTGCTGCCACACTCCCTCACAAGGAAGCAGAGTCAAAAGGAGGCAAATGAGGGAATGCTGGGAAGGGGTGTGTGGCCCAGATCATGGTGGGAGTTGCAGTCACTCACAATCTTCAGCCACTTACATGGCCCAGCAAGCTCACACTGAACCATGCTCATCTCACAGGGGGAAGGGATGTACAGTCAAGAACTATGTAACTGGGCTCTGTTGTGGGGAGAACAAGGCCCTGCAGGGAATTGGACACCAACAAACACCAGGACAGCACTGTCAGCCATCTTGTCAGCACAGGCAATTCCCCTCCCAGGGAAGTAGCGTGAAAGGAGGGAAGGGAGGGCATGCTGGGAAGGGGTGTGTGGCCCAGAACATGGTGGGAGTTGTTGTCACTCACAATTTCCAGCCACCTACATGGCCCAGCAAGCTCACACTGAACCGTGCTCACCTCACAGGGAGTGGAAATGGACTGACAAGAACTCGGGGACTGGGCTCTGTTTGTGAGGAACACAAGGCTCTGCAGGGAATTGGCCACCCACAAACACCGGGACTGCACGGTCAGTCATCTTGTCAGCTCAGGCACACCCCCTCACAGGGAAACAGAGACAAAAAGAGGGAAGTGAGGGCATGCTGGGAAGGGGTGTGTGGCCCAGAGCATGGTGGGAGTTGCAGTCACTCACAATCCTCAGCCACCTACATTGCCCAGCAAGCTCACACTGAACCATGCTCTTCTCACAGGGAGTGGAAATGGACTGGCAAGAACTATGGGACTGGGCTCTGTTGTGGGGAGTACAAGGCCCTGCTGTGAACTGTGCACCAACAGACAACAGGGCAACACTGTCAGCCTTCTTGCCATTGCTGCCACACTCCCTCACAGGGAGGCAGAGTCAAAAGGAGGGAAGTGAGGGCATGCTGGAAGGGATGTGTAGCCCAGAGCATGGTGGGAGTTGCAGTCACTCACAATCCTCAGCCATCTACAAGGCCCAGCAAGCTCACACTGAACCATGCTTACCTCACAGGGAGTGGACATGGACTAGCAAGAACTCTGGGACTGGGCTCTGTTGTGGGGAGCACAAGGCCCCTGCAGGGTATTGGCCACCAACAAACACCAGGACTGCACTATCAGCCATATTGTCAGCACAGGTACAACCCCTCACAGGGAAGCAGTGACAAATGTGAACAGGGATGACACTCCTGTGTCAGCCACCTAATGGCCCTTGAGAACCAAGGACCATGTACATCGAAATTCATACATGAGCTGGGCATGCATACACTTCAACATGCACATTGAAAGGCTTCATGTTGGCTGGACAATGTGCAACAACAATATCAATCTCTGTCTGTGACGACTGAAGACAATGTAGTGTACAGGCACGCATTCTGATGTCCCGGTGCAAATGTCATGTAGATGAACCATTGTTACAAACATGAAGGAGGGAGGAATGCTTCATTCATCCTGTGCAACCCGAGTCATTACGTATTGTGTTGCCTCCATTGAAAACCTCACATACGTACACATGCGTTGTGCAGGATATCTTGGCTTTCCGCCTCAGTGTACTGTAGCAGCATTTTCATTGGGTCACCATTTTTGAAAATATGTTGTGCCTCCACCTGAAGGTAAACTGGCTTCTTTCCCAGTAGTGTCCAGAGATGAAAATTAAGAGTGTGTGTCTGTGCTCAAGCGCTGTGAGTCAAAATAAATCACATCACCCAAAGGCAAAGTTAAAATGGTGAACATTGTGATGTACGAAGTTACAAACAAAGCTGTTGCATGTGTGGATCCAGCCACTGATCCACCGCACCAGGGTTGTGCACTGTTGAACAACAAGTTGCAGCCCCATGTGATCCCAGAGGGAAACATCCTTTACAACGCAACCATTACATTGCACTACACTTATAACGCAGTCATTACATTGCAACATCCTTTACAACGCCTGTCATTACAATGCAGGCATTACAACGCATGACACTACATCGCATGACACTACATCGCATGTCACTACAACCCAGGCATTACAATGCATACCATTACAACGCATAGTACCACCACACTATCCAAAACTTACCCTACTGTTGCACCCCCTAGAGTTAGAATAGTAATTTTTACCCCTATACTATCAAATACTTACCTTAAATGCAATGTAAAGGTTTGAGTTGTAATGGTATGCATTGTAAAGGTATAATGCGATGTAATGGAATGCGTTTTAAAGGTAGATTCTAAAAATGCGATGTAGTGTCATGCGATGTAATGGAGTGCGTTGTAAAGGATTGTAGTGTAGTTCCTATTTTCCCAATAGGCCCTGCGCATTGGAATAACATAAACAGTAGTATGGACGTAGAAGTGCGGATCTTCCAGGTCTCCACTGACTATGCTAAACTTAATTGGGTTTGTTACCAAACTAGCTCAGAGGTCACTGGAAACTTTCTTGACTGAATAGGAAGTGATCAGATTCCCTGGTACAGACAAGAAGGGATTTAGTTTTCCAACAACTGCATAAACATGACAACTTAGCTCCTTAGAATAAGAGTCAATCTCTAGAGTCATGTGAAACAATAGACAGTTATTTTACTCAGTCAGTTGTGCAGATTACTTTCACCAAGATGCTGAGAAATAGAGAGACGGGCGTTTTCAATAAAAAGGTTTTATTTATTGAACAGTCTTTCTTCTCATGCAAGAGAAATGAATTACCACAATTGCAAGACTAGTTATTATAAAAAGTGGGTACAGTAAAATGAGGATTGCAAAATAATACTGTAAAAGCATTAATATGGTTTCTTAGCCATACAATGGTTAAAATGAATAAAATATATACATTCATATATACATTTGACTAACGTACTCAACTGGTGCTTCTAACTACACCTACCCCAGTGTACCTGACCTAAGCCTAATACTTGGGTGGGAGTAAGTAAGTAGCAGTTTTAGTTAAGTTGGTTTTGCCAAGGTTTGCTTCAAGAATTCTCTCTAAGGGTTTAGTCAACACCATACCTCTGAAATAGAATGTTGGAGGTCTTGTATCTCCTTCCAGGACTCAATATCCCAGTCACTCGCAACAGTAGGCTGGAAACGCCGGAGCTGGATTTTCTCGGCAAGAGAAAAGACAGCGTCTCTCTCAGCGCGTCGAGGAGGAGGAGGAGCAGTGTCCGTGGGCAGCTTGTATCTGCTGGGCTCTGCAGGGGACAGCTGTTCTGCTCGTATGTTCACCACATCATCGCTATCATCGATGTCATTGAGGCAGCGTTTGCTTAAGGCAACGTTGGTAATTTTTATACCTGAAAGGTGCCTTGTTTGACGTAAGTTTTTGGACATAGACGTCAATAAAGATGTCACTAGGAAGTGATCGTCTCTCAGTGCTCATTAGAGTTCTATTACTAATCAAAACATAGCAAGTGGAGCTTTCCCAGGTTGCTGAGTTTTATCTTGTTGAAGAACTCAGAGTGTAATCTAGGAGTCTTAGATAGTGGCTTCTGCTGTGTTATTTGCTCTAATGAGCTGCAGAGGAAGCGATTCTGAAATGTGGCTCTGTTCGTGTTAGGCCAGAGACGAGTTTCTGAAATATTACTCATGATCGTTTATGCCATTATAGGGGAATAAATGGATTATAGCCGTATAGGGGCATAAGGTCACAGTATTGATCGGGGTCCTAGATTAGAACGCGACAGGATGTTGCGATGTAAAAACTGCGTTGTAAAAGCATGCGTTGTAAATGTATGTGTTGTAACGTCATACATTCAATCCCAGAGCCTTTTTCTGCTCTGGACACTACTGGGAAAGCAGCCAGTCTACCTCCAGGTGGAGGCGCAGCATATTTTCAAAAATGGTAACCCAATGAAAATGCTGCTACAGTACACTGAGGCGGTGAACCAAGATGTACCGCACCATTCGGAATGAAAATACGGAAATACCCTGGTTGTACAGGACGAGTGATCCATTCCCCCCTCCTTCATTGTTAGTACTACCCATTGCAAGCTGAATGGATCTGTACCTCTTCCTCCCTCCCTGTTGCAAAATACATATGTGAACCATTAATGCCTGTAGTAACATAACTGACAATGTCTTTCTCTTCCAAACACAGGTGGTCCTGGGGACACAGCTGCAAGTGAAAAGGAGTCCCTGGCCCAGACTTTGGTGGAGGATGAGCTCTCTGGTGTGTATCTGGCTCTGTTCTCTTCGGATGACGACCAACAACCTGGCACCTCCGGTGTGAGTCATCATGCAGCCCCAGCAGCAGAAACATCTGTACCCCCTGCACCCATTCCAACAACATCTGCAAACAGACCGAGCACCCCTGCCAACACGGACAGACCTAGGACACAGGATCCAAACTGCACAGGGACACCGGCCACTAAGGGAGCTACGGACAGTTACACCAGTAGCAACACCCAAGCTGTCCCAGGGTCACACGTGCGTGGCAATGCAGGTTGTGCCAGTGTGGCTAGGGGTGGTGGGAGGGATATTAGGCAGAGGTCAAAGCCTGCAGAGGGGTCTGGACTGCATGATGATCCCCAATTGCTACTCATCATAGATGCGTAACAGGATAGCGCTGGAGGATTCAGCCAGGTAGTGGGGATCCTCAAGGACATGCAACAGGAGCAGATTGGCCACCATGCATGCATAGAGGCCAAGTGGGACAAACTTACTGCGGTGCATAGCAACATATTGACTTGTCTCCACCAGATCAGCAGTAATATGTCCACACCTCCCTGTGTTCCCACATCATCTGTTGCTGCAACATCTGCAAATGCCACAGGGAGGGAGGATGAATCTGGTGGACAGTCTGATGCACCACCAATGCCTGCACTTGAGTATCCCCCTAGAAGAAGAAGAGGGGTCGTCCGAAGAAGGACAAGTGAGCCACAGATGTCCATGCACATCCCCCCGGAACCCAGAACCTGTCTGGGATATTGGCCTTTGTGTACAAAGTGTTCACCTTGTTGCACATGACACACCTCCCCAACATGACATGGAGGGTTCATGTTGTTCCAATGTAGGAGACGAATGTGGAATTCACTCTGGACATTTCATCTACCAAGACTTCAAACTCATCTGTGAACTTTGGATTCAAAACCTTATGTACAGCACCCACAATCCTGTGCACTATCTCCACACATGTATGTAACTAAACTCACCATTACACTATACTTGCCTATGTTGTGATTCCAACTTGGTATGTGTCATGGACCTGATGATATGGCGAAGAATACAGTGCATGCCAACTACTACAGCAATGTCATTACCTTCATTTGACTCATGTTGATGTGACACATGTGAGTAAGACACACCAAGAGGGCCCCACAACACATACTCACCATGGACATGTGACACATTGCCTACAAAGATGCTTGCCAGAAATACAGTGGAATGCACAGACAACACACCTATCCACGGTCAGTGCTAACAAGCCCACAGGTGGGGTATCCAAATTTCAGTCAAATGTGTGAAGACAGACAACACACATAACTAAGTGAAGCACAGGTTCATCACACATCAGCAACAAGTTTATTATACAACAGTAGCAAGGTATATCCACCTGACAGTGGGCACACGGTCAACAAGTGTTGTTGAATTGAGCTTCAGGGGTGTGTGGTACATCACATGATGGGATACTAGAAGTTCCACCCTGGCATTGGATTCTGGTTGTTGGGTGTCAGAGTTGACCAAGCAACAGGCAATTACCTTAGGAAGGCCAGACATAAGACAGAGTCAGAAGCACAGGAGATCAGGATGGAAATGCAATTAACATGCACAAAACATGTCACAAGAAACCTACACAGTAACAACTTAGCCTGTCAACACTATTGTGGGCTGCAGACCATCTGACAGGACACTTTACTGCACGCATCCAGTCAAGTACCACATGGACAAACTCAAACAGCAACTGAGCAGCACCCACACATCTCAGGCAAAGTCAATACATTGACATAACAACCCTGGGAACTCACATTCAGCTGTAGAAGTTGTTAATGAGCTGTGTGCGGACATCACTCTCATCATCATCATCATCACTGGCCTCGTGGCCCAGGCCAGGATCCACCACAGATGGGGGAAGTTGGTCATCGTCATCCTGTATGAGAGGCACCTTCTTCCGCACTGCCATGTTGTGTAGCATGCAGCATACTATGATGATCTTGCACACTTTTTGGAGGCTCAAATGGGAGGGCACCTCCGGTCTTGTCCAGGCAGTGGAAGCGGCTTTTCAGGAGACCAAAAATCCGCTCAATCACTCTCCTGGTTTGACCATGTGCCGCATTGGAGCGCATCTTGGCTGCTATCACAGGGTTCCTGAGGGGTGTTAGCAACCACAGCATGTTGGGGTATCCAGAGTCACCTACATACAAAGAATAGCACATTAGTTGATACTTGTAAGAGGGTGTGATAAGAAAATGCCAAACACACACAATGGTAAACAGTACACACCAACAAGCCAGGCATACTGGTTTGGCATCTGTGACATCATCAACGCTAAGCGACTCCTCCTCATGACGTAGGCATTGTGCGCAGAACCAGGGAAACGTACACACACATGTGTGATACACATGTCGGCCGGACATACCAACAGAGCATTGATGGAGTGGAAATTTTTCCTGTTCCGGTAGGTCTGCTCATGTGCCTGTGGTGGTATCAGTGCCACATGTATACCATCAATTGACCCAATGACGTTCGGCATCCTTCCCGGTCTATGAAAAGCATCCTTTATGTCAGTGAGTTCACCAGGGCTACGAAACCTGATGTACAAGTATAGGAAATGCAACATCCCTTCCAAGACATCATGAAGCTCACAGCTGAACATAGTTTGTGACATCCCACCAGCAGTAGCCACAGTGTACTGGAAGGTACTGGTGGCAAAGAAGTGCAGGGCTGCCATCACCTTCACCTTTGGGGTGAGTGCTGTAGGGTATGTCCTGCCAGGTTGCAGATGTGGTGCCAACTGCTCCGCCAAATCCTCAATCAGTGGCCTTGTAAAGCTGTACTGTCGGATGGAGCTGCGTTCCAACATGCTTTTAGGGTCTGGGAACGGTCTATGGACATTTGGTGTCCTGCAGTACAGAGATGGGAAAAGTGAGATTAAAATTGCTCCACCCATGTGGCACCGACCTTGCGTAAAATCACATGATACATTATAGCAATACACAATGAACTGATGTGTGTGCAGTTGGGTATGGGCGCATATGTCACCTTCATGCCCATCTTCTCACATATCAATGAGAGATGTGTGCTGAAGTACCATGAAGTGCAATAGCAAATCATCGGGTTGTGGCACAGTACCTATGTACTGCTTCCACATACAAAACACCCAACACAGTGACAAGTGAGGGCTGATGTTTCACAGGCAACACAACTCCATGTCAGGGAGATAGCCATGGTCCCTGTATTGCCACATGTGCACTTGAATGACATAGAGTATCATGTACATCCCACAACTAATCATGAGTCCCACAGGTAGTGGCCCCTGTGGTCCCTGCTGGCCATACATGGACGTCCCTGAGACACACACACACACCGTAAATTTTGGTGCACAAAGCACATGGTGGACACTGTCTCTCATTAGGTAAATGGAACCACAGACATCAGAGACACAACATGCACATAGACTGTGGGTGTACATCATGATTGTGGCCATGGATCTCGCTGTGGCATACATACCATGCCACCCTGGACTCAGGGTGTATGTAACAGGTCAAACACATCTCCAAACTGCTACTGTGTCCATGACTCATGCCCATAAGTGAAGATGTGCATATTACATTGGTGAGTTGCAGAACACTAAAAGGATTCTGTCCCCATGAACCCATGCCCAGCCTGGGAGTGCTGCACCAAAGTGCCACACAAGAAAACACATGTTGCGCCCCATACCCACACATGTGATGCAGCCTTACATGCCATGAGATGTAGTGTGTGACATGCTGTGGTGTTGAAGTTGTGCCCCTGGCAATGAAATCTGTGTAGAATCCGTCTGCAAGCCACACCAATGTGAACTGACGCGGGTGACTTTTATGCAGATGCACCATACATGCATGTACCGGGTAGTGCGCATGCCTGCCTTGTCCATTGACTGCACAACGCGTATGCATTGTAATTACCCGCGTCAGTTCACATTGAAGGCAATAGGCTATGCGTGTGCACGGCTCGGTTTATGCATGTATGATGCATATGCAATGTGACCGGACGCGGGTGACTTCTACAGAGATGTGTTGTGCAGTCCTGGACCGAGCTGTGCACACAGCTTGGCCATTGACTGGAATCTGAACCGACATGGGTGACTTGTAAGCAGACGCGTCGTACAGGCATGGACCTAGACGTAGCCCATAGAACCGTATTGGGACGGATGCGTGTGCTTCTAAAAAATACGCGTTGTGTGGTCAGTTTACCGAGCTGTGCGCACCCGTTGGCAATGGGCTGTCATGGAGACAGACGCAAATTCAAAAATCGGATGAGTCGTGCACTGGGAATTCAGTTGGATGCCTACAACAATGTTGCAATCCTAGGGTGTCATAAAGGTGAAAGTTTGAACGATGCGGAAGACATGTACGAGTCCTAAATTTCCATGGATTGAACAGATTTATAGAATGCAACCGTGCCGGACCTATCAGTGAGGAGTAATGTCTCAGATACTGCCTCTGCAGCACTGATTTAAGGCTGGCAGCCCCCCAGGGAACTCCCTTGCCTGCACTACATGCTACAGGACCACATCTCTGATACCACTGCTGCTGTCTATGCATTCTCTGGATCCTGCAATGGCACTTACTCTGAAGAGAGCCCCAGCATTCACAGAGGAGGAGAACCAGGCCCTGCTGGATGGGGTCCTCCCACAGTACTGCAAGCTGTATGGGAAACCAGGGGAGCAGGTGAGTGCTCAGTCCTTTGCCTACCGATTGTGCAAGTTGTCTGAGTAGCAGTAAAAGAAGTTTGCACAGACGTGGGAAGCATATGCACTGAGTACTTTCAGCACCCAAATTATATGGGTACATATGATGAACAGGTGTCCTGCTGCAAAAGGGCAGTAGTGCTAGCCTTTAATTCCCAGGCAATGTTACCATGTCAGACCAGCAGCACAAATGCACATTTCTATGTGTGCACTACTTGTGTACCTCTTTTAGCTTTGTGATGACTACATGTATTTTCAACTGTATACAGCACAATTATGTGGCATGTGTGGTAATGTCCTCTTCACGTTGTCATCCTCACAGGTTGATGCCCACCAGAAGCAGGAGATCTGGCTGACCATTGCCCGGGCAGTAAGGTCAGTGGGGGTCTTCAAGCTCCGGATCCGCAACTGCCAGAAGAGTTGGCAGGACCTACGTGGCTGGACCTGGAGGATCTCAAGGGTCCAGCTGAAGCTGTCGCCTCCTTGCTGTAGGGGCGGACACTGGACCCTGACCCCCCACATGGTCTGGATTCTGGCAGTGGTCTTCCCGGACCTGGATGGGCAATTAAAGGCCAGACAGCAGCAAGGAGGGGGTAAGTTCATGCTGAATCTGTGAACTATGTCTGACATGCTATTTGTAGTCTTTTGGCCTGGTCATGCTTCCACATTACGTTGATCTTGTAGTCCTGGACTCATGTCCCTCAATAGTGTAAGTCACACTCCTTATCTGATCCACAGTTGTTGCCCCTACAGTCTGTAACTTTCTTCACTTGGGCACTGTGTCCATGCAGTCAGCCATGCTTAAGGTCCCGTACAGCATATGTTACTGTGACTCAGATGTATGATTCATAGATGGGTCCATTGTATGCACAATGCCTGGTCTCTGACATGTGTTCTGTGTGTGCCATTCATATGTGTTCCAATTGCTGGTCTGGGTCACCACATGTGTCTGGGGTTTTCAAAACACACCCATGCAGCAGGTGAGTCTATGTAGTGGCCTCAGGAGTATGTATTTCAAGTGTATCACACTTGCCCAGACACCTGCCTACTGTCCAGTCCTATACACTGTTTCAGGTTTACCTGGGCAGTCATGCCCACTCCACGGCATTAGGAGACTCTGTACTCACACTCCTGTGTATCAACCTACTTGATTAAATCAATTAACCTTCTTAGGGTTCCACTGATACTTGGTCCTTTTAAATCAACAAAGAAGAAATTGGCACAGAAGCTGAAATATAAAAGAACATCTTTATTAACCTCAACTGAGTGAGACTACATCACACAGAAGCCTTAGCAACTGAATGAGGCTGTCTAAGGAATACAGAAAACTGGGGCCTTATATATGCTTAGGGTTACATAGTAAGCATAAAACCAAGGGGCAGTCCTGGCTCATGTAAGCATGCCCAAATGACTAAGGTGGGCATACAAGATCCGCTTGCTCAACAAAGTGGGAGGAGAGTTACTTCTCCATACAGCAGCAAAAATAGCCTGACAGTTATACTACAGAAGCAGGTGCATTCTATTGCCTAAGCCCTTCTGGGCAGGTGCGAAGGTGGAAGATGCTAAATATAGTTTGTCTCTAGGCAGATTTCAAGAGCAGTTTACAGAAAGGTAGGACAGAGCACATGGAGAGCACATGGTAAACAAAATGGCTGCCAGAAATACAAAATGGCTTTCACAAAGCGGATAAGATAACTTCTAAATACAGGATGGCTTCTGCTAATGCTAACCCATTGCTTCCAATTTACAACATACTGATTGGGCTTTTTAAAATGTGCCATCAGGTGTCTGACTCGATGTCATTGTGGTGTTGCTTCCTTTTTGTGACAACTGGTGTGTCGATGATTTTATTGTCAACAGGGCATCTGAGATGTGACCTTGGGGATGATACCTGTGCAACATATAGGGGTGCGCTCACTTGACTGTGCACAATACTGTATGCAACAGTGATTTTCTGGCAGCTGTTTTCCATTTGCAGCAGACTGTGAGGTGCTCATGTTCAGGTAGTTGTGTTTGCAGTCACTCATATGTCAGATTTTAGTGATGTGGGTTCATCATAGTCCAAGAAACTGTTTTTGGCAGGTGACGGACAGGTGCACTTGTCAGCTGCAGGGTTTGCTATGGGCATGAACTATGATTATGACACAGTGCAGACTAATATTGTCCGGATACCCTGCCCCTATGACATGTGGCAGTGAAGACTGACTTACCATGCATGCCTGTGCCAGGGCATTGACTTGCTAAGAGGGATCTTGCATTAGTGTTTAAGGTGCTCCATGCACCCCATTGTGTCATTGGCAATCAGGACGCGAGGACATCATTGTGTGTGGTTCTGCTAGGCATCACAAGATTGTGAAATGTGACTCTCGTCATCCATTCATCCTGACACCTGTACTGAGTGAGTGGCATGTGATGTGATGTGTGTGTATAGTAACAAACTTCTACATGGTCACTTGCATGTCCAACAACTGTGTAGGTGGTGCATGTATGCACTTTGGAGTATTATCAGCCAAGATGCAACAGACATATGGGTCCAGGTCCAGGAGGGACATGGGTGCCATGTATGATGCTCAGACAGGCTATTGTCTTATGTACACCAGTGTGGGCAGTTTGAGCAATTATTAGCGGACGATGCCAGTGCATGCCCTGTTATGTGCTGTAATCACTTTCATGTGTGCAATTAGTGCAGGTGACTAATGCGGGTCTTGTTTTCCAACTTATATGCAGATACATCCACGGGCACAGGAAGAGGCAGCGCCACGGAACCGGAGGATCTGCAGAGCCTGCCTGGGCCAGCATCCGAGGAGTTGGGGTGACCCAGTGGCACGGAGGATTAGGGGAGCCACACCGAGCAGTCCTCAGCACCATCCACCTCAGCTGAGGACCACAGCAGCTCAGAGGATGACTCCTTGTGGGGGCAGATGTCAGCAGCCAGCAAACAAATTGATGGCTTACTTTTGTGTGGCACTGTGTCCACATGTGTCATTGTGGTTCAGCCACACTCATGTGTTGTGTAGTTGCCTGGGGATACTGAGACACACACATGCTGTGTGAGATGTGCAGTGTGAGGTTGCCTGTTGGTGTTTTTGCATCTGCACCCGTGCATTGGAATTGCTGTTGTGGGCAATTGTCTGGATGTTGTTTAGTTTATTTTCCCTGCTGTCCCTATGAGTCATATCTCATCATTCTGCAAATTGTTCCTGGTTGTCCTTTCCCATTGCTGCCATGGAATTGGATTTTGCAGACTGACACCTACAGTATACACAGGATGTATTGCTTTGTGTGCCTAGTTTTGAGATGTGTGTATGCATTATGATGGCCACTTATGCTTTTGTGTCATTGTACACTGTGTGCAATGTCAGACCCAATGGGTGTTGCTTTTCTGCACATGGCCGAGTGTATGTTGTGTTTTCACTGCACTGCTTGCCTCACCACAACTCTGTGGGTATGTGACACAACCACTACTTTGCCACAAAATTGTGTCATGCTCTGTGACCAGGACTCATACATGCTGTTTGGAATTTGAAGCTATTTCCATGATGACACTTACCTTTAGGTCACTGTGATAATGGGGGATTTACACCCTTTGACACAATGCCAACTTTTGCTGCAGTTTATGCCCACACATTTTACATAGGACCTATATAGTGATGGGGAGTTTGAGCGCATTGGCACAGTGCTATTGTGAAGCTTGACTTGTGTAGCCCACACTCTGATGTTGGTCAAAAATGTGATGGTAGTTACATTGTGTGTTCTGACTCATATTTACTGTTGGGGGTATTTGTCAAACACTACACAGTGTTGTCATGATGTTATGGGGAATGTATTTGGCTGACATACCTGAGGTTGATGTATGATGGATGTGTGGTGCATTACCATCCTATGGGTGGGGGTGTCGATGTAGTTAGACACACAGACCCCTATGGGTGGGAGTGGCAGTGGTGGTGGGCAACATGACACATATGGGTAGGGGTGGCTGTATTGATGGGCAACCTGCTCCTATGGGCGGGGGTGGCTGTAGTGATGGGAAACATGCCCCTATGGGTGGGGGTGGCAGTTGTGGTGGCAACATGCCCCTATGGGTGGGGGTGGCAGTAGTGATAGGCAACATAACACATGTGGCTGGGGGTGGCAGTGGTGGTGGGCAGCATGCCCCTAGGGGTGGGGGTGGCAGTAGTGATAGGCAACATGACACATATGGGTAGGGGTGGATGTAGTGATAGGCAACATGCCCCTATGGGTGGGGGTGGTTGTAATGATGGTCAACATGCCCCTATGGGTGGAGGTGGCAGTGGTGGTGGGCACCATGCCCCTATGGGTGGGAGTGGCTGTAGTGATAGGCAACATGCCCCTATGGGTGGGAGTGGCAGTGGTGTTGGGCAACAAGCCCCTATCGGTGGGGGTGGCAGTGGTGGTGGGCAACATGCCCATATGGGTGGGGGTGGCAGTAGTGATAGGCAACATGACACATATGGGTGGGGTGGCTGTAGTGATAGGCAACATGCCCCTATGGGTGGGGGTGGCAGTAGTGATAGGCAACATGACACATATGGGTAGGGGTGGCTGTAGTGATAGGCAACATGCCCCTATGGATGGGGGTGGCTGTAGTGATAGGCAACATGCCCCTATGGGTGGAGGCAGCTGTGGTGGTGGGCAACATGCCCCTATGGGTGGGGGTGGCAGTAGTGATAGGCAACATGACACATATGGGTAGGGGTGGCTGTAGTAATAGGCAACATGCCCCTATGGGTGGGGGTGGTAGTGGTGGTGGGCAACATGCCCCTATGGGTGTGGTGGCAGTAGTGATAGGCAACATGACACATATGGGTAGGGGAGGCAGTAGTGATAGGCAACATGACACATATGGGTAGGGGTGGCTGTAGTAATAGGCAACATGCCTTTATGGGTGGGGGTGGTAGTGGTGGTAGGCAACATGCCCCTATGGGTGTGGTGGCAGTAGTGATAGGCAACATGACACATATGGGTAGGGGAGGCAGTAGTGATAGGCAACATGACACATATGGGTAGGGGTGGCTGTAGTGATAGGCAACATGCCCCTATGGGTGGGGTGGCAGTGGTGGTGGACAACATGCCCCTATGGATGGGGGTGGCAGTTGTGGTGGCCATGGGATCCCTATGGAGGTCTGTTGCTAGTGAACAGGGTCTGGACCCCCTGGGTGTGTGTGTGTGATTTGGCAGGTACGTGTTGTTTGTGTGTCTGGAGGGCATCCGACTTGCCGTCCACGCCATTCTCGTCTGTTCCTGATCCAGTCATAGATGTACAGGACTGGTATGACCTGTGCAGTGGGATTCATGATACGTTTGTGATGTATCCATTGCTGGCTGGTCTGTCTCGAATCTGTGGATTGTGTTCTGACGCGATTGGTACATGATATGCAGCTCTACCAGATGCTGTGACGTGCTGTACGTGGTGACTCATCCGGCACGTAGGAAGTACGCATCGTACTTGTCCGTCCGGAAGTTGCAGTGTTTATGGTGCCCTATGACGCGAATTGTGTGTTTACGGGTCAGGCTCGTACGGAAAAGGTGGATGGATTCGGAGCATACGCATCAGTCGCAAATTTGGCACTTTTCCACATCGTACTTCCTCGCACGGACGGTCCCGCTCCTGGTACTATTCGGCCATAAGGTAAGGCTACGGACAGCTCTCGGGGAGCTGTCCGGCCCAGATCGGAATCGACCCCTGAGTATTAGTCTCATGTATGGATTGTTATGTTAGTCAAAATGTTGTCAGACACGTATTGATCACATGGGATTCATATAGTAGTTCTTGACTGAGTGTCATGACATATTTTCGGAGACCAGGTTTGAGACCTTGAGATAAACAATACCTACTTGCAAATCATATATGTTGACACATTCTTTTGATGTTTAATCATTGTCAATTTATCAAACAAATGCATTGATAGAGCTGAGCTATACAACAACATTCTATGACTTTTTGACTTGTACATTTTCTTGTACTAAACATGATGAAATTAAAGAGGGTGAACATAACAAAAGCAAAGTAAAAAGTGAAGAAGTCAGTAATGGTGAATTATACAATAGTTGGAGAGCCAACATTGTTTGTAATCCAATGTCCAAAACACTACTTACATCAGAAAGGCAAATGTGTCCAGAAATAGTATACAGAGTGAATGGTAGGCAAGCAATGGAGGAAATTACCTTTGAGGTTTCTTGCTGGCGGTGGCAGAGGTCTTGTCATCCTCACTTCCTAGTGATCTGTGTAGAGTCCCCTGCCATAGAGGGGAGATGGATCCACAGTTGCAGGGATTAGGGGAGGCTGTAGGTAGTTCTTCCAGTGACAAGCTTGCCCTACCTGTGGCTGTGGTCGATGTAAATGGCTCAGATGTTGTAGGACCACAGGAAGGGGTAGATGGTGCTAGGAAGGTCCTGCACCTGTAGGTGAAATGTCTTGCAGCACCCCAATCAGGGATCCCATACTTTAATTATGGGCCTCCATTTGGTGGTTGTGCTCTCTCTGCCACTGCTTTATCTCCCGGAGCTAGGCGGGTGACTGTCCCTTTGTGTCTTGTGATTGATGGTAGGCTCTCAATACTTGGTTTATTGCAGTAGTTGTGTCAGCGATCCCAGTGAAATTCAGTATGGTGGCCCACAAACACTTTCCCACAATCCCTAATCCCACTACCTTAAGCTCCTGGCCCAGTGTGTCCTATCCAACTGAGTCCAGGGTGAGCTGGAGCTGGTGATGGTGTGGGCTCAACATCACCCAGATTTGGTGGGCTCATGATTGCTGTCACAGTAGGTAAAACACAGGAAGTGGAGTCTTCAGGTGGCTGTAGTGTCATAGCTGGGGTGTGAGGTATTGGTGTGGGCACAGGCACTGTCACAAGAACTGTCTGCCCAGACTGGCCACATGCACCAGGATCCTCAAGCTCCTTCACATCACCAGGAGTGCTGTCCTCAATGAAGGCTTGATCCCGGTTGAAATTGACAAATTTAAAAATTGAGAAAATTCTTATTACTAAAAGTGTACATTGTACATTCAAATCTTTAGAGACAAACAATGTCAATAGCTAGAAGACAACATTGGTGGAGATTATTGTGATGATGGCTTCCAGTGCTACTCTAGATATTACCCTAGCATTTATCAATTTCAAACAGTACATCTTCAAATCAGCAGGTATTAAGATGCCCCAAAATGATCATGAAGTGATTAGGGAGTATACCTGATATCTCCCAACCATTCAGCCCAACTCAGTGGGGAGGTGAACAGTGTAATGGACAATTTCATGCCTAGCTGACTGCAAAACATACATGTACACAACTGGGATGGATGTTTGGTATTAGTCATCATGTGAACAGTGCAGTGCCAATCAATTTGCAAGTACCATTTATATACACCATAGTAATTTGCATACCTGACAAATTTTGTGTCAACACAGTTTGATTAGTGAAACTCATGAAATTAATACAATTGGTTGAGTAGAACAGGACAACATTCAGAACATCCAAAGAAACCATTTTTTGAAGAGAGCATTGAACAGGGATTGATCACTAAGTGACATTTTACCCTGAGTTGAAATATGCTAGGAAAGAGAGAATGCTCAACATGATAAAGCACTATTCTTTAGAGAAACAGAAACAGGGCATCATAGTAGTTATAGTCATTTCAAAGACAGCTTCCCAACACTTGAAAAATATTACTGGAACATACTTGTGGAATATATGCAGTAGAAATCGGGCAGACACTTACATTTTGACACACATCTGGGAAATAGGTTGTTTGGTGTTGTCACACTTACAATCATCATACCATCATGTTACATGCAATGAAGATTCAAACCTGTAATCTTAGATGCAACACAATACATGTGTTCAAACAATAATAATTATCTGATACTTCGAGGTTTGTATGATGAGAAAATATGTCCAGGGCACATTGGCAACAGCCGAGTTGAGAACAAACAGGACAATGAGGTTTATTGTGACTTTGCAAAGTGTAACTTACCAGACTCCACTCCATCGGGTATTTCTGTCAAGCCTTCCGTATGTAAGATCTGCAAGACCTTCTCCTCCCTGGGCATGAATGGTATTGGGAACCTTGGAGAACCACCAGCAATCTTGTTGGCCTCTATGTGAGGCTTGGAGGCCAGGAAACGCGCCCTTATCCGTGGGTCATTTCACCTCTTCCTAATTGCCTCCTGTGTGCGCAGCTTTTTTTCCTAAAGCATTAACTCCTTTGACTATTCTAGACCACATTTGCCTTTTCTGGGAAAGGAGTGTATTTTGGACTCAGGCTCCAAACTATTGTGGCTTTAACCTTAGGATTTCATCCACCATTCTCCTTCAGTAAAACCCGGATTTTTGGGGCCTGGTACTGTGCAATATATAGGATTAAATAAAAAATTGACCACCTGGTACTAACTTGAAGGGGATAAAGGGACAGGAGATGGGGAGAATTAAAAACAAAAAACCTCACTTGACTGGCAAAGCCTCTTGTAGCAAAAGCCGTGGTGGAGTTGGAACGGCAAAGGATCATGGTCCGAAATGGGGTGATTTTTACAGTGTTGTATGCATGTGCTTACATTTGGCCAGCGGACATCAGGTGTATTCTACTAGCATCCATCCAATGGCCACAGCAATGGTGCATTGTTAAGCACTTACCAAGATGGACTCGCCCTGTTTGGGAACTGCTGCTAGTAGACCGCCAGAACAACTGTGAAGTCTAAATCGGCTTGGTGAGAACCCACTGTCCTGATGGAGATGAAGTAGTATTCTCCAGTATTGGTAACTACTGAATCGGGGTGGTGTGGTTGTAAAAAAATAAGTGACAAGGCCCTCGTCAGGAGGCCACAGCAGCTTGCTCCAGCCCATTGCTCTGACGTACCACAAAAATAACATAAAGAGCTATACCTACCAATAGCCCCAATATCAATGACCAAATAACCAGTCAGTTGGCAGTGAAGAAAGTTCAATCGTTTATTATACAAGATACTCCATAAAGGAGCCTCTCCAATCCTCACCCATCAGGTGCGCGGAGAAGACTGCTGGCTCATAGTCATTACAGCACATATTTACTTTCAGTTCAACACATGAAGTCACCGTAAATGGAAGAATACTACTTGGCTCTTGGGCCCTGAGGAAAGACCATATATGGCACACATGATTAGTTCAAAGCTCTGCTTAGCTATTATTGGGGAAGGTCAGGAGGGGTGACTCCCTTTCGTCCCGGTGCCCGGGAGTACAGGCACGGTGCCTCCAGGAATGCGCTTATCGCACCCAAAGCCAGATGCAACCTTGAGGCCCAGGGAAGAGAAGAATAGTGTGCATTCAGCTGCTCTCAGTAACTCAACCAGACAGGGGCCTAACGACTATTGGAGAGTAATCACGTGATCGCTGTTCAAGTCTAACACAGGCAGGGCAAAGATGGCGTCTGTGTGGTTCTCCGCCTACTCAATGTGAACAGGACATACGAGTAGCGTATGCTCTTATCAACCTAGCTAAAACAAGTTTTGTTAGGCCTCATGCATACTAAAACGTTAAAAATATATAGATACATCATGCTAACAAAGATACATATATAACTAATATTGCTACTATAGGGGGAATCATTTTTTACCCCTCAGCTCCTGCCAGCTCCACCTATTACAGAAACAGCTCAATTACTAACCATGAAGCCCCTACATGTGTGGCCAATCGGACTATTCCAGGCCCCTAAAAGTGTAGGAAAGGCTTGGAAGGCAGCTGATAGCCATTTTAAAGTATGTTGAATTAATAACAAACTGTTGTTGTGCTCATGTGTGTATTACACAAACAGTGCCACCATGTCGCAGACTGTTATAAGTGTCCGTGTTGACGATTAAGGGCTGTTGCGCGCACCGGAAACCACAGGCTCAAATTAAGCACTGGCAGCCAAGACCTAAATAAGGTCCCACGTTTTGGTATATTTACTTATGCTTATTGGCAGTCATAATTACAAACATTTTAGAGCTAGCATGCAAAAAATTATGCTCATTCAATAAATTGCTTGTATTTCTATTTGTGCCCAATTTATTATTATGTTTTTGGTCACAGAGGGGGGGGGGCAGCACTTTGATGGTTTGGGCGCGTTGCTTAAATCAAACACATACAGCAATTACACTTAAATTCCGAGTCTGTCTATGGACTCTTAACGACATTAAGGAACATGGACTGCTTCTTGAAATTGGAGGAGACAATGTACGGGATTAGAGAATGAGAAAACCCACTAAATAATAAGCCGGGGGGTGAGGGCTTTATGGGATCACTTTCAAATAAGTACAACATAACTGGGGTTTGTTATAGTTCCTTTCAAAAGGCAACACTAAAGGAGACTATACTATCAAAGAAACCTACACAAATGGTATCTGCCAGCGGAAAGATGATGGGGGATATTAACAAGGACGTAACTCCGATTTATACCCACCCTAATGCATCAAAGGTGGGGATACATCTAACACCCCATTCACAAGCTGGTGCAAACTGCAGACATCACCTGTATTCCCGTGATAACTGCCCCAAAATGTTTCTCCACGGTGGACACCACCAACTAACCCTAATGAGATGCAAAGTAGATGTTCCCGTGCAAAAATACACAAGGAAACCACAACACCACTTTCACAACGAACCGACAAATCTGCAAAGCTGCACAAAAACGTGATAAGCTGCAATAGCACCAGGGATTTAATACCTGCCTTTTGCTGGTGCTAAGCAGGATGACTAACCACAACATGAAAGGTTGCCAAGCCAAAGGCCACAAGATGCCAAGACCCACAGATGCCACGGAGACAATGATCATGCAGCTCCGATACCCATGAGGGACACAAAATCCCCCTCCTTAATCCCGCTCCCCCGGACATACACATATTGTGCACAACACAAGAGCCACAACAAACGCATGATGACGCACATTGCCAAAATAAATACACACATGTGTGGCCAGAAGAACGAGAAACAGTCACACAGACTTTATTGAAGCACAATACAAAACACCAATGCGGAAAACTCCTGTCGGGTGCATCAGGGACATTCTCAACGCCCCAGCCTGGAAAAGAAAGCACAAAATCAGGACGTGTGTCATGTGCACGTTAAAGGAGCAAGACAAAGAGAAACAGAGTAGGAAAGTGAGCCAGAGAGAGAAAGAGAGGAAAGGAAAGGAAAGAAGAGAGAGAGAGAGAAGGAGACAGAGAGGGGGAAGGGAGAAAGAGTGAGAGAGAGAGAAGGAAAAGAAGGGAGGGAGAGAGAGAGAGAAGGGAGAGAGAAGGAAAGGAAGGGAGAGAGAGAAAGAGAGAGGGAAGGGAGAGAGTGAAAGAGAGAGAAGGAAAGGAAGGGAGAGAGATAGAGAGAGAAGGAAAGGAAGGGAGAGAGATAGAGAGACACCGCTGCCCCTGCGCACACGGGCCCCACTGTTCACCTGCTGGCACCGGTGTGTCCATCCGTAGGCACACCACATACCCGTGCAAGCTCCAGGGCCCAGTCACGCCACAATGGCATGGTCCACATCATGCGGGCCCGGCCCGAGGCCCAGCAGGTCCCACACATGATGCTGAGTCCTGAGTCATCAATGGCGGAGACCACATCAGTGCACATGTCATCATCGCAGGCTGCAAACAAGCTCAGCTATTAAGGGTGCCACCAACCCTGTGCAACACCAGTCAGCGCGACGTGGTGGTAGGCCCATGATGGCTGCAAGGTTTCGGGTGCCACCAACCCTGTGCGCAGCAACTCATGGGCCCTTTATGATTGAGCACCGTGGAGCATCCTTCATCCATTCAGCACTGCAGGGGAATGTGATGTTGTCGGCCCCTTATATTTGCGGGGTCACATGGCCTGTGTTGCCTGTGATGGATGGGTGTGGTGTGTGTGCAAACCTGCCCTCAGGGAGTGGCCGTAACATGCTGACAACTAGACCAGTGACCAAGGACGTACTTGGAGGCGAATAAGACTCATACAGTGTCTATGATTGTATAGCAGCTGTTCCAAAATTGATTTTTAAAAAAATTGCTCTGAGTCATGTCTCTTTCTTGTAAATAGCTACCACTGTAACCTGTATAGTTCACTTTACTGTACACACATTGTTTTCTTTGGTTACTTCACAAATCACTGGGGACACATTGCACTTTATATATTGTATTATATGTCGTAGTCAAAAGTAATTTTTATTATTTGTGTCATTTGAAACATATATAAAAAACGGTTTGAAACTGATATAGTTGTGTCTCTCTCTCTCCTTCCTACCATCCTTTCTCCAATACTCAGATTGGTATTAAGTCCCCATCTATTAAATATTCACAAAAAGTGATATGCCACAGGAACCATTGTTTTTCTGGATAAACGTTTTGCCCTGGTTCCTCTGTGAGTAGGGTCTCCCTTGTTCTTCTTTTTTCGCATGTTGAATTCTTAGCAGAATCCCTTTAGCCACAATGCTAATATCTAATACACAATCGGGTATGTCTTTTCCTTTATAATTCACTCAGTTGTGAGGAGCAATAGAAACACGTTTTGATAATTGGTGAAGCATATTGAATGCACGCACCAGTGGGCATATAAGGTTCCTGATTACTACGTCTTTACAACATGGCAGCCCCTACTGTGTCTTTTAATTCAATCTATATGCTTTTAATATAGAGATCTGAATATTGTTTACACTCATCTTTATAGGATATTTCCCCTGATGAAGGGAACCAGTTCCCGAAATGCATTGGGCATTGGCTCATAAGCTAAAGACATCAACACTTCATTGAAGACACAAGTTCTTGTATATATATGACAAGCTGTAAATAGGTCTATTCAGGATATAACATAACGTTTTGGCATGAAATGCTATACCTAGATTCATGGTATATAATGTCACATTGCCCACTGTTTACTACAGTACCTTTATGTTTAATGTTCAAACATGTATGTAAGCATATCATAAACATGATATAACAAGATTTGGATATGAATAAAAACACATAACATGTGTAAATAAGAAGACTTTACAAATATTGTGGAAATAATTGTCTTTCCCAGGGAACAGTGCGCAGTACATGCAGATCCTTTCTGCATCTCATTTTCCTAGTACTCCAAGGTGTTAGCCAACACTTGTTTGTATTGCTGCACCCCAAAAAGATTAATGCACAAATATACTTTTATTTTTGTTAAACTTATGATTAATGATGGTGTGCATCTCAATTCTTTAATTCCCATCTAGGGTCAGCCAGAGTCCATCCGGGGATGACAGATACTGCAGAGGAGGAAGGGTACAGTCCGCAGTCTGGTCCCCGTGTCATTGGTCATCAAACAGTAAATGGCAGACCATGTCGTGGTCCTAGGTGAGTGCAGCGGGGTGTATCGGGGGTCAGTGGGAGGTCACGAGGCCATGTGCAGCACCAAGCAGAAACAGGCCAGGTAGGGGAAATGAATGCTAGTGCCACCTTCTGACAACAATGCCTTCCACGTCCTCGTCCTTGTAGGTGTGCTCTGCACCACCTGTGGGTATTGCAGTACCGGCTGCGGCACTGTATGCCACTGACACATCAGGAGCCAGAGGAGGATTGTCGGCCGCACTGTGTGGCAGTGACACATCAGGTGCTGGAGTGAACACGCCAGCCGCACTGTGAGGAACTGACATACCAGGGGGCAGAGATGTGGACGGTGTGGGGGCAGCAGAATTCATCAGCGCCACGCCTTGTGGCAGCAATGCCATGATGGGGATCTGCAGGGCATGGTAGATCCCAGCTACATTTCGCTGATGTGCAGCAGTGGCTGCCATCCTTTCCGCCTCCATCCGCACCATGTCCTCCTTGAGCCCCTGCATGTGTGCCAGCTCATGGCTGGAATTGTTGGAGCCAGTCTGAGCAGACAGGTGTTCTTCTCTCCATGTCATAACTCCAGCGATGTCAGTCAGGGCTCGTTAGAGACCATGGAGTAGACCGTGGGTGTCCGTTAGGGACTGGAGGAAGCTGGTCCCTGATGGGACCTAGACACACATGGATGGCGTCCAGTTTGGTAGTCATCAGTGAAGAGTGGCTGGGACTGCTGTGCAGGAGGTGGTGACAGTGCCTCTGTAATGTGAAGGGGAGATGGTGTATTACAATGTGTCCACATGCATGTAGCCACATGGTACATGTTGACATACAGACAGCATGGCATTGTACATTGTGACAGTGTGTAGATCAGGGCCATGACCCTGAGTCATTGTGGGTGTGCACTGTGCTCTGCTTGATTGTGCATGTGTGCCACTGTGGCCATCTCCACCCATCCCCCCCCAGTACCTGGTGGTCACTCACCCTGTTGAGGTTGTGTTGTGTCCTGTCACGCAGTGTCTGGTCCCCCAACTCCAGCCACAATCTCCAAAGTGATAACTGTCGACGCCAGATCCTCAATGTCATCCAGCACGATCTGTGGTGCTGGGCTCCCACCTCCAGTCTGCATTGCTGCCTTCTAGTTGGCTGCAGGTTTCTCCTTGGTCTTTCGCTTGATGTCAATCCATTACCTCTTAGCCTCGTCCATTGACCTCTTGTGCTATCTGATGGCATTCACCTTGTCCACAATATCCCATTTTTGGTGCCCAATGAAACGTTGGAGGTGACGAACAGTTGTCGATGGTTTTCCATCACCTCTGTGACTAGGATCCTGTTTTCCTGTGGCCTGAACTTCATCTTCCTCTTGTACTTGCCCTTCCCAGTCCCCGCGGTCCCAGGCTGGTCGTCCGGGGTTCTTGCGGGGTTGCGCTCGTCCTCTGCGCCTGCTCCGGCTTCCTCCATGGTGCTTGGGTGTTGGTTAGTTTGTGTTTGGGTGCTTTTTCTACTTTTATAGTTGTTTTTCCCACCTGCCATGTGTGTATTGCAGGCCTGGCGCTGCTTTTCACTGATTTCCTCATCGCGTTTTTCTTTTGCGTTGAGGTTTTTTGTTTTTATCTCCGTCGAGGTAGTTATACGCTGACATTGGCCACGGTTTCTGCGGACTATCGCATGGTACCACCTTGTTGTGCATTCCTTATTTTTTTATTGGTTATCTACAAAAGTCTTTTAAGAGTGGAAAGTAATCCTTATTTTACAATAGATTTTTTTTCCGACCTCCTTTACACCAATCCATTATACAATTGTTAACAAAAACATCATATAAAAGCTGCATGTATTTAGAACAAATATATTTTAGCCAGGGGCATATATAACCATATCTTTTTTCTTTATCAACGGAACTATCCTTTCGCAAACAAACACTGAACTTCTAGGATGATTAAAAGTGAGATGGAATGCAGCAATGCAAAGACTGAAGCAAAAGTTTAAAAATCGTCGAACTCTAAAACAACATAGTTAAATGGAACCAAGCCCTGTGGACTTTTGGGCGTAAATGCTACAATAGGCTGATAGAGGGGGAGAAATAGACCAGTGAAGTAATCTTCATTTGCACCTAGCCTCCAGGGTGAGGAGCATGGAAAAGTGGTGCATCACTTAAAATTGCATTTGTTCCCTAATTCCAAAACCTATTGAGTTGTTGCTTCTAGTAAGACCAATACACGGGCACATAATTGTCTATTACAAAAATGTTCTTTCTGGTAGACTAACTGTTGCACGTCCAAGAATTTTCTTTGACTGAACTTTAGGCCAGGCTCACTACAAAACTTCGCATTCACTTCTAAAGGAAAAGCTTACATTTTGGGGTGTTTTCTACTTTAGAGATATATATTTGTATTGGTCTTATCAGAGGACTCCAGATTTGTCCTCTGCAAACAGGCAAGTACAGAGAAGGAATTAATTTACGCAATGGATTTCAAATTGTGTTTAGCATTCTGTTAAATGTATCCTTTGCGGACAGAATGATAAAAGTCAAAAGCAGTTAATTAATGTTGGGCATATGGAAGGAATTGATGAGAGATAGTGTTGGCGTAAGTGATTTTAGTGTGACGTGGAGAGGGAAAAGATGCTGGCTATAAATGCAAAGTCACAAGAAAAGTTTGCTTGCATGTGACTATATTGTCCATTAGGACACATTAAAGAGTGTTGCGCATGTACCTGCATCCACATTGAGGCATGCATTGCAAAATAGGTGATATCGCTATAAAAGAGTTTTGATACACATACTCGACTTCAGTTATCAACCCAACTCAGGCTCCTTGTTTTCCTTTGTGCACCATGAACTCTGCCAAACAGGGCATTTCTAGGAGACAAGGTGGCTGGAACGCATCTGCCACTCTGGGAGAAATGCAGCATACCTGGTGTTGTGGCACTGCAGCTACAGCCCTCATGCACCCTGCACCACATGCACCCAGCTGACTACTCTCACATTTGTGGAGTCACTTCTCTGCCCTATGTCGGTGGGGAAGGAGGTATGGCAGAGGCAGGATTGGGTGTGTGGGCTGCACTGCCTCCCGGCCCCAGAGTCTGTCCCTCAAGCAACTGCACCTCCTAAATAATAAGAGGGAACAGGCTTCCTCGGGCAGGCCCCTGCCTCTCAGACCTATTGCACTGCCATGGCTCTCGGGACCAGCAGCACATTCCATCCTCAGGTGCATTCCAAATGTCTCATTAGCCACAATTAGCCTCCTCCTCCCAAGGAGGAATCTATCAATTTGAGTGTCTGGAGCAAACTGCTGGCACATTAAGTACCACACTTTTGAATAGCATTGCGGAATATGCAGTTTCCTGAAGTGTTTGAGATTCATAAGAGTTTGAAGTTGTACTTGACCTAAGGAATGAAAGCAGCATGTTAAGCGCCCCAACACAAAGAGCGCTCTCTGCAAATTAATGGCAATTACCATAAAGCCTGTGCCAAAAAAGTGCCATCACTGGCTGAGTTGATAATGATGAAGTGACATCTTCAATTATGGGTCGAAATACTATAGTGAACTGCATATACTACAATGCTTTTGGAAGGGCCAGTGCTAACTCATCAACAGTAAGCTCCCATCCACTGAAATGAGCCAGTAATACTGATTTCTTACTATTGGCTAGTTTTTGTGGTAGTAGTTTATTTCGATCAACAGCATGATCATTTATAAACAAACATTTCATTACCCCCTTCACTGCGGCGGCTATTCCACTGCAGTGCTAAGGGGGCGGGGGGGCCGCGCGGCTTGCCCATGCTTGTGACGGAGCGGTTCCATCACGGTCCCGCCCGCTCAATGGAATGCTCAGCGCAGGCGCGGAATCCGCGCCGCACAGGCGTGCCGAGCGGGACGCGACGGGACCGCTCCGTCATCAGCACAGTGCGACCGCGGCTGATGATGGAGTGGTTCTGTCACCAGCAGGGGAGGAGTTAAACATACAAATTCATAATCACACATTCAATCAATTAAAAGGAATAAAATTACATCTTATTACTTAAATGTATACAGAGTTCAATTTACACTTATAACACACAATTAAAAAGTATATAAATCATTTCTCTGTGAAAGGTCAAAATCAGAATATATTAAAATCTATCAGTTCCTTAAAATTCACCCGTAATAGCTCTGTTTTCAGTTCTCTTACTCTGACCAGATCCAGATCTTTCCCACTATGCATAAAGCAAATATCTAGATAGTGTAAAGCCAAGCCACCTATTTGTATCTGATGTAAAGATACGTAGTGCCGCTTTGGGACGTAAGAACGATAGCACGCAGCATGCTGGAATAATCCAGGTTTTCCTCAACACTGAGTAAAATGGACAGAATATTATATAAAAGTGCTCTAGTGTTTAAGGGCTAACATTATATAGAAGGCATTGCGAGATTACAAATGCATTTTTCCACATGCTTCTCAACCAGTGGCGTAGCTAGAGCTTCTGGCGCCCGGGGCTGTCCCTCTGATTGCCGCCCATAGCAGGTAGCGGGGGAATGGGGGTGTGCTGGGGAAAAAGACAGTGAGCACTTGAAAGAGGTGATGCAAAAATATATTTCGTATTTTTTATAATATCCGGTGAAATAAAATCCTAGTTTGCGTTGGATCAGTACAAAAAAAAAAACAACCTAACTCCTGATTTATTTTTAAACGAATTTACAACATGAACAGAACTTGAATTTAATGTAAGTACCATCCTGTCCTCAAAACTATCACTGAAAGTAAATTCCATACTTATGTCATCAATTATTCAATGACTGATAAAAAAGGAAATCTGCAGGTTCAACAACCTCCTGCTGTGCTCCCGTGCTCAACATTTAGTGCCAGGAATGCTGTATGAGGAGGCAATGGGCTCTGATTGGCCAATCTTGAGTTGCACTCGAGGTTGCTCTCCAAAGAGGGGTCCTTCAGCTATGCCCACCAAAACATTCTGTTTATGGCCTCCGACTGTTTGGCTGTCACGATTGGCTGTTGAGTGTCTAATTCGGTTGGTCTTTTTCTGTCCATGTCTGTCCCACAACTGGTGGAACATAACTGGAATTTAAACATCTTTGGAGGTGACCTGCCACTCCCCGATGACAACTGCATAGCTGGGGTGCTGATATTGTCTGCATTGAAGACTGTCAGCCTGCCTTTTTCTTTTGTCTCTGGCAGGCAGAATTGTGTATATTTTATGAGCTTATCACATATCATGGCCACCCCCAAGCACTGATGGTCCACATATAGTTTCATTAAAGCTGCCTGTAGCTTTTTATCGCTTAAATATCAGGTATTGTTTTTGAGCTTTCAGGGAAACCTTAAACTCACGCAGGCACTACTGGATTTATTCAACAAGGATTTCAATGGAATGAGCAATCACCAGACATATACCAAAGTGAAAACGAAGATGTTTATATATATAACTTTCCTAAATAGCAGAAAAATAACATATTTCTAAATAGCCAAAAATCAGTAAAGAAACAGTTTTTCTCAGGCAGCTGGATAAAACGGTGCAATGAGTGAGGAGATCAGTGACTTTAAGTATAATCTTAAGATGCTGGTAAACAAATGCTGTCTGATCAAGTTGTTGCTCTGGAAGGACCCTTGAAAATGTTCTCCTTAACATGAATGCTATTTGCTGCCTGGAGAAAATGTGGTGTCACAGAGTTTGTCTCTTTTAGCACACAGTGTAAGAGTACCATAAGATACCAATTGCTAATTGTTTACTCAGCTTGTTACATACTATAAATGGGCCAATGTAGTTGCAATCTTTGCCTCGACCCTTACTTGGTAAATGTAGCCTTTGTGTAAATTTTTTAGGTAGACTGTTCCTCCTACTGGGGGTCCGGAAAGAGAGCCCTCGTGAAAGCTGTGCCAAAGCACCCGCACGCGATTGGGGCCATAACGAGGAGTGAGGAAGCAGCTCTGTGGCACTTGTGATACATGACTGCTGCGTTTTTGGCTAGGGGGCTGACCAAAAACTATGCCCAGTTCCGTCATTGGTAGCGCTTTTGCGCTACAAGATTGACAGCCCTGAGACCCACAACAAACGCAGTGCGTCGCGTACTTCAGTTCACAAGTAACTGCACATCACTACTGTGCATTTGCTCCTGGCTCGTGTGCGTGTGGGGGGTGTACTGTGTACATGACATCACGCACTGTAGGAGTGGTGGCCGTGGGGCACTGGTGGCCCGTGGCAGCGGCCAGCTTTATAATTTATTTGGGGACAGTGAGTGTTCCCAAATAAATAATAAAGGCTGCCGCCAACGGCCAACAGTGTAGCGCAGCTGCCGTCCTCAAACTACTGCCCCTTGGGGTGGACCCCCCCTCTCTATGCCAGTGTTCTCAACGCATTTAGTGGGAGAGCCCCGGTTCTGAACTGTATATAAAGCGCACACGCTTGGGGGGGGTTCAATTCCATCCATGTAAGGTTCAAACTTAAATTGCGATTCTCCTATTACCATGACTAGAGAATCTGGATTTCATTATAGACACGGAGGCTAACATTATGCATACAACTTTAAATGCAGAACCAAGCAGCCGCATACATCATAGAGCAAGTTCCATATTAGAACATAAGAAAATAAATAAATGGCATGAGCACTAGGCAACCAGCCTCTATTAAATGCAGTGAGTAAAGGAGAAAAGGATCAATAAAATAGCAGGAACAGTCCAATAAACTTGAAGGAACAATCCGTAGACCAAATAACTTGGAGTAAACAATGCAACAAACTTGAAGAAGAATTCCATAAGAACTTTAGCGAATCTTGAAGAAGAAAGATGAATAAATCGATCCGTGGATTACAACAGAGAAGTTATGAGAGATTATCTCAATAGATATAACAAATTTTCAAACAAAGAGGGTACATATTAAACATGAAAATAAGTTTAATCATAAATGCAAAGTAATCAGAACATGAAAAATGCAATGTACAGGGTAAGTAAAAAGTATACTGTACGATAAAACCAACTATCCAACCACCCAAGGGAAAGGGTGCGAGGGATAATGTTAGCCTCCGTGTATTTAATGAAATCCAGATTCTCTAGTCATGGTAATAAGAGAATCGCAATTTCATTACAAGACCGGAGGCTACCATTATGCATGTTGGTAGCCATGTAAAACAACATCAGACATGTGAGAAATAGGTTTGCAATAATGATGAGCAAAAGTTCTAGAGTTAGACCAATCAGCTGCTTTAAGAATATCATCTAACTTACCACCTGACCAAAAAGACTTACTAGCCATTGCGCCTCTAATAGAATGAAGTTTGAAAATATCCAAGTTGATACCAGCGAGGTTCATAACAATTTTGACCCATCTAGAAATAGAGTAAATGTAAGGGGGGTCCCCGTGGAAGAAGAATACAAACAATACCAATTAAAAATTACAAAAGAAACTGAGGTGATGGTTCAAGAGCAAGAGAATGTTGTCATTTATTCAACAACATAACATGAAAATTTCGTGAAACATCATTGCAAACGTTACAAGAAAAAATGAAGAAATCAGAAGAATGAAAAGGCCCCAATATGGGAAGGGGAAAGGGAAGAGTGCTCAAAAGTCATGAAAAGGTTAGGAGTAATACACAGATTTGTAGATAACGTATGTCAATACATAAATCCAAAAGGAATTAGGAATTATTCCAAAAACCAAACAGGCCCATATAAATTAAGGCCAATCTTGCAAAAGCACTTCCAGTAAGGACGTTCAACGGTCACAAAAGTAATTTAATGTGAAACAGGGATGTGCCGGACGTCCAAAAGTGAAGAGGCGTCGACGTTTCGACCCCTTTGCCGGGGTCTTCTTCAGGACCGTTGTAAGAGGGGGAGGGACGAAAGGGGGCCGTCCTGTCTAAAAATTAAAAACCAATATTAGTAGTACCAATTCCTACTAATATTGGTTTTTAATTTTTAGACAGGACGGCCCCCTTTCGTCCCTCCCCCTCTTACAACGGTCCTGATGAAGACCCCGGCAAAGGACTGAATTTAGCCTACACAAAGGGGTCGAAACGTCGACGCCTCTTCACTTTTGGACGTCCGGCACATCCCTGTTTCACATTAAATTACTTTTGTGACCGTTGAACGTCCTTACTGGAAGTGCTTTTGCAAAATTGGCCTTAATTTATATGGGCCTGTTTGGTTTTTGGAATAATTCCTAATTCCTTTTGGATTTATGTATTGACATACGTTATCTACAAATCTGTGTATTACTCCTAACCTTTTCACGACTTTTGAGCACTCTTCCCTTTCCCCTTCCCATATTGGGGCCTTTTCATTCTTCTGATTTCTTCATTTTTTCTTGTAACGTTTGCAATGATGTTTCACGAAATTTTCATGTTATGTTGTTGAATAAATGACAACATTCTCTTGCTCTTGAACCATCACCTCAGTTTCTTTTGTAATTTTTAATTGGTATTGTTCGTATTCTTCTTCCACGGGGACCCCCCTTACATTTACTACATAACGCCCAGGTCCCCGCGACTGCATGGGTTCTACCCCCCTTTGTAACATCTAGAAATAGAGGCAGAGGTAACACCTTTATGGGGTTTAACGAAGGAAATAAGCAATTGATTTACACCAGAGGGACGAAGACCATTCATTCTTGAGTCGTATTCTTTCATACAATCCACAACACAAAGTTTCTTACAAATATCAAAGCGTGGATAGAAAATAGAATCAGACGTAGTCTTGGTTCTTTTATGCAGCTCAAACATGACACCAAAAATATCATAAGACTTATAGAAAATATCAAGAGCTTTGACATCAGAGACCCTTCGCCAAGAAATCAAACAAAGAAGAATAGCTAATTTGATTGAAAGGTTCTTTCTGTTTAGAAGAGAGTTATCAGGCCAACTACAGAAAAGGTCAAGAATCAATTTAACATCCCATAGAGATTGATATCTAGGTTATGGAGGTCTCCTAAGTCTAATACTCTTTAGGATTCTACAAATAATAGCATTTTTACTTACCGTTTTACTGTTGACTAGGGCATGACCTGCTGAAATTGCTGACCTGTAACAATTGATAGATCTATAACTAAGACCTCTATCAAATCGTTCCACAAGGAAATTAGCTATATCAACGATAGGAGCTTGTATGGAATCCAGGTTCCTTTCCAGGCACCAACGTAACCACATTTTTCAAATGTTGTTATACCTGTAGTGTGTTCCAGGATCCCAAGACTCTCCGAGGAGAGTTGAAGCTGATGACGAAAGTCCTGCGAGATCATTGGATCTCCTGACACTCTCCAGGCAAGAAGGTTCAAATTCCCAGTTTGAACAAGAGGGTGAATTCGACCGTCTACATCTGTAAGTAGGTCGTTGAGGGGAGGAATAAGGAATGGAAGGTCGTAAGCCAGTTCCAGAGTTGTTGAGAACCAGGCTTGGGATGGCCAAAAGGGAGTTACCAGGACAATTGAAGTACGTTGGTGTCTCACCTTCTGAAGGACTCTCTGGATCATTGCGAAAGGAGGAAAGGCATATGCGTTGATCCCTACCCATGATTGGAGAAATGCGTTCACTGCTAGAGCACCCGGGTCGGGCATCCAGCTGTAGTAATTCTCTAATTGGAATAATAATCTGCTCGCAAGTAGATCCACTTCGAAGGGACCCCAAAGATTGTTGAGGGAGTTGAACACAGAGGTGTTGAGTTTCCAGTCGGTGTGATCCAAGAGGAATCTGAGGTTCCAATCCGCACATAGGTTGGATTTCCCTGGAAGGCATTCTGCTCTTAGAGAGATCTTGTGTTCTAGGCAGAACATCCAGAGTTTTTTGGCCAAATTTGAGAGGTCTACTGATTTGGTACCTCCTAGGCGATTTATATAAGGTACTGCGGACATGTTGTCCATTTTGAGAATAACAGACCTGCCCTGAAGGGAGTGCTTGAAGCTCATCAACGCATAGAGACCTGCGGTGAGTTTCAAAAAATTTATGTGGTGTAAAGATTCTTCCTGAGACCAAACTCCCCCAGTGTTCTGATCTAGGAGACAGGCACCCCAGCCATGAAGGCTCGCATCTGATTCTAAGATAAAATCTGGTGCTGAACCACATATCACTCGGCCGTTCCAAGCATCCAGGTTCTCTAACCACCAGGTCAGTTCCACTATGGATTCTTGGTTCAAGGAAACACGATCCCCGTACCACAGTCCTGATCTCAGAGCTTTCGCTTTTATCCTTTGAAGGGCTCGATAATTTAGGGGGCCTGGAAAGATGGCTTGGATAGAAGAAGAAAGAAGACCCAGGAGCCTGGCTAATTCCCTTTGGGAAAGATTCTGTTGTTTCAAAACATGTTTTATCTCTTTCTTGATTTTCGAAATCTTCTTTTGTGGAAGAAGAAGAAGACAATTGGTGGTGTCTACAGTGAAGCCCAGAAGAGGCGACAGATCTCATTATCTTGGTGAAACACCAAGGGGCTGATGATAGGCCGAAAGGAAGAGCTTGGAATTGAAACAATCGGTTCTTCCAAATGAACTGTAGGAAGAGTTGATGTTCCTTGGCCATGGGAATGGTAAAGTAAGCGTTGTTCAAATCTAATTTGACCAGCCAGTCCCCTTCTAACAATAAGTCCCTGAGAAGATGGATGCCTTCCATCTTGAAGTGCCTGTAAACAAGGTATTTGTTGAGTTCTCTCAAATTTATAACAGGTCTCCACCCTTGTCTTTTTTCTCTACAAGGAAGAGAGTACCTACAAATTTCATCAGATGCATCGGGACTTCTAAGATTGCGTAGAGGAAATCTCCTCCTTGATAATCTTTTCTTGGGCTAAAGTAAGTAGGATTTCTCTGGGGAGCGGATTTTGTATAGGAACCTCCGTAAAGTCTATAGTAAATCCATTTACGGTATTCAGGACCCAAGGATCTTCAGTAATAAGTTTCCAATTTTGGGCAAAGAATTTTAGTCTGCCTCCTACTTTTGGGGAAAAAAGGGGAATGGAGTAAGGAATTTTAGTACTCACTCTGAGAGCTGGAGTCATTAGTTGCTCTCTAACAAAAGAGAGAGGGACCCCAAAGCCAAAGGGATAGGGTACCAAAACTGACTTTATTTCATAATAGATTCCCTTTGGGCACCTTAAATTTAGAGACACCAATTCTTTCAACCACATACACAAATATAACTAAAACATAAAGGCCTATCTATTGAAGCAATGTAAGAATTATAGTAACACAACTCTGTAACAACTAATAAATTCAGTTTGTACAGTTTATTCATGTATTATTAAAACAGACCAGTTAAAATAGAAACATAATTAAAATTGGGAACACAGACAATATATAAAGGAACAGAAAATATACAAAAAACCATAAATGCTTCCTATTGCTAAAAAAGGGAGGTACAACATAAAAAAAAATGTTCTGCAACTGTCAGAATAATCCTTAGTCAATGTGCAATCTACTCCTCCCTTTTTTAGCAATAGGAAGCATTTATGGTTTTTGTATATTTTCTGTTACTTTATATATTGTCTGTGTTCCCAATTTTAATTATGTTTCTATTTTAACTGGTCTTTTTTAATAATACTTGAATAAACTGTACAAACTGAATTTATTTGTTGTTACAGAGTTGTGTTACTATAATTCTTACATTGCTTCAATAGATAGGCCTTTATGTTTTAGTTATATTTGTGTATGTGGTTGAAAGAATTGGTGTCTCTAAATTTAAGGTGCCCAAAGGGAATCTTTTATGACATAAAGTCATTAGTTGCTCCTCTTGCCCTGAAGCCTCTGGAACGGAAACCTCTTCCTCTTGAAGGAAAGAATTGTGCTTGATTGGAGGGTTGGAATCCTCTTCCACCGAAACCTCTGGATCTAGGAAAGGGCCTGCGATTAAAGCGGCCGGAAGATTGGCCCCTTCTTCCGGCCCTGCCAAAAAGGTTGGGGTTGAAAACGTGTTTCATATTTTGGGGGGCCTTATCAAGAGCCGTAAAGGTGGAAACATATTTGCCCAATGTTTTAATCAGATCTTCACTGAAGAGTAAACCCTTTGGATTGAGACAGGGCTCTTTATCAGCTAGGTTACTTAGTTTAGGGCTAATTTTAGTAAGCACTACTCTTCTTCTTTCTGAGTTGAGCCCAGCATTGGCATTACCCAATAAAACTAAAGCCCTTTGGCTCCAGCCGTGGATAGTATCAGTATTAAGTGGAGAGCCATTCATATAACTATCCTCTGCAGCATCTATGATTTTGGCTAGGGGTCCTAAAACAACAAGGAGACGATCTTGACGAATTTTAAGGGACCTCTCCATTCCCTTTCTGGAAACTCTTCCAAGTTTTAAAAGGTACTTTATAAGTTCAGGGTCAAGGTTTGGAGTATTGCAAACTTTCCCTTCAATAGATGGTCTGGAACATTCTGCTCTTAGGAGGTTTCGGATGTCTCTTTCTAGAGGGTTCCTCAACCACTTTGTAATAAATTTAGCAACATGCCCATGAGGGACCCATTCTGCGCTGCGAGGATGTTTAATGTTAAAAGGAGAAAACATCTGTTCCCCTAAAGGATCAAAAATGTTATCTTTGGAGAAGGAGGGAACAATATCGTCAAAGAGTTGTGAGTCAAATTCCTGGTTAGTATCGTCCAGGTAGAGGATGTACTCATCAGGGAATTCTGAATTATTATCATCATGATCAATGTCATCATGAAAATTCGAGATCGTTGTCTTGAGCACAAGGATAATGTGTGCCACAATGGACACCTTTAAATGTTGTGCCGTGAGGGACACCTTTAAATGTTCTGCCGCTAAGGACACCCGAAGCATCTGAGTGGTGAGGCTCTCCCATGAAGCTTGAGGTACTATGACCTGTTACAGTGCTCCTCGGGGTGTAATCTCTATTATTTCTTTTTTTGATTTTTTTACCTCTTATTTCGACGACTTCATTAACATCTGTAGGGTTATCTTGAGATAATTCAGCGTCATCCTCCCCTGGGGAAGGAGGCCTCTTTGACACCATAACCCTAGAAAGTGTCGAAAACATACATGATCTCATTTCCCTGTGAATCATACTTCTAATTGTTTCATCCTCCATACTAGCGTGGGGGGTATTGCCTTCATCTGAGTCCATATCGGACATGATAAGGTAAGTAAGAAGAATTAAATATATAATAAAATATTAAGAGTACTATTTATAATTTTTTTATCTCTTACTTCCTTTTTTTTGTATATATTTTTTAAGGCAAAACAGTTAAGATAATAACAATAACTCTCCTTTTTTTTTTTTAGGGAAGTTTAAGGATGACCAAATTTGAAGGTAGAACGCAAAGAAACGATGGTAGAAATGTAGAACGCTAAAAAACGATGGTAGAAATGTAAGTTTTACCCCAAAACGATCAAAAAGTATGTTTAAAAATGGCTCGGTAAAAGAACAGCTGATCACGCTAAAAGGCTGTTAATTATGCTCGAGCGCGATCAGCTGTTAGGAAGGGAAGGCATTCCAAACAGAGGGAAGAACCCTGACAACCACACGATGCTGCGTGTGTGTTGCCTATGGTCTTTCCTCAAAAGTGGCGTTGAGCAGGCCCGGCACGGTGAACGTGAGCACACGGGCTGAGGAGAGCACACGGGCCGAGGAGCGCGCAAGCAGGTGAGCTGCGCAAAGGAAAACTCCTGCGCGAGCAAGGTTTCAAAGAAAAACAAGGGTTGAGTCCCGAAACTAAACAGGAGAGGGAGGACAGAGCGGAAGCCGGCCTCCATAAATTGGAGGTCGGAAGCCGACAAGAAGAAAGAAGGGAGGGAGGGGGGGGGGGGGAGAAAACGAGACCAATCAAAAATCGCTTGCAGAACCAAACAAGGGATAAAATCAAGGTGACAGCAAGTTTAAAACACTCTAAAACACTTTCATAAATGTTTCAGATTATATGTAAACATGAACAATAAGAAGAGTAAGAGAAAATAATAATCTCAACATGACAAAAAGGTTGTAGAAATGCAGTAACATTGCGCAATGAGAGGGAACACAGTGTAAGCAATCATAAAATATTAAAAAGATACATTACAAAGGTCGATAATCATAAAAGACACAATATAAAGATCATCAATAATAAAGGGAGAAGAATAAAAGATGAACTTATCTGCTTGGAGCCGCATTTAAAAGAGGCTGGTTGCCTAGTGCTCATGCCATTTATTTATTTTCTTATGTTCTAATATGGAACTTGCTTTATGATGTATTCGGCTGCTTGGTTCTGCATTTAAAGTTGTATACATAATGGTAGCCTCCGGTCTTGTAATGAAATCAGCTTTTGATGTAACCTGTGATCCCTATATTTACTTTTGTAATACCAAACACATTTTAATGTAGTTCCTTGTGAAAGATTCCCAGCATTCCTAAATATTTATTGCCCACCACCCTACTTAAATGAAACAACATGAATATTTCACAAATTGATTATTTTAATAGCAAGAATACAAAACAAGTATTTGGGCTGTTCAAACTTCCTCTTTCCCTCCATTTAGCTTACATCACTCTCCAATGGGTACTGTTTCAAATGGTACTTACCTGGGTATTGTATCGCATGGTACCTGCCTAGGCACTGTTTTACATGGTACTTACCTAGGTACCACGACACATGGTATTTACCTGTGTACTGTTTCACATGGTACTTACCTGCTTGAAGATGGACAATTGCTTCGATGAAAACCTTCCTAACTAGGGTTGGTTACATATGAGCTCTTGTCTTATCCTTTTTTACCTGTTTCCTTCCTGCAATCATAATTAAAGGCCTGTTTCGGAGTTTGCCTTTGCGGGAGCAGAACGCCACTCCGGCGGTCCACTCCTGCACCACCAATCCCGTGTGTGCACTGCCTGACAGATTACGAGTTTCCTCATGTCTGGCAGGTTTTTTTTGGTGGTCCCATGGCAGTGCCTCTAAAAATGGGTATTGCAATTGGAACATCAAAAACAGTTCCGGCACACCATGGACTGTAAAGTCCATGCCGTTTAGGATCTGGGGTGCATGCACACAGAGAGGCGCATGATGTGCTCCCTGCATGCATCTACATTCAATGTTTCAGGACTGAGGTGAACAAGGAAACTTTGTTTCTGAAACACGTTGAGTCGTGCTGTTGCGAATAAAGTCTGCTTTCAGCATTTGGGTGCCGTGGCTCTTAGTTTTGTGGCATTGAAACGAGGAAAACGTGGAAGTTGTGGGTTTCGCTAACTCGCCACGGCCCGCCCTCACCTGGGACTTGAGTTGTAGCGAGGAACTTTTTGTGGATGTTTCAGGACTGCCAGCTTTTTCATGGAGTAAAGATCTCCATGACACCACTGGCAGTCACTGCACCACCACCAGGGAACATCGGTTTCTTGGCGGTTGCTGTGGTGCAATGGTGGTCTGACTGCCAAAGTTCTAATGAGGAGGAGCTGCTCAACACCCGCTCCATCCACAGACACGCCGTCGAGCTCTGGAACCTGCTCGACACCACAGCCCCAGACGTCGCCTTCCTCACGGAAACCTGAATGAACGCCTCCTCAGCGCCCGACATCGCCATCGCCATCCCGGACGGCTACAAGATCATCCGGAAGGACCGCGTCAACCAGACAGGAGGAGGCATCGCCATCATCCACAGGAACACCATCCGCATCACGACCAACACCGACGACACCCTCGCACCCGCCGAACACCTGCACTTCCAGATCCACATGAACCCCAAGACCACCCTCAGAGGCACCCTCATCTACAGACCCCCGGGACCACACACACAATTCAGCGAAGACATCGCCGACTTGATCAGCCCGCACGCCCTCCTCTCCGCTGACTACATCCTCCTCGGGGACCTCAACTTCCACCTGGAGAACAACAACGACCGCAACACCACCACCCTGCTGGACAACCTCGCCAACCTCGGTCTCAAGCAGGTGGTGACCACCCCCACCCACTACGCCGGACACACACTCAGCCAAGCCACCGGACTCCACTGGACGGACCACAGCTGCGTCCACTTCAGCTTCAGTAGGACCACGATCCACCACCACCAGCAACAGGTTGCACGCAGAAACTGGAACAAGATCACAGCCGACCAGCTCGCGACTTCCCTGAGCATGAACCCTCCCACCAGCGCAATGAACCCAAGCCAGGCGGCCACCAACCTCGCGAAGTGGATCAGCAACTGCGCAGACGACCTCGCCCCTCTGAAGACCCCGCCCAGCAGACCCGGCAGCAAGAAAGCCCCATGGTTCACCGACGAACTCGAGAGCTCCAAGAAGAACTGCCGAGCACTCGAGAAAGCCTGGCGCAGAGACCCAACACCGAACAACATGACTGCCTTCAAGCTTGCCACCCGAAAACACCACCAACTGATCCACGCCACCAAGAAAACTGCATTCAAGGAACGACTGGACAACAACGCACACAACAGCAAGGAACTCTTCAACATCGGTAAAGAGCTCTCCAACCCCAACGCCGGAAACAACGACATCACCCCTTCACAAGACCTCTGCAACTCCCTCGCCTCCTACTTCCACAACAAGATCGCGGACATACACAACAGCTTCAGCACTCAACCGACGCACGCCACGACTGAACCACCGCCCCCCACCGCCACCCTCCGCGCCTGGACCCCGATCAGCACCGAAGACACCATCCACACGATGAACTCCATCCACTCCGGATCTCCGATCGACACCTGCCCTCACCACGTCTTCAACAAGCCCGACGCTATCATCGCACCCCACCTGCGGGACATCATCAACACCTCCTTCAACACCGCTACCTTCCCGGAGAGCTGGAAGCACGCCGAACTCAGCGCTCTACTAAAGAAGCCATCAGCCGACCCCACCGACCTCAAGAACTACCGCCCCATCTCGCTGCTCCCGTTTCCTGCAAAAGTCATCAAGAAGACCATCAACAAGCAGCTGCCCGCCTTCCTCGAGACAAACGGATCCCTCGACCTCTCGCAGTCTGGCTTCCGGGCCAACCACAGCACCGAGACCGCCCTGATCGCAGCCACCGATGACATCCGAGCCCTGCTCGACAATGGAGAAACAGCGGCCCTCATCCTCCTATACCTCTCCGCGGCCTTCGACACTGTCTGCCACCGTACCCTAGTGCGGCACCTCAGCAACGTCAGAATCCAGGAGAAGGCACTGGAATGGATCATCTCGTTCCTCACCGGAAGGACACAGAGAGTCCGCCTCCCCCCGTTCAGATCAGAAGCCACCGAAGTCATCTGCGGCGTTCCTCAAGGCTCCTCGCTCAGCCCAACCCTCTTCAACGTCTACATGAGCCCCCTCGCAGCCATCGCATGCAAACACAACCTCAACATCATCTCCTACGCCGACGACACCCAGCTGATCCTCTCCCTCACCAACGACCCCGCCACCGCCAGAGCCAACCTACACGAAGGGATGACAGACGTAGCCAAGTGGATGACGAACAGCCGCCTGAAACTGAACTCGGACAAGACAGAAGTCCTCATCCTGGGATCTACACCCTCCGCCTGGGACGACTCCTGGTGGCCCCCCGCCCTGGGCAGCGCACCCAAACCAACAGACCACGCACGCAACCTGGGCTTCATCCTGGACTCCTCCCTCTCCATGACCAGACAAGTCAATGCCGTCTCCTCGTCGTGCTTCAACATCCTGCGCATGCTACATAAGATCTTCCGGTGGATCCCCACCGAGACCAGGAAGACGGTCACCCAGGCCCTCGTCACCAGCCGTCTGGACTACGGCAACTCTGCTCTACGCCGGAACCACCGCCAAACTCCAGAAGAGACTCCAGCGGATTCAGAACGCCTCAGCACGACTCATCCTGGACGTCCCCTGTCGCAGCCACATCTCCGGACACCTGAGAGATCTGCACTGGCTCCCGGTCAACAAGAGAATCACCTTCCGTCTCCTCACCCACGCACACAAAGCCCTACACAACCAAGGCCCAGGATACCTCACCAGCCGCCTCAACTTCTACGCTCCCACACGCCAGCTTCGATCGACCGGCCACGCCCTCGCCGCCGTCCCCCGCATCCGAAGAGCCACCACAGGAGGAATATCCTTCTCCTACCTGGCCGCCAAGACTTGGAACTCCCTCCCGACCCACCTCCGCCTGACCCAGGACCACCATGCCTTCAGGAAGCAGCTCAAGACCTGGCTGTTCGAGCAGTAGCGGACCCCCCCTCCCCTAGCGCCTTGAGACTCTCCGGGTGAGTAGTGCGCTATATAAATGCTTTGATTGATTGATTGATTGATTGGACCACCAGTGCAGCGGTTGCTGATCAGCAACCGCCATGCCCCCATGAGTCAGGCAGGCCTCGTACCACCAGCCTCGGACTTAGGCCTATGTGTTTATTTAATAAAAAACACAAACACTTTATATCTACCTTGACAAGAATTTCATGTGCAGCATATGTGTCCCATCATTTTCTTTTTTCCTCTGATGTTTGCTGTCTTGGCAACAACAGTATTTTCCTTACATGAGCTATACCCTTGGTTAAATCCATCTTCAATGCATCTCTTAAAAAATTTCCCACCTCTGTGATAGGTCTTAGCATTATTATTATGTAAGGGTGCCTGTGTGCACAAAAACAATCCTGAGAGGCATATTCTTCTTTCTGCAGAAAGCAGGGACATAGAAAGAGGAAGTAATAAGGAGAGATACAAATATTTCTCATTTTTATGGCGCTCCAGGGAGGCATATCTTTTTGGTATATTCCCAGGTTCACAAGGTCTTATAAATCTAGGAATGTGTCAAAAACCATGGGAATTGTGTGAGAACACCCACGCAATGCCCATCGAACTCTTTCCCAAGGCAAAGTAATGTAATGCATCGACTAGTGTCGCGTTGCATTACTCCAGATTTTTGGAGCCATGCAAAGTGGCTTTGTGTGGCTTAAAAAACAGACTTAAGGTTTGCGTCACACTTGCACCATATTACGTGGTATCGATAGATTGCTCATTGTTAAGCCAATTTTACGAAAGGGGGCAAACAGCAGCACAGCATCGTATCAACTAAATTATCTTTTGGAATCTGCTGCTAAGATCTTTGGGAAGGTGTCACTGTCATTTAAAGGGAAATGGAATAATAGGAAAAGACTCATTCCTTGTAAGGTATTAGACTTTTGTCTATACGTTTCCTCACCATTCTATTTTTGCATGGAAGTTAACAGTAGACAGCTATTTATTTGTGTGTTTTGGGGACTTCTGCTCATCAGTTTACAGTGAACTGATGCTATCTGTGGTAGAAGCAGCGAAGGATGCTGATTTTGTCAACTTTATTTCTCTTAACTCCTTCCATCTGAGCTCGTCATGAGTCACAGTGGAGCTGTGATAAGCAACAAAGCCCTGATGAAAGTCCAGGAACTGGTTTCCTTGGACGAGAAACGCGTCGGCACATCCGAGGGAGCAATTAATACCACTAAGCTTTTTAACTGGCCTCTGCTAGTTGCAGTTACTTTCAATTAAAAGACTTGCTCCTTCTTTTGACTTTGTCCCCTTTCTTTTCTTATGGATATAGATCAACTCTATTGAAAAATTCCAATTAATTCTTGTTTGAATTTTTGTATTATTTGTGGAATGTATGATAATTGTGTATATGAAATGTAAATATTTGTTTGTAAATAGTCATATATAGGCTAATTGAAATATATTGAATGTACAGGTTTTCCTTTTTTGCGAAATTGAAAAAAATTGTTTATAAATACTGAAGTAGACAGGTATAGATAAAAAAACCGGGTCAAACTTAAGGGAATTTTTGTTTTCCCTACTGGTTAAGAATAAGTGTTTGAAAAGAAGTTGGGTGTAGGCATTGTTTTGTGTTACTAATATAATGGGGTCCAGCCTACCCCACACCTTATATGGACCTAACTCCTTAGCTTTATAAAAAATATTTTGAAAGTTGGCGTTTTCTTATCCTCACCATTTAGTGCCTGCAGCCTGTCCCTGCGTCGCATGACCAGGTGTAGTTGGAAGTTGGTCTTTGTGAAATACTTCCAGACATTGAGACAAAGGGCTGCTAGGTGCTGGCAGGATGAGCCACTTAACAAGGGGAGGAGGTGTCAGCTACCTCACTTCACATCACAAAAGCACTGCCTTAACACACTCACAAAGGGTTTGTCACTAGTCTTTTGTGTCCCCAGACAAGATAGGGCCAGGGCAGGAAGGAATGGGTTGCTAAACACCTCAGGGGAGGAAACATGCCAAACCTCTTACTTCAAAGTGGGCAGCTGGTGTAAATATTGGACCCTCAGAACAAACACTTCATTACACATCCAGACCTGTAGAAGAGTCAGAAGAATGACTGATGTTTTGCTTTGATGCAAGAAGGACTGCCTCTCTGTTACCCTGCTTTGCTACCCTGCTTTCCTCCTGCCTGAGTGAGAAAGACTGTACCTGCATCTTGACCCCAGGACCATCAGAGTGACTCCAAGGGATAGTGGGCTGATCAGAGTATCAGGTACAAAACAGACTCCATGAACCTTGTACCCAGCACCAGACGTCTGCCAGCTGTTAGCTCTGCGCTCCCAAGTGGTGCCATTCAAATCCTGTCCCCTTGGAAGTGGGTCTGAGGATGCCCTGACAGCCCATCTATGGTTTTAGCATATCCGATGCAGCACACCGCATTGCCTCGCAAGACTCTGCATCGGAACCGCTGTTTGACACATCCCTGATGCAGTGCTTTGCATTGCAGCCCCATAGCTCATCAGAACTGTGGCTGAGTGATGAATCACCATTCAAAGACCTCACATCACCATCTCAGGGCCCTGGAGCCACTGCTATATTATGCATCTCCAAATAAGGACCTTGCATTGCCTCTGCTGTGCTACACATCCTTGATGTTGGATCTTGCCATGTTCTGCAATCAGGGTTTTGAGTTACTCTTCTGCAGCGGACCTAACTTGATCACTGTATCCAGCCCATACTCTGTCGCAGTCGGCATGGACTTGTGATTTTGTCCTGGTCTGGCACAAAAAGATAGCCACAGTTGGAACTATGCACTTTTTTTGCACTATATTCACTTAGATCTTTAAAATTGCTTATGCCTGATTCTACTGATTGGATTTTTACTGTTTTGGTGTAAAAAAAATATTAAAAAAATTCAAAATCGGTGTGCATTTTTTTGGTGTTGTGTTTTGCTTTATTACTGTTTGAAGTGTTTCATAAATACCTTACACATCGCCTCTTAGATAAGCCTGACTGTTCTGTGCCAAGCTACCCAGTGGTGGCCACCACAAAAAATGGGTGGTGGGTGGGTGGAGGGAGAACGGGAGGGGGAGCATGGGGTGGGATCACAGGGGTTGTTAATAATAATTTAAAAAATACCTTACCTTATGCTGCTGGCCGCCTCCTACATCGTGTCACACCTCCTGTGCTCTACCAGCTCCCAGCAAACACTGGGACAGACTCCCTGTTGAATCCCTGCACGGCTCTCAGGGGCGGCGATTGGCCTGAGTGGGCTGAAAAGATGCTCTGCTCAGGAGAGGGAGTCTGTGCAGTTTCTCCAGTTTGGGTTTACAATACAGTCAGGTTGGAGAAACCTAGGTGTGCATGTGTCTTTGGTCGACCTGAGATGGCAGACCAAACACACATGATCACTTAGAAGTGCACATAGCACACCAACTCCTCTCCCATGCCCTGGCCCGACCCTCCCTGCATACGCCATCTCAGAGCTGGCAAATTAAAAATAAAATGATGATAGTACATGGTTTTATTTTGCACCTACTGGCTCTGAGCAAGAGAGGAATCACTCTTCCACCATTGTGGAGGAACTCCCCCTGAAGCTACCATAGTGCTTATGACTACATTCTGAAAAATATTGTGGTTGATGCTGGAGTAATGTTTTCAATCCCCTCAACTAGTAACCCAATTTCCTACAATTGTTTATAATAACTAGCGCTGTACTGGATTACTATGTGTCAACCCAATGTGGGCACATTACCCAAGTATCTCATTAGGACAAGTGGGATTTAGTCAGTCAAAACATACACAATGTATGAGGAAAGTCCCATTAGACCTAAATGAAAATAAAAGAAAGGGGTAGGCATAAAGGTGAGGCTTGAAAATGCTACTCACTGGTTTGGAAATATCAAAAACGTCCCATATAAGAGAATTAATGACAGATGAATTCTAAGCATGTACAGGTAGAAAATTCAAATGAAAGGACCCCAAGATGGAAGGTAAACATTCATTCCGTACTAAGATAGAGGGTATGTGGCAGTGTTCAACACAAAATTGAAGAGGCCCTAAAAGGTGTTGTTAGTGTAACCTGAAAGATACAATAAATAAAAGAATAACATTTATCATCCCATAAATGATATTGCAAAGCATTAACCAAAAAGGATTTAGGGATTGAAAAAAACTCACTGTCAGGAGAACACATCTCTGGGAAGTGTTCCAAAACCAATGTGAAAATTGTGTCTTTTCTAACTTTGGAATTTAACTTCTTCAGTTACATGTGGTAAAGAATTAATCAAAATGCTGAACACCTGTGATTCATATAACAAATGTTTGTTTTATACCAATATGTCCTACAGTGTGATAATCAACCCTACAAGAATACTTTTTCAATGTTTAATCTAATTGCTGAGTGCTTCATTTCCACGTGCAAATGTGTGACTTTCTTTATTGATATTCAAAGAACACGGTCTGATAGATTGAAAATAATTAAGAGGGCACCAGGCCACTTTCTGTCAGTTGTTTTCACCAAGAGTTTTCAAGAAAGAGATTGTGGTATAAAAGTAAAGCACAGAAAGTGAAGAGCAGAATAGAGTATTAACACCAGGCAATAATGGTAGAAGCTCTACAGAGCCATATCTCTAGTTCTGATTGACAGCTACCAGAATGGAGACAGTTGGCCTTTGACCGCTGAGTTTTCAGTGCAGCTAGCATCCTGAGATGAGAATTGAATGCCTTGCTATTCTCCTGAACACAGAATGTCATTGTTCAAATAGGTATGAGACTCATAGGTTATATTTTCTTATAAGCTAGAAGTCTGCAAATAGACTATTAGTTAGAAGTAGCAGCAAGAGGGTAGGATTTCTATGTATTAATAATGAAAATTACAATAGGGTCGGACTTCTGACAACCACTACTGCTGCCATGTTATCCGTCTTTGGTGTGGTCACAATTCATACTAGAAAAATCATGAATGCATATCATTTAGCTCCCAACAGGGAACACAGGTTTCCTAGTTATTTGAGTAGTTTTGTATGACACACACACAGAAATATATTGCATTTAGTAGAAAAGTTTCTTATAATATTGGGGACCTCCTTCAGCTCAGATTGGTATTTCCTATTTGCTGTAGGTTTGCAAGGTACTTATAAAATAAAGGGGTACTTCCCATGTTTCTATTTCTATTGTTTTAATCGTATTGTACTGTAGTGTAATTAAATTTATATAGCGCTTACTAACCCTAGCTTTTTGGTGAGTAGCATGCTAATCTGCAACCCGTAAAGGATTAGTGGTGAATTACTATAGTGAAATATGAAAGTAAATTGAGTGGTGGGTATCTTGGTCAGTTATTTGGAATGAGAAGGATAGCTAAGGGGTAGAAGAGGTAAAAAGGCTTGCTTTTATATCGTGCTTGCTTCCCCTGATGAGGTGTTGAAGCACTTTTTCGCCAAGTAGCATGTTGCTCCAGAACCCATAAAGGATTAGTGGTGAATTAGTATAGTGAAATATGAAATTAATTTGAGTGGTGGACATGTTAATCTGTTATTTGGATTGGAAAGGATAATGGGGGCATAGCACGGATGGATTTAGAGTTTTTTATTTTTGTTTTGGAGCTCATAGCAGTAGGAGGAGGCTTGGGATGAGTAAAAGGAAGGTGGAAAGGGATGAGTAAAAAGGAGGTGGAGGGGGAAGAGCCAGAAGGAGGGTTTAAAAAGGTTTGTTTCGGGGGATAGGAAGAGTAAAAAGAGGTATGAGATGAAGCAAGGAGGAGTGGAGTAGAGAAGAGTCTTGTTTGGGGATCATAGTAGTGGTATGGAGTTGGGGTTGAGTAAGAGAGTGGAGATAATGGATATATTGATAGAGGTATTGGATGAGATATAGGGTAGTGCAATGGAAAGAGCTGTAGATAGAGGTTTAAAATGAGTCAGAGAGTTGAGCTGGAGGATATATTGAGAGCAGTATAAGGTGAAAAATAGGGTAGTGCATTGGATATGCTGAATTAGAAGAAAAGTAATAAATAAGTAAAAGTAATAAATATGTAGATCCAAAAGTAATATAGATATAGATCCATAAGTACATGGGAGGTATATAGATGCATAAAGGAAGGTAGTATATGTAGATTAAAGATGTATTAAATAAACTCTTGCTTTCAAGTATTGTACTTCAAATTAGTTTTATTTATTTAGATATATATATATATATATATATAGTGAATAGTGAAGGAATTGTAGATAAAAATGTATGATACAAATATTTACTTATTTATGCAGTAACTATATACATGTTAAAAACATAGAATAATGTAACTATCAGTAATATATACATTTGTTATGCAGAAATAATGAATATTTAAAAACAAATGAAACATAAGTATTCTGCACATTTTTACAAAGCAATACACATATCTATAGTAGAATTAAATGCTTATATACAGAAAGGTATGCTGTATATTACTATCTGTTTGCTTATGGTGGTTATGTGGGGAAGAGTCTATTCTTGAGTCGTTTTCTAAAGATAACATGGTTATCCGTGGATCTTATGTTGGGGGTTAAGAGTTCCATAGTTTTACTGCTTGAACAGAGAATGATGTGCCACCCATTGTTTTTTTCATGTATCTTGGGATTTTGAGGCGAGGTGCCACTCTAGATTGGAGGTTCCTTTGTTGAATGTTTGGTGATTTCATTCCTGATGAAGAGCAGTGGCAGTCCTGTTTCATGTATCGCTTTGTGTGGGATGCAAAGCAGCTTGAATGTGGAGCTTCTGGCACCCAGTAACCAATGCAGCACTTGCAAGGCAGGGGAGATATGGTCTTGTGGTTTTATGTGTAAAAGTATTCCGGCAGCCGAGTTCTGAATCTGTTGTAGTCTTTACATGGCCTTCAAACGTGATCAGTGGTAGAGGCTATTGGCGTAATCAAGTTTGGACAAAACAAGGGAGATGGTAGCCTGGACCTTGTGTGGAAATCCAAAATAAGGGAAGATTAGTCAGAGAGTTTTTATAGTAACAAATCTTGATCTTGCTAGTTTGTCAAAAATACAACAGAGTATTGGGGGGTCCTAGGGGAGTTAGTTTATAGACAGAGAAAGTACCTTGTCCCCCAACTACTGCTACAGAAAACAAGAGAGGTACTCAAGGTCTATGAAGTGAAGAACTGATAGGACCAGATTGTGTCCAATGTGAGTGTTCAGATCAGACCGTTGATCTTGAGCACATGACACTATTATGTCATAGAGGTGAGGAAAAGAAGATACAGGGTCTAGAAAGTTAGAACAAAGTACCCATCCGCCCACTCATCAGTGGAATTTCGTCATCTGGGTTGGTGAAAAGAAAGTTCTTCAAACTTTTTTGCCCCTTCCACTCACACACTATCTTCTGTTGGTTGGATGTTGTTCTTGAGGGTCCAACATTAGGCTACCTCAGACTCTCCCTGAGGAGGAGCCTAAAGGACACCTTTCTTTTCACCAACCCAGATGACGAAATTCCACTGATGAGTGGGCGGATGGGTACTTTGTTCTAACTTTCTAGACCCTGTATCTTCTTTTCCTCACCTCTATGACATAATAGTGTCATGTGCTCAAGATCAACGGTCTGATCTGAACACTCACATTGGACACAATCTGGTCCTATCAGTTCTTCACTTCATAGACTTTGAGTACCTCTCTTGTTTTCTGTCCTTGCTAGTTTGTCCACTTGGGAATTCATCGACAGCTTGGAGTACATGGTCATTCTGATGCTTTTTACTTCCTTTGATATTTTAGGCAGTGTTCCCAGATCATCAGGCCATGCGGCGAGCGAGCCATAATGTTTCCAATCGTCACACGTGAGTATTTCCATTTTGGAAGCATTCAATTTGAGATGGCACAATGTTATACATTGATCCACGGCTCTGAGACAGATGAAAATTGGTGAGTTTCCAATGCCTTTTGGAGATTGCAATTGAAGAAGTATTTTGGTTGTCATCTGCATAGTTATAACAAGTGAGGTGAAATTGATTGATCAGTGCCAGTAATGATTTCATATAGATGTTAAAAAGCATGGGTGAGATAATAGAGCCTTGAGGGTTCCCTGCTTTTGTGAAGTATGGTTTAGACAGTGGGGTATGGAAGACATTAGTTTTGTTGTGAAGGTAGGACACAATCCAGTCTAGAGTAGTCCCTTCTATTCTGGCTTCTTGGAGTCTTTGTAGTCGAATGTCATAGTCAACTGTGTCAAAGGCAGCCAAGAGGTCTAAGTAGCGCAGCAACCTCGTTGCATTCAACTATGTTCATCAGGTCCTTCCAGATGGCAAGGAGAGCAGATTCTGTGCCTCTTCCTGGACGGAATCCCGTTTTGAAGTCCCAGAGTATGGCTTTCTCTTTAATGAACTGTGACATCAGGGTGAAAGTTTATCTTTGTATCAGTTTGCCCATGAAAGGCCCATTTGAAATCGGTCTGAAGTTCTCAGGATGAGCTGCTTCTAGGCAATTTGGGTTACGAAATTCATTGAGAATTTTATAGAATTCTTTATTTGCACATTTAGCATTTTTCTGCATTCATTTTTTTACATTTCTTTTTATTGAAGACAAAGTGTATTGTATTATAGTCAATTTTCATTTAGATGCATACAGAGATTGACACATATTTAATGAACATTGTTTCATCACATCACATACACTCAGATTCATGAAAGGGCCAATCTGCGATTAGCAATTTGCGAGAAATAGCGAATCGCAATTTGAAAATCTCAGAATGGCATTCATGTAGAAATGCGATAGAAAAAAGCGAATCGGGATCGGCCACAATTGCCGATTGCGATTTCGCCAAAAATCGCTTACATTTCGCAGAATCGGCAAGTTTCCATGTAGAAATTGCGATCTCGCAATTAGCGAAATCGCATTTTGCAATCTCGCTAACTGCGAGATCGCAAAAACGGGAAGTCGCATTTCGAGTCCATTGGTGACATCACAACTAGGAAGTAGGCTTTTCCCTCCCACAAACAGAACACTGAGCCAGACAGTGGTAGCAGCATTCTGAAGAGCTCCATATCTCTGTTTTTGCAGCACCCCAGCAGGACAAAAATCCACAACATACCCCAAGAAGCAGCAGGGAGCAGTAAGAAAGGCCGAAAAGAAAAATCAAGTTCTCAGAACAGGAACTAGAGTACCTGATTGATGAGGACTGCAAGGACCATGGACCCCTTTTCGGCAAAGACTCCTGGAGTCAAGCGCCGGATCTGGCTGCACATCCGCCCGAAAGTAAATGCGGTCGGGTGACCCAGTGGTCAATTGATGACCTCAAGAACCGCTGGTACGACCTGAGAGGTCGTGCAAAGGAGCGCATTGCCGAGAGGCTTGGGGAGCGACTGGCCACCGGTGGAGGGGATCCTATTGCCACACCAAACACTCCATTGGAGGACCGCATAGAGGAAACCCTTGCACTAGAAGTCTGCGTGGGGGTAATCCAGCTGGACTCGTCCTGACCCAGCCAACAATCAGAAGGTAAGTGCCATGCGACTGCGACCCTGTCCCCCAACAATGCCCATGACTCCTGAGCTAGCAATATGACATCCCCAGTAATGCAGGCCATGCACACCTGAAATGCCCCATTGCATTGTGGTAGTTGTAGTGAAATCATAATTCCCCAGATAGCTCAAAACAGCCAGACCTGTCAAATCAAAGTAATTCCAAAAGCCAGTCAGGGAAAGCAAGCCTGCATGCATGTATCAACTTCTCATGTGCAGGAGACATAACATTAATCATGCACCCTTTTACATCACAGGTGCTGTCGACCAATCCGGCACTGATAGTGAGGCCCTGCACATCACGGAGACCCAGGAGGACACTGAGGGTGAGGGCCCATCCAACCAACAACCCGGTCCATCACAGCCACCTGCAGTGCTTCCACCACCACCACCCCGTGTAGACAGGGCCACCCCTGCAGCCACAGGTGTCCAGCCCACACCCCAACAGACATCCACAGCAGTGGTACAGGCCACACCACCAGCGCCTAGGAGGCAGACGAGGCGCACAGCTGGAGCAAGAACACACTCCAGCGCACTGAGGCGCCAGCAGCGTCAGGCCTCAACAGGTACGGGCAGGGCACTCCATCTTCCTGATCCTGGCCTGGCCATTGAACGCCGCATGCTGGCAGTGCACCGTACCCAGGCACGTCACCTGGCAGCAATCCATACTCAGCTGCAGGCGACTGCCCAAAATGTGGCCCAGATGACCGCTGCTGTCAAGGAGAACAGCCAGCAGCTGGTAGCCCAGCAGGACATGACCCGCCGCCGCCACTGCCAACTACTGGCCCACCTGTCAGCCTACACCAGTCGAACCACATTGTAGGCAATGTGACGTCACAGCTGTCACGCAGGTCACTTGCCAGGCAGGGCCAGATGGTACAGTGTTGCCAGGATGTGGCCAGGTCACTTGTTCTGCTAACAGCAGCAGTGCTCAGTAGTGCTCGGCAGACAGCACACTGCCCATGGAGAACCAGGGTGGCCTGACGATGTGAGCGAGGTTGCGTCGACAAACAGCAGCATATCCTTGCCGCCTCAGCCTGTACGTCGACGCAGCAGTAGACCCAGAGCATCATCTTGGGCCAACACCGTCCCTCCGGACCCAGAGAGAGGAGTTGTTGCGTCTCATCGCGGCCACCATTGAGTACTTGGACACTGTCGGTAGGGCCATGCTGGACACCTCTGCAAGCCCTCTACCCCTGCATGGGAAGGTATGAAGAAATACTGTCCTCATGTGACACTAAATAAAAAAAAAAGGAGGCCACTTTGTTGTGCATTAACAATAAAGATTTATGGCCTGACTTAAATCCAACTCATGTCATTATTACATTTGTCATGCATGAGTGCAGTGTTGTGTGAGGGGTATGGGTACACTAGAAACAGTTAATAGTGATGTGGTTGCGGCGCCTGTGTCCTTCAGCAGGATTTTCCCCGCGTGCATGACGCACATGTGGAGGTAGGCGGTTGTCCCCTTCCGACTCACTGCCAGAGATCTCTACAGGTATCCTGCGCTTGGTAGCAATGTTGCGGATGATTGCACACACGGCCACCATGCAGCAGCAGACCTCAGGCTCGTATTTGATGGCCCCACCAGTCTTGTGCAGTATGCGGAATTTGCTCTTCAAAAGGCCAAATGTCCTCTCAATGCAATTTCTTGTGTGTATGTGTGCAGCATTGTAACGCCTTTGCTGTGGTGTTGCAGGGTTGAGGTATGGGGTGAGGAGGTAATCACGGAGAGCGTAGCCGCTGTCACCTGAATGAAAGGAGTAGAGGGTGAGTGCCTGTTCTGCACAGATACCTGATCACAGTGTACTATTGTGGGGCATGTGTACTTACCTAGTAGGTGTCCTTCCCCAAAGTCTCCCCTGGCCAGTCGTGTGTGGATGCCACTGTGCCGGAATATGAAGGAGTCATGTGTGCTCCCCGGGTACTGTGCCACTATGTCCGTGATGTATGTCTTAGCATTGCACACCATCTGTATGTTGAGGGAGTGGTAGGACTTGCGGTTGCGGTACATGTATTCCGTTTGTGCTGGTGGGCAGATGTGGATGTGGGTACAGTCAAGGCATCCTATTACATGTGGAAATTGTGCAACGTTGTAAAATTGATGCTTGATCTCATTCAAGTCCTGGTGGCTGGTGGGGAATGAGATGCAGTGGTGTAGCCGGGTCAGCATTGCATCCAGGAACTCCTTAGGCAGCGGAACATGGTGGGCTGGGATATCCCCCCCTGCAACAGCGACTATCCCCTGGAAACTTCTGGAGGCCAGAAGGTGCAGGCTGCACAATACCTGGACATGTGTGGGCATGGCATTGTTCCTCCTTGTTGGATGCTGCATCAGGGGGTCTAGGTCCTGGATCAGCTTGATGATCATTGCCCCATTCAGGTGGTACTTAGCGTAGATCTGCTCCCTGGTTTGACCCATAAGGGTGACCCGCTGGCGGAATATCCGCTCCTGGATCCTATGTCTGTTCCGTGCTGCTCGCTGTAGCCTTCGCCGCCTGACCACCATGTAGAGTCCTGGCATTGTGAGAGTCCTCATGCTCCAGCTGCATATCCTTAAGTGTGTTTGGTTAGGCCTGCACCTGTTGGTAGTTTGTAAATGTTTTTTTGAAAAAAAAAATGTTTTCCTTACTGGTTACCACCTGGTTTGGGTTCTCCTTAAATTGCGCGTCGCAAATAACGATTTTCCGGATTTTCGCATTCTGCGATTTTTCATGAATAGCGATTGCAATTATTTTGCGATTTCGCAGATTCCATGGTTTCTCGCAATTTCAGAATCGCAAATGGGCTTCTTCCAGGATTCTGTGATTGTATTTGCGAAATCGCTATTTTTCTTTAGCGAATTCACTTTTTTACCGATTACACTGTCATGAATTCCTTTTACTCAAATTGCTATCGCAATTGCTTTTTCGCAGCTATTGCGATTGCAATTTGGCTTCATGAATCTAGCTGATAGTGTCTTTCTTCACCTATTTCGTGTCTACTACCTATACTGCTACTCACTACCCCGGGGGAGGAGGCACTGGAGTGAGAGGGCGTACACATGTTCCCTCTGTACAAGTTTCACTTGTTCCATACTTGTGCCCATTTATTAGGACATCCCGAGATAAGTACACTGTCTTTTCTGTTATCATGCACCAGTCCATATCCGTCTTCCAGGCATTCACTGTTGATACCTCTTTTGCTCCCCATGCTTTTGCTATGTTTCTCTTGGCGACTACCATTCCCAGTGTCACCCAGACTTTATCTGTACTACTTAGGTGTGTAGGCTCCCAGATGTTTAGGAGGCACCTCTTGAACTCTGGTACCATTTTTGTACCAAGTACTTCTTCCATGTGGCGCAGCTCACTCGCCCAATAACTTTTAACATATATACAATCCCAGAGTATGTTAATAAATGCATTTTCTCCTGGTTACACTGGCTCTAACACGCTGAATCTTCCCTGTATCCCATTTTGACTAGGAGCAAGACCTGAAAGATATGTTCTGTGTAGTATTTTAAGTTTTTTCAGCCTTAGCCTTTAAGAAATTGCTACCTCTTTCCGGGAAGCCAGGGCCTGCAAATACAGAATAAGTATGAGACTGCATAGGAATAAAATTATTGGGCAATATTCAAGACAGAAGTGTATGCTGTGTGCTGTGGTATGTTAGGTTTGCATCTCCAAGCTAAAAATTAGATTGAGGGTTCAGGCAATGAGAAGGCAGCACCAGACTTTAAAAAGAATCATAAAACAAAACAAAAATAAAGGACAGGATCTACCCAATGTAGCTGTCCAGCAGAAGTGGAATACATTTCAGGGACCTGATAAAATTAAAAGGAGGATCAGTGTCAGTATTCTTCTCTTTCTTTTCAGGGGTCTAGGTACAGTAAAAGGGCAGAAAGCAGTGAATGTATTCTATACAAGTTATTTAGGTCAGCTACAATATCAAGATATGCCTTTGTAGATCCACAAGGGATATCCCTCTTTTTGCCATATTAAAACCTGATAACTAAAACAGAATTATATTAGATTGCAAAAATTTAAATACACATACATGCACATATGCTGCACAAAACGCTCATTGTACTACACTAATGAGAGAGATAGTAAGGAAAAAATATGAAAAGACTTTAGATATATTGAATGGATTCTTTAGCCAAAATATAGCACCTGAATATAAGTACATAACAGCTTTCTAAGCAGAAATTATTTTGTATTCCTATACGAGATTGACCATGGGGTATAAGAAAAGCCCTGGGCTGTTTGCAGCAAGGATTATAGAGATATCGCAAGAAGTTCCTGAGGTGCTATCATATATAGATGACATGTATATTTCTGATTATGACTTGACTGGACAGCTGGCCAGGCTTTGGAGAGGATGTGGCCTAATGGCTACAGCGGTCGACCTAGAATCTGGGGAACCAGGTTCGAGTCTTGGCAGAGATGCTTAACATCCTGTCATTCTGGGTAAGTCACTTAATCTCCCTGTGCCTAACAAAATGAATATGTTCATCTGATGCTCATGTAAAGCGCTCTGTCATACATTCCTGTCAAATTCATGTTATATAAAATTTCTCCCCCCCCCCCCCCCCAAAAAAAAAATAGTCACCTTGGGTGCTCAATGCCGCAATAAAATGAACTTGAAAGAAATCTAAAATGACATATTTAAATATGATTGTTTTTGGATATGAATTAGCCAGTGAGACTTAAGGATTGGCCCCCAAATATGAATTGTGCTAATTTACAACTTCTATACGGACAAAATATTACACGCCCTATTGGGATTTCTCAACTCAGTAGAGCTTTCTTGTATCATAATGCTGAGTGAGTGCACACTGTGAATGATTAAACGACTCCCAGGTTTTCTGAGTTCACTGCTATCTTCTGTGGACTGCAAGCAGACATGCTATAGACTAATGGCTTCATTCACAAAGGTAAAGTTACACTTTTGTGTAAGTTCACGATTGCTTGCTATTCGCAAAGGTATTTTAATAGTAGTATGTTTATGGCTGCTCAGACTCCGCACATAAAAGATGGGACTGTTCTCTTGTTTTGTATGTGGGGACTTCACAGTTGTAAAGTTGTTAAGATACTAATAGTAAAATACTTTTGTGAATAGCAAACAACGCACAAAAGTGAAAGCTTACCTTTTTGAATAATTACAGACAAACCTAGCTAAGGAGTTGTTCCTAGTGCTTCATGCAACATATAAGTAGTTTACAATGAGAGACAGATGAATTCAATTGCATATATATCAGATCTGTAGTCTTCTGCGGAAGAGCGCTTCACTCTAACCGAAAAAAGCTCTCACTGAAGTATAGGCAGCCATATTAAAAGAGCATCATTTGGTTCAGGCAAAACAGATTATTATTGTCTCTCAAATATCTTCATTAGAATTAGCCACTGAGGATTCAAATGCTCTGGCTCCACGCCTGTGTTGAATGCAGTGAGCCTCTTCTTCACAATGACAATTATGGAAAGTTTGAATGTGACTCCATGCTTTTTACTCAAACATTTTTGCAAAAAACACAAAGAACATTGTAAACTCTGAAGTTTCACCTATACATGAGTACAAGAGTGCAATCTACACAGACAGATCTACAAAGACTACACGTAATATTTAAAGACTTCAAGCTGAAACATATACACACACAAACATCTCAGATGATTCAACTGCACAGCTTGCAGAAATTAATGCCCTGTTATTTGCCACACAAAAAGCTGATCCTCAGTTCCCATGTTTCTTATGTCAGATTCAGCATTTTGTGTTCAAATATAATAAAGATTCACAGCTTTGGTACCTAATCTGTTTCAGAAATTCAAATAAGAGTGAGTAACTCTAGGGAAATGTGACTATCTTAAAGAATAATCTTCCTTTGGTCCATGCACAGCACAACATGGCCCATAAAAGTAAATATGGGAAGGAATTCACACTAAAAGGAACTGTTTAGCAGAATTTGGAAGCAAAAAGAGCACTTCAAACCTTCAAGATTGCTACTGCTGTAACCTGATCCCAAAGCTAGATCAACGCAGAAATTTTGGCACGAATACAAGTAACATTGAAAGGAGAAAAAACTTCTGATCGTTTTTCTTCTAAATACTCCTAACCCTATAAAGTACCCATTATTTTGATACCTGCGGACATATACAGCACAAATAAATATGTGCACAGTGCTTTTTTTGTCAACAGATAAAAGACTGTACCTTTGCAACACCAGTGCAGACTCCATTTACTATCTCTGATAAACCCTTCTGGATATCTTTCTCAGCTATGATGGGCCAATCCCAAGTGTAATTCAGTTTAAATGTATACTGATTGCTGTTGGCTCTTGCTCTAGATACCTTTTGGTATGGCCACAGAAAAATAGCCACTGTCTAAGCGGTTGAACTCATACAACCATCTTGTGTTCGCTCCTAAGGTGTACAGGGATGCCGTGTCTGGTCTGGGAGCACAACTGTTATATTTAGCTACTATATTTGAATTATTTTCAGATGATTAAACATGCTGTGACCACTAGGGTATTGGATGGAGCTGGCTACATAGTCTGTACAGATTTCAGAGACCTTATAATAATTTACCTAGAGGAGCATTCGTTCACACCACCTCTCAGATGCTCTTGGGAGTATTAGTGCATGTGCCTGATCTTGGTGTCTTTGGAAAGGTGGCAGAGGCCAGGATGTCTGATCCAATACTCTGCTTGAATTTGTTGAAGAATTTTCAAGATCTAGAACTAATCTATCTATTGTGAAGCATTAGGAACTTTGCTACAGGTGTAGAGAAAGGGGCAGATTTACTAAACATTGAAACAACATTGAAAGGGATGTAGCTGTGCTGCATTGCATCAAAAAGAGAGAGCAGAAAAGTACCACATCTATTAGGAAATTAATAGTGTTGTATCCTTATGCCTGACCCTGGTTTCCAGACAGGGCAGGCAAGACAGGAGAAGGAGGGGGCAGGAAGGGGCAAGACAGAAAAGGGACAGTATGAGAGAGATGCACGGTGAAAAAAATAGCTTAAAGAAAAGCTTCCGCGTCCCGAGTCTTCATTGAGGGGGCCAAGTCATCAAACTGGCGACGAGGGTGGGTTTACCTGACCCACTACACCAGCTCCTCAGGACCACCGCAGCGCGAGAAGAACGCACGGCTGAAGACGCGCTGCAGAGTGCCCGATTGTTGAAGATGAGTGCAAAGATTGGGCAGACAAGATGAGGCAGCCTGCGACCTACAAAGCGCAACCCCCAGATGCGGCAAAGAGAAAATCAGGGTAAATCTAGCACAATAGCTAACCTGCAAAGAAATGAACATCTAATTTACTCAGTGGGAGTGAAGCACCTACGTCTCTCCGGCGGCCATCTTGAAACCAGGCACTTAGTATAGGTTAACATTAGACCCTATCACAGCGGCCATCTTGGGGTCAGGCAACCTTCAACAAACAATAACAATCAACAAATTCTGCTCATGGGAGTACCTCTCCTGCGCCCTCCAGAGCCCCTAACGCTGACATCGGGAAACAGTATGGGGCCGAAATGGAAAAGCTGGGCTGAAGATTTTGAAGATTTCATGACGGGGTCACAAGTTTGTGATCCAATCAGAAACTCATAGCCCTGCGGAACCTAGTGGGAAAAGACATTGCGCAAATAATCAAGGAACTACCGACCGCTAATACTGCATCTGACGAAGATGTGGAAGAAGTTCTACATAGGAAGTTCCTCCACAAATGGAACCTAGACTATGAACGCTATATGTTCAACATTGCCTCGCAAGAAAAGGAGGAGTCAATGAGTGACTTCATCGCCTGCATCAGGCGTCTCGCCCGATACTGCGAATTCGACAAATTCAACACCGAAGATGCACTTCGCCTGCACATCATTGAGGGATGCAAATCAGAATCACTACGTCGGCGACTACTAAAAAAGCACTACACTCTTGTGGAGATAGAATAACTCACCCGCATCAATGAGCAAGTGGAAGAACAGGCAAAAAAGATGGAGGCTAGCAAAACTAAAAAAAGAGAACAAGCTCTTCAAATACAGTCCCACACTGGCTCGAGGCATCGCCCTGACCTTCACAAATCTGGTAGGCTCGCGAGAACACATTGCGCAAACTCTCCTCACAGCAGGACCCGAAACAGACAACCTAGGAGAAAATCATCGCAATGCTATCGGTGTGACCAAGACTACCCTCACACAGGCCCATGCCCTGGAGTTGGTCAACAGTGCCATCGATGCAGAAGAGAGAACCACTTTGAAGCTGTCTTCCAAACCCGCCGCTCGAAGGTGAAACAGATCAGAAAAAGCAGGGAATCACGTCACCATGCCTGAGCTGCACAGGGACAGAGAGACCAATCCTCCAGCTCATCAAGGTCAAGTGCTCAATGAGTAAACTCCTACAGATCCCAGCTATCGACATCTAGAAAATCATCTTACCTCACTCCTATATCACACGACAGGGATTAATACGAGTGCATGGTGGTAGACCTCGATAGACTGAAGAAATATCCACGGCTAGATATCCAAATTGGAGAGACACTCTGCCAAGTTTGTACTAGACACGGGTGCATCACTTAACTATATCTATACCATAGAATATCAGAGCATGAATCCCAAACCGAAACCCGAACCAGTGGCAGTGCGAGTCTACACGTGGATGTCCAGGAAATCACTGCCATGTCTGGGGCAGTTCCGCACTACACTGACTTACAAGGACTGACAAATACAAGCACATATTCATGTGATTGAAGGCCCTGAAGCAGCAGACTGCCTCCTCAGCCTGCCAACAGCAGAACGTTTGAAGCTTGTCGAGATCCTATACAAAGTGGATGACTCACTGGACATTGTCAACAAATTCCAGAAACTATTTAGTGGCCTAGGAAAACTAACCCACTTCAAAGTCAAGCTACATATTAACGAACAAATAACACCAATAGCGCAACATCACAGGAAGGTACCATTCCACTTGCAACAGGCAGTAGATGACGAGCTACAAGACCTACTGCGAGCGGACATCGTAGAGTGATCAACAGGACCCACCCCATGGGTGTCGCCACCAGTCATGGTTGTGCCTAAGAGGGGTCAAAACAACAAGGTACCCCTGTGTGTGAACATGCGAGCCCCGAATACAGCCATGGAGAGACAGCAGCACCCTGGACCCCACATCAGCGACATGATCACGTGCCTAAACGGAGCGACAGTCTTCTTGAAATTGGACCTTAACAAAGGCTATCACCAACTAGAATTGCATGAGAAGTCGAGATACCTTACGACGTTCACCACTCACCAAGGCCTCTTCTGATACATATGTCTCAATTTCCCAAATTTTCTCGGCAGGCAAGATCTTTCAGGAGGTCGTCCGGTGGGTAATTCAAGACATCCCAAATGCATTTAACTACAGCGACGACATCTTGGTCTTCTTGGAGAATCAGAAAGAACATGACAAAGCACTTGATCAGGTATGTCATGCCCTCCTTAATAATAATAAGGGAAGTTTATAAAGCGCTTGGTTACGCTAAGAAGCGTGTCCCCGCGCTGAAACTGAAAAACTCAGAGACAGAAGTAAGGAATGCCAACCTCACACTCAACCAAGACAAGTGCGAGTTTCATAAGTCAACACTCAAATTCTACAGCCACATCTTCCCAAAGGACGGCATGAGATCTAACCCGGGGAAAGTATCTGCCCTCTCGGAGACAGCACAACCATGTGAAGTCAGTGACCTCCAGTCATTTCTAGGGATGGCCAGCTACTGCGCGTGCTCCACCAAAGACTATGCCACCATCAGCTATCCACTCAGAGAACTGACACATCAAGGACAGCAATTCCTATGGCCAGCTAATTGCGAAAACACGCAAGATCAAGGAGGCGATGAGTACTGCGTTCAACCTAGCCTACTTCCACACCAAACGGAAGACTAAAATCACTGTGATGCCAGCCCAGTGGGATTAGGTGCAATCCTGGCAGAGTATGATGATGAAGGTTACAACTCGAGATTGAGTGATAGCATCTGTAGTTGGGAGCCGGATGCGTGGAATTCGCTAAAGCATTAGAGTGGCAAGGCATTGGTTTTTGGTGCTGTGTGGCATGGTCCGATATCCTCGCAGCACTTCATTTCGTGCTGGTTGAATGTCACGGTGAGCCAGTTCAGCATGCTGTATGGTCTTTTTGATTGTTCCCATAAAGCGTTCTACCATCCCATTGGCCTGGGGCCACAAAGGGGTGATCTTCCGATGTTTGAAATTCAGGTGTTTTGAAAATTCTGCAAATTCTTGTCCATTGAATGGTGGCCCGTTGTTTTTATTTACCACCGCAGGTATTCCCATGCAGCAAATGGTTTGTCAATGACAGGTATGATGGCCGTAGCTTTGGTGGAAGAGATTTGATGAGCAATGGGAAAAGAAGAGTACTCGTCCATGATGACGACGATGTACTTCCCTGATTTCAACCGGCTGAAGAAGTCAATGGCTGCTTGTTGCCATACACTGTCTGGGAGGTCCGACATCTGCAGTGGTGCTGGTGGTTCATCTCTTCCCACTAATTGGCAGGATGTACAGTCTCATAGCGTAGCTTCCACCATCTGGTCGAGGGACAGGAACCAGACGCGTTCTCATAACGCTTTCTTTGTGGCCACCACTCCTCTGTGTCCTTCGTGTGCCAGGTTGACAATTCCCTGTCTTAATCTTTGAGGGATCACGATTCTTCTCTCTCTCAGTAGTAGTCTGTCAGTACTGATAGACAGTTCTTCTTGGACGTGTTTGTACACTGCAAGTTCCTGAATATTGTAGCTTCGTTTCTGTGAGCGTCGTCTAAGAGTCTCCACGAGTTGGTGCGGATTCGGTGCATAATGTTTTGAATCGTGGCATCTTGGGCGGACACTTCTCGGGTGGCTTCTAACCGGGCCGCCGGTGGACAGGCGTCGTCGATGACAAAATGGAAAAATTGCTCCACCACAGTGCGTCACACTTGTGTTCGGGTTTGTGGATGTCGCGACAGGTAGTCCAACAGGTTTTCTGCCTTCCCCGGTTTGTGGATAATAATGTACGTGTAGTCTTGTAGGCGAATTCTCCACTGTTCAATCCGTGGGGGCATCTTGGCCCACGGGTTACTGAAGATGGTTGTCAGCGCCTGCTGATCGGTGATGAGCGTGAAGTGTTTCCCGTAGATGAAAAGATGAAAGTGTTCACACGCCCACACAACTGCAAGGCTTTCTTTTTCCGGTTGAGAGTAAGCTTTTTCCGTGTCGGTGAGTCTTCGACTGACGTATGCGACAATGTGACGTTCACCTTCTCACAGCTTTCCCAGCTCTTCTTCTTGCCATGTTGCCATGTTGCTTGATCCAAACAAGTTCTAAAGGTATGGTGTCAGGGCACCAATATTTATACTACATTTGCCTTTGAAGCTTTTAGGCAGAAAGTCTCTGAGTTCAGTGACAGCCAGTTCTGTCCTCCTTAGTCCAGCTTCACTACAGGAGATGGCAACAGAATTGTGTAGAGCAGACACAGCCTATTAAGGTACTAGTGAAAACCCCTCCCACCACTATAAATGCAGAAAGGCCTATTCAGCTTGTCTATGAGTCACCCAGGAAAGGCAGGACACACTTCAACCCACCTTGTGACAGTCTATAGTGAATGCACATCCCAGGTCCTACCACTCCAAAACCAAAAAAGTGAATACACAAGCAGGCAAAAGCAAACAGGATGGTTAAATAAGAAAATGGCCCCTTTCTAAAAGTGGCATTTTCAAACACACAATTTAATAAACACCTTTTCTAAAAGATGTGTTATTAAATTCTAAGTTCAGAGAGTCAAAACTCTATTTCTCTATCTTCTCCCAGTGGAAAGTTACACTTGTAAGATGTTACAAGGCATCTCCAATGTTAACCAATGAGAGACAGCCTTTAGATAGTGACAAACGAAATGCACAGTATTTCACTATCAGGACATGTAAAACACACTACTACATATGTCACGACGTCACTCACCAGAACCTCCTTGTTTTTCCAGTTTGTTTCCTTCTTGGTGCTGAATGTTCCCAGGTCCTCTCTGAAACAACCAAACCGGCAAAATTACAGTAAAACTTGTCTGTCTGGTTGATCCCTGGGGAAAGGGGAATTGGAATGAGCAAACAAGACAAAACACTGGCTCCGTCTTCTGGGAAGTAGTGTAGTTGTTTCTCAACTGGAAGTGACTCTGAGCTCCTTGCTGCGTAGATAGGTGCAACAGATTATGATTTTTTTCAAAATTATGGAACAACTTCCTGAAGTATCAAGAACACAAAGGCAACCGCCTACCTAATAAAGAAGAGCTCATGCACACACTTCAATATAGATACTTTATCATGTATCATCTATCCTCACGAGAACCTTTAAAACATATAAGTTTCACTGGTTATTGCATCAAATTATAAATAGTCCAGGGAGCAATGTGTTTGATGTTAGTCTTGTTAATTATACTTATAAGTCATTAATCCATACCGGTTACTCCCAATGAGGACTTGTTTAGTGGGGTTCTGAAATTATAATTAAAAAAAAACATAGTAAAACATGTGCCTTCACACATAGAACAACATGTGCCTTTAGACATAGAACGACATGTGCCTTTTCAGAGAGCATTAGTGGGAACTTTCACACTGAACAATAAATATTCCTTTGGACAGGTATCTCCTTATTTCCAGGAAGTACTACTGTACATCAAATAGTTCTTTCTTTGTGCACAATTATCAAAGTTTAATAAATAACAATGTCCCTCTTGATTTGCAAATATTCTTTCACCTGAGCGCTATATTTTGCCGCTGTTAACTTTATGTGGCTTGGTTAGCGCTTAAACATTGTCTTCCACTCTGTAAGGCCATCGAATAGGAAAAAACAAATTTCCCAAAGTCTCTTTCTTCAAATACAATGTTGTCCGTAGCTTCTACAAAAATGAGGAAGTTTAAATTAGCTTACCAGACTTCACTTCACTCAGCTTGCTACGTTACCGTGATCGAGTTAATATCTCTCGTGTTAGTTTCTCCTTTTGTTGCAGGTTTAGAGGGATGCTGTTAGCAGAGCCTCTGAAGCAGGAAGACGAATGCCAGCACTCCGGAAGGACTCAGGGTATGGGAAGAAGGAATCCAGGAAAAAGACACTGGGAAGCAGGGAGCTGTTTCCAAGGCGGCTCCAAGCGAAGGTAAGTGTCGGCGAGGTTTCCAAAGCGGGTGCGGAGCTTCCAGCGGTGACGCGACAAAGCAAAGAACCATTATTTAGCAAGTGGGGTATTTATAGTCTGGGCATACACGAGCGCTTAATTAAAGCTGCACTTGCACATGTATACTGTTTGGCAGTTCAACCGCCGGGCTCACGTGGAAAACAGTAACAAAAGCTTTCTTTACTCATTAAAGTAACAAGCACTGATACATACAAGATCTGGGCGAATACTTGACGATACAAATGAATGAAAGTACATTACCAAGGATCACGTTACGTGATTACAATGGTATTGACATTATAGGGGAACACAAATAAGTACTTCTGTCAATGCTTTCCCAATAATGAGGATGAAACCCTAACAGTATGTCCTACCTTTCACATACACTGCACCCTGCCCACGAGGCTACCTTGGGCCTACCTTAGGGATGTCTTATATGTAAAAATAGGGAAGGTTATGATCTGGCATGTGGGTGTACTGGCAGATCTTAGACATATTTGCAAGGTTACTCATTTGGGTGGTACAATGAGTGCGGCAGGCCCACTAGTAGCATTTGATTTACTGGCCTTGGGCACCACTTGTGTGCTGTACTGGGGACTTACTAGTAAATCAAATATACCAATCATGGTAAGGTATTCATAACACAATATACTGTATGAAAACGTGCACTTTAGCAATGAATATCAGTAAAAAAGTGCAGTTGTTAAACCAGCCTACAATAACCTCTGCATACCATCAAAACCTGGAGGTAGAGAAAACAAAAAGTCAGGGAAAACACTCCAAAAGATGCCATGTCTAACATGCTTTAAAGCAGTTAACACAAACGAAAGAATGCATCTCTACGCCCCAAATGAAAATGTTGATTGTGATGAGTCTTTCCCATAAAGAAACCTCAATATTGCATTTGACTTGTGTAAGGTAGGTGCTGAAATTTACAAAATTCTCAGTAATAAGGCAGCCGGTCCTTCCGCTGTATCCATATAAAGACAGTATTGGAATCTGGTCCCCACTGCTGAAATACAATATTAATGCTGTTTGTGCTTTCAGGCTTCCTGAATAATGGAGATCTGCAACAATAGTCCCTGATATAAAAACAGGGATCCATGCTGCAATATCTCTCCTGGACGCTGCTGTTCTCGTTGCCCTGGAGAGGCTTTTTGTGGTGGACTTCTGAGCGTAAAATAATCTCAGGTGTCGAGTATAGTTTTAGGGCGATTCTAAGAAACTTTGACCAGTTTTTAAACTTATAGTTACATATTTCTAAATATACTGAGGCCAAACATTGTCCTTTTCACATAGCCTTCATGGACGTTATTTGTGGGCAGTATTTGTGAGTTTGATGGAGTCCCCCAGTCCAAGTGAAGGAATGAATTTAGATTTTTTAAAGTGCCTTGTTACTCCAAGGGAGTGTCCCGCGTTAAGCAAAATCAGGGTTTGGCAAGTCAGGGGCAGGAGGGCGTCTACCTCTATTTGAAGAGCCAGGTCTTCAGATTTTTGCAGAAACTTGACTCTGACATTTCAAGTCTTAGTTTAATCTTCATAGTCCCTCTCAAGTTGTGGGACATTTTGAGAGGTCTGTGGAGTTCTGGAACTAAAATAGAATGCACAAATTCTTTTGGTTTGATGGGGGGGGTTCGAAATGCATGTGCTCTAGTGGTAATTTTGTTTTTGCTATACACTAACGAGCTTGAGGCTTCCTTGCTGGAAGATGGGCAGGATATGCCTATGATCAATAGCAGACCTGTGCCAGTCCTGCTATATGCAGTTGATGCGGTTATTATGCCCAATAGCTTAAAAACATTCCTTGGGTCATTTGATCAGTTAATTTACAGGTTACATTTGGAGACAAATTTTACTAAGTCATGCACTATGGCCTTTAGTCCTAAAATATGATTATCCCTTGCGATTCAGGGCAAACATATAGCGAGGACCCCATATTTTCCATATCTAGACACTAATTGTACTTGGGGCGCCTACCTGCTTGTCAGAAACAAGTGTTTTGCTTCCTGCTTTGGGTAACATATTATCCCATGCAAAAAATTTAACAATTATTCCCCACTTGGAAGTTTACAATCTCCAAACTATTTACATTTTGGGCTGAAATATGGGGTTACTGCAATGTTAGCACCCTACATGTTGAAGAAAATCAGGCCTGTCAATGCATTTTCAGACTTCCACTGAGTATTTCTTCTTATGTAATGTATGAAGACTTGAGATAGGATTTGTAGAACCTAGTATTAAACTTGACCCACTATTGTGGATTTATAAATGGCATAACAACTGTCTTTCTTGGTCATTCTATTCCTTAGTTTCCGCATATAAAAGTTGCTGCTGAGAATTTAGGTAAACCTTCTTTGTCGCAAGGGTGCATACGTTGGCGCATGGCAGCCCATTGTGCATCAGCGCCGGGGGAAAGGACATGAATGCACCATATGGCATTCCTGGCCTTTTTCCTGGATGCAGGGTAGTTCGGCAGGATTCTTTGTGGCACTGCCCTGTGCCAAAACCCTGCAAAAGGGTCCCTAAATTCATGACAAGACTGTGCAGTTTTCTATGGTTTAGCAAATGTAATCACATTCTTCTTCTAATAGAACACGTTTTGATTGTCATCCTGTGAATAACACTGCATATCTTGTGGTAAATTGTGTTATTTGGGAAAAGGTCCCTTATTTAATGATGGTTTCAAAAGAAATAACTTATATCTCATATTTTTTTAAATACTCTCTATTTTGCTATAATTCCAGGCTCCTTTGCACATATTTGGGATATACATTATGTTGAACAATTCATTTCTGATTATCCTCATGAACTAACTTAGATATTGAAGATTCTTGTTTAAAAACTGAGAATCCTCAAGAGTTGTTTCGTTTTCATCACAGAAAAATATAATATATTTATACACAATGGGAGCATTGTGGGACTTAATAATGAATCCTCAGGATTTCCAGAAAAGATTCCTTTATTTTAACGGAGAGGACAGGTCAGCCCTATCACAAAACTCATAGAGACTTTTAAAATGTACTGATCAACAATCACAGGTTCATATATTGTGCACAATTTATTGAAACACGTGTTCAAAGTTATGAATATTGGAAAAATATAAATGAAAAAAGTATTTTAGGTACCACGTCCTGGAATATTAAATGTATATACGTTTTCTTTAGAACATGTACAACACCTAGAAAAAATATATCTCTAAACAAAAGGATTCAGCAGGCAACCTGTATGGGATTTGCTATCACTACAGATAATGAAATACAATTCTTTGAAAAAGTTAATTTGACACAAGTCCTGGGTTGGAAGTGAAATTAAAACTTTACTAATTCTGATTTGAAAATGGTAATTATAACCTGACTGCATTTGAAACAGATAACATTGTCCCATGGTCAATATAGACTAATGTGTGTATGAAAAATGTATTTCTAAAAAAGAAATTCTGGAATCTTAGCAATTGGACCAGATACCCTATATAGTATATATTTTCCCTTTAAAGTAACCACCTACAGTATGGGTAAATTGTGCCAGGTGTGATTATCTCATTCTAATCTGACTGCTGCACACCGAAAGGCTACTAAGGTGATTCTGGCAGCAGTGACATGTGGACTGCAGATAACAAAATCTGGCTCTCATTCCACCCTCAGGAAAGAGGAGAGTTGACTGGCGCAGTAAAGGAATGCTCTAAAGCAGGGGTCTCCAAACCGGTCCTGGAGGGCCGGATCCACGCCAGATTTTTTGGATATCCCCATTGAGATACATGTAGTTATTTTAAAAATCTGGCATGGATCCGGCCCTCCAGGACCGGTTTGGAGACCCCTGCAAGTCTAAAACCTCCTGTATGGTACACAGAAAGAATGCTGGGGCGGCAGTCTGTCCTTCAGCTGTGGACATCTTGCAGGTTAAGTTAAAATACCACTTTTATTAATTACTAACCGTAAGGTCAGGCCCAATGGAGACCGCCAGAGGCCGCAGCAACAACTGGTCCAGAGGGCTTCCACGTGGTCAGCAACCAAGCAACATGAACTGGGACGGGGAACGGGGATGGGGCCGTGGCCAGAATTAGGTCACATTTCGACTAGAAAGTCATGGAGAAATATCAACCAGACGGAAGGTGTACCGATGGTACCTAACCCAGTGGTGAATATCTCGGCACACACCTTGAGGGATGAAGAGATTAAAGCACTGAGTAGGGGCCTATCTTATGTTCCCACTGAACCCCCAAACAAATTTGCTTTGAAAATGGAACTCTATAGTTTTTTCAGGAAAATTCCCCTACAGTACTACTTCAAGAACTCTACAACTCAGCAGAGAACCTCTGAAACATGATTGAAAGTCCCTTCTACGTTCTTTCCACCAACCTATGCCATAACCAGCAAGATACTAGCATATGAAAACGTGGTCTCTCGAGATGTGGACAAGATTTTGGGCGAACACAAGTATATGAAATTCAATTTTAGTAGTGCTAAAAAGACTGCTCTGATTGCTCTCAAAGACATCAAGAAAGTTGTGATTAAACCAGCGGATAAAGGTGGGGCCATCGAGGTGCAGGATGTTAATAAATACAAAGAGGAAATCTACTGACAACTGACAGATGGGGTCAGTTACAAGAAACTATTAACAGACCCTTCAAAGACCCTGGCACTAGAGATACTTCAAGTTACCCAAAGAGGGAGAGACAAAAGGCTTCATCTCAGATCAGGAGTACCGATTTCTAAATCATAGCCATCCCAGACTCCCCACAATCTATACTCTGGCCAAGATCTACAAAAGCATGACCAATCCACCAGGCCAGGCGATTATATCTGGTTGCGGATCCATGTTAGAACCTCTCTCCAAGTATATTGACCACTTCTACCTAAACCTGTATTTTTCCAATTCACAGAAACAATACCACCATTTCGAAACTCCTTTTCTTTACAGTGATTTAAATGTTGTGATCTGATTTGTCTACTGATTTTATTTTCTGATCTATGTTTAAAAAGTTCTCTTTTTAAAAATGTACTTTTTATGATTATATAAACCTATAATCGAATAAAAGTTGATGAAATGAAATGAAATGACCACTTCCTCAAGCCTATTGCCGAAAACACCAAGGTGCATCTGCGTGACACGATGCAGACGATCAACATAGTGGATGAACGCAGCTGTTAGTCACGTGTGACATTGTGTCCCTGTACACTAGTATTCCGCAACTGTGTGGATTGGAGGTTGCTGAGAGGGCACTCAATAAAGGACCGCACCGGTACCGGTCCCTATTGATTTCATTATTGATCTTTTCACAATTGCCATGATGAAAAACATTTTTGTTTTACAAAAATGACTTTTTCTTGCAGACGAAGGGAGTAGCAATGGGGGCTTCTTTCACCCCAGATCTGGCGATTATATTTATGGATGATTTTGAGAGGGAGTACATATTCAGCGATCAGAATCCATTCAGCAATAACATAGATCTATGGGTCCGCTATATAGACAACGTCCTTCTGATTTGGACTGGAACCACATCTAACCTAACATGTTTTCATACCTGTTTGAATGATCGGACATCCAATGTACTCTACAATCGAACGACAAACACATTGACTTTTTGTATGTGTCCATCTTTAACGAAAATGGTGCATTACAAACAACTCTCTTCAGAAAACCGGCTGAACTGAACTCTCTCCTGCAATACTACAGCCACCACCCAAGGGGATTAAGGGACAACCTACCTCTTGGGTAGTTCCTGCGGTTGCGCAGGAACTGCTCAATTAAGTCAGACTACATGATGGAGTCTGAGGAATTATCAGATCGCCTGTTGGAACGGGGCAACCCTGTTAGGCTGATAAAGCAAGCACGCAAGCGGGCATGGTATAGCCCAAGAGAGAATCTGCTACAACCAAGGGACAGAAGCGACTCTACCTGAGAGAGGATGATCTGTGTGACAACCTTCTCTACCAAAAGTAATGCCATCAAAAAGATTGTAAATAAACATTGGGCCCTCATATCAGATGACATTGAGCACAATGCACTTCCCCTCCACTTATACAGAAGAGGGAAGAACATCAGAGACCAGGCAGTCCACTCGTTCCTCAATCCACCAGAACAAGCCACTGTGCTATCCATGTGGAACCTCCCTCCCATTCTAGGACACCACAGATGTGGATCTTGTAAAGCCTGCACAACCACGATACAGTGCAAAGAGTTCACATATAATCAACGAAAAACTGTTCTGAAATCCTACACAAATTGCACTACCATGAACGTTATATATGTGATTCAATGTCCGTGTGACCTGTTATATGTAGGTCAGACTCAGCAAAAAGTAAAAACCAGAATACTGCAACACTGAAGCCGGATATGCTGTGAAGTACCAGGCGCTCCACTGGTGGAACACTGCAAAAGGCTGGGTAACACCCCTGACACTTTGAAATGGACTGTCCTTGAAAAAGTTTCTCTGGGACCTAGAGGTGGTGACATTAGTATGATCTTGAACATTCGAAAATCTAAATGGATGTCGTTTTTCGACTCCATCAATAATGGACTCAATGAACTGGACAGTAGCCATGCCAAATTAGCTGCACTGTCTAGATTGTACGCTTATCCTACACACAGATCCATCTAGCTTTCTCATTAATCAGACACTTTCTTCTTTCAATGATCAACATCTATATGCACAGGGTGTCAGACAATTTTACCCTCGTGCCAGAGAGGTACTTGTCTACACCTAGGCATAATACAAAGAATATTGTGTTCCTGAATTTTCTATGTTTCCTATTAGAACTGAGGTCCTTTTGTTTATATGTCACAATGGTTACTATGATCTTTGTATACTATGGACGCCACATCCTCATGTTCGAGAGGTGCGCGCCCTTTTCACTAGTGAACCACATTTAACGTGTGCATAGTCTGTAGTTCTTGCCCTGATTGCTCCCAGAAGTGGCGAACAGCAGTTAAAATGGAGGAGGTGTTGATAGCAAGAGTGTCAATAGGCAAGTGAGCTATTTTGTCCAACCCGCCTACATGTACTCCAAATAAGAGGTCTATGACCAAGATACATTTTTGTGATACTCCTTCATAGGTACCCTGGGAGAGGACAGAGACTTCAGCCTCCAGTCTACTGCTCATCTCCAGACCTACACAAAATGGAAGAATGGCATACCATCATGAAGTTCTGTTTAAATAAGAAAACAATTCTGGATCTATGGCATCAGTTGGAGCCAGGCCTACTACCGCAGCTCAAAAATCCTATATCAGTACCACCAGTGGTTCAACTCATGTCAGCTTTGCTTTTTTTAGACACAGGCTCATTCCAATTAACTGTTGCTATTTCTGGTGAGATTTTACAACCAGGCAGGTCCTCACAGAGCACTAGCAGCAATTTTGAGACACATGGAAAGCTACATCCAGTTCCCCAGATGGGAGGATTTGGTCACATCCCAAATGTAATTGGATCTATTGATGGCACCCATATTGGCTTAGTACCACCACACAACAGGGAGAAACTCCACCAGAGCAGGAAGCACTTCTGTTCTATCAACATGCAAGTTGTCTGTTTACCGGATTTGTACATCTCAAACATGGGTGCCCAGTTCCCAGGATATGCACATGATGCCTTCATACTGCAGAACATCACCATAACCCAGCTGGTGCCACAACTTCCACCGGATAGGGTTTGGCTTGTTGGTAAGTATGATCTGTACTAACTTTGTTTGGGGAATGTTAGGTGGTATGATCCCAAAGTATGTAACTAAATGTTGCCCTTCTGCCTATGTTCCATCTAGGAGACTCAGCTTATTCCAATTGGCCATGGTTGTTGGCACCTCTGAGGAATCCTACAACACCAGGGGAAGTCTGCTTCATTGAGGACCATGGAAGAACAGGGCAGCCAGTGGATTGGGCCTTTAGGGCTCCTAAAAGCCGGATTCATATATCCGGACTGGACTAGGGGAACACTTCTCTACTCACCTGGGAAGGTGTGTAAGATCACCAGGGCCTGCTGCATACTCCACAATGTTGCCCTGCAACAGAACTTACCTTACATCTTAGAGGATGCAGGCCATAAAGATGCACAGGTTGGAGTCCTGAAAGGAGCTGACTGGTATCAGGATCTCATTCAGAACTAGTTCTCCTGAGTGTAAGTAAGTTGTGAGATGTGATGACTTTGACGAGTCTTGCAACTCTTGTAGTGATGTTGTGTGAAGTATACTAATGCTACATACTAGTAATACATGGGTCTGGAAATATCTGGGGAAAGGTGATTGTACTGTAAGTGTAGCTTTGCTCAGCTGTAAATGTTGTATTGGACTGTGTTCCCTAAAAGTTGACAATGTGATGAGTGTCATATGTATGATTTCTTAGCTAATCTCTCTGTGTTGGTCTGTTTTAAGTACCATCACCATGTCATCTTCATTTGGACATTTCAGAGTTGTGACATTAACAGATATATGATGCTGTTCAGAAGTACGAAGTAGTTATGGATTGGTCCTGGGAATGTCTGTCACAGAGCTTGGGTGTACAAAGTCAATACCAAGACAGCTTAGACAGTGATAGAATGGAAGTTACATGGCTTTCATTGGATTTGTCCCTTGTGGTGCTTTGCTCCTAATGTATTATGTTTTCCATCGTGTGATCTAACACAGTGTTTGTTGTGCCCAATTCAAGTGATCTTTCCTACACATTGTCTAATTCATTATTGTCTCTGAAATGGATGCAGCTGTTGGTGTGTCTCCTCATTCTAGTCCAAAGTGCTTATTGCACTGACATTTGTTTACAACATTTCAACAGTTGCAAGCAACACTGGATTGATTGAAATGACCCTATGGTCAGAAACTGCTGTACTGACATGCATTCGATATTTGTTTTTTTGATGTAGGATTCCATTTGTAAGGTAGGCATTATGGCTCCCGCTGATGATGTAGAGTTTATTGATTGTTGCCTATTGAGTAGGATATTTTAAGATGTATCCACCCCTTCCATGTTGTCAAAGTCTGAAAGTAATTATGTAATCACTGACCCAGAATAACTCAGTCATGTCTTATTTGCTATGTTTCTGACATCATGTCAGCCTATGGTTTGAACAATGGAATAAAAATGTTCTCAGCCCAGTCACTTGTATGTATGTGTTGTTGTGACATAGTACTAATGCTGAGTTGATCATTGTTTTCATACAACATATCCTTGGTTCCAGAAGTCCCTAATTTGGCAATGCAAAATGCACCTGGTAGTAGATTCACATTAGAGACAATGCTTTGGTGGCATGTGTTGTTAATGAAGAGAACAAGGATAGGATGAAGAAATGATCACACATATTGTATGCGTCGTCATTTTGACCCAAATTGTAGCGCCGGTAAACCAACAGGCTACTTACTTCTGCCCCCCCCCCCATTGTCCTGAAGATGACCCTTCTAAGACGCATCATACCCGGCGCTACAATTTGGGTCGAAACATCGACGCATACAATATGTCTTTATACTGCCCATGTATATAAAAGAAAAATGTAATTGACTATGGGCCATATGTACAAAGTTTTCAAGACAAACTACAATTTTTCTCCCCCGTTCACTGCACTGCATTTTGCATTGTATATAGTGTGTTTTTCATTTCACCTATCACCACAAGTCACCACAGTCCCTTGATACCCTTTGAGCATAACTTCATATGTATATTGCTTTAGCCTTCAATATTTGATTTGATCTTCAAATATATAAATTTAAACTTATTTCCGGTGTGTGTTATATTGTTCTTTCCCAAAAAACATTTGAAATATGATTACAAGCCATTATTGTTTTGAATCTTAAAAGAAATTGACACACCAGACAGGACCGCTGTTCATTTTAGTTAAAGGTAGATCACTGTGGCCCGTGTTTCAGACAGCACAACTTGTAATATGGTGGGCAGTAGATCTCCAGCGCAGCAGTGGTGTAACCGATGCAGATACAGTTCTCGGGCAGTTGGACAGCCAAACTCGTAATAAGACCCTTAGTGCATTCCCCGTTTGGTTCTATTGAGACAGTAGAAATAGCATTCCGATAAATTTAATGGAGGAGATGAAAGATCGCTTCATCTGCCACTAGACCTAGACCATTACCTGCCACATTCTTGCATCATTAACACAATTGAAAGACTTACTGAGGTCCATGAAACTCAAATAGTGGAAGCCCTAGCACATTTGCCAATGAAAAGTTTTAGATTCAGGCACCGCTCTACAGTGCCCAACCCCTTCCTAAACCAAAATTATAGGTCTAATAAGATAGAATTATCTTCTGCTCATGCTTCCACTTTCCTCAAAATAATTTAACAAAATAATTTAAGTGATGAGTCATGCAGGAAAATTGACCTGTAACACATGAGATCCAGTGTATTACTGCTTTTGAAATACCAGGACTATTGCTGTATATAACCATGAGCAAAGTAAAACCTCTTTCCCTGTGACTCTAAAAACATTGATTAACACTTGTGCCCTGAGGTTCGAATAAACATTTAATATATCAATAGGCCAGTTGCTTTCCCAAAATATCTATTGAGCAAAGTTACTTAAACCTCAGTCTGAGTGAATGATGAATAAATAATACATTCATGAGTACCACTGACTTCTGATATCAACGTTTTAGAACAATCAGTTACCAAATTAAAAATTTTAGTAAATGCTTAATCCAGTCTGTTTTGTAAACACCTGTTTCCATTGTATGTGTGTCTTGATCTCTAATAATAGCACCCCAAAATAGACTTGGGTATCTGACTCACTCACTCTGAGCATATTCTCCCAATGTTCTTCACTAATTGTATTCTTCCTACATTGTAGGGCCTTTGTATACCCTTTCCTTCAATTGTCAATCCAATTTCCATCTCTACACTGACTATGTGAGGAATCTCTTAGCTTAATATGTGCCTGCCTGCTAGCGAAATCAAACCAGCCTTTTACGGGCTCTTCTCAGCTAATTTACCTTTTGTGAACATGACTTTTGCAAAGTTAGGTACTGTATTTTTATAATTAATTGCTATAAACATTTCTTTGGTGCTCAATAGGCAAAAATTGTTAATTGCACTTTAGCAAAATCTAGAGACCCACCTTTTGAGAAGCTACAAAGTTTGCTATGTTATTTGGGCAGGTACATATGTTTGTCACTTATGTACTCTTGAATCAAAGGAGGTTTAGAGCCTTGAGAAAAATCCGTGAGATAGCCAGCCACACTTTGTCTATAGGGCATATGGCGATACATTGGACTCTCTCTCTGAGATTTAATTCGAACTTTGCCAATGATTTACAGTACAATACCTCATATTTTCTCCCTACGTTTACCGCAAGTATTATTGGTTTTATTTTAACGTTGGATAATGTAATTCTCTCTTGTTTAAATGATCATACTATTCTTACTCTTAAACAATGCCTAGAATTGTGCATTGATAAAATTGCAGAATGTGTATGTGATGTTGAAGCTTCAAGAATAAATGGTGTTAATATGCCATGGTCTGGTGTAGATCCTACTCAATTTACATATAAGCATGTTCTTTGTTCTATACCGGATATCATGGCTTGCCTGGAGGAAGAAGTTAATAACCAGGTGGTGAAAACATATTTCGAAAGAATTTGTGCCTCCGCTTTAGAAAACGTACACGAGTGCAGCGGGCGTCTTCATAACTACCGCACCAATCTTTCGCCCAGCACACCATTGGACCCCTTCATTGGTCGCAGGCGGCCTCACTTACAGGTACTTGCCCCCCCATCGGAGTACATAGACCGGCACAGTGCGGTAGGCATTTATACTTATTGCTACACATACCGCGCATTTATTGCTCCATGCCTCTTTGTCTTTGTACACATCACCGACCACGGCTGCGGCGTCTTTTGATGTCCCCTTCTCCTCCGTGACTACATGGCTACACTCTAACCACAAGTGAGTGCTGATGGACACGGCGGCACGCTTTTGTATAGTAGCAATCCCTAATCTGTTAATAATGTTGCTCCCTCCGTGTTTTTTATTATTTTCTAGTTAGGACTGACCCACGTGGCAGATCTGGTCTATTGGTAACATGAATTGTACCTCCATGATCTCGACTCTGCACTGCTAGTTGTAAGTGCATGTTTGCTAACATCAGTACAAGCCCTAATATGTCGCCATATGCCCTATAGACAAAGTGTGGCTGGCTATCTCACAGATTTTTCTCAAGGCTGGAAACCTCCTTTGATTCAAGAGTACATAAGTGACAAACATATGTACCTGCCCAAATAACATAGCAAAATCTAGATTTTGCTAAAGTGCAATTAACAATTTTTGCCTATTGAGCACCAAAGAAATGTTTATAGCAATTAATTATAAAAATACAGTACCTAACTTTGCCTTTACAGTACATAAAGAGAGGGGTCCCAGTATACAGTATTTAAGTCCAAACAGGAAAAATGTCATATATACATATACACAGATTCACAAAAGATTGTAATAAGTAAACACACTGTTATTTGATCACAATGCGTATGAAGATGCAGTATATCATATAAATATCACATTTCAAATGTAGTCACATTAGTGCCCCAGGGAGTGAAAAGGTGGGATAAAGTGCATGTGAAAAGGAAGTATGTGCAGGATTTTCACAAGTAAGAAAAGGGCTGGTCGTTAGCTTCACGACGATTATTCCTTACTGGCATCAACACAGAGCCAACTGCGAGAGGAACAAGCAATGATCTACAAACATCTAGACAAAACCATGCTCAATGCGCTTATATAAATGTCCTCAATTTGGATGGTGCAGGCTGGTAGAGGGAAAACAAGGTTGTCGACGTTTCGACCCAAAACGTTGTGGTAGGTTCACGATTCAAGAGTACATAAGTGACAAACATATGTACCTGCCCAAATAACATAGCAATCTTTGTAGCTTCTCAAAAGGTGGGTCTCTAGATTTTGCTAAAGTGCAATTAACAATTTTTGCCTATTGAGCACCAAAGAAATGTTTATAGCAATTAATTATAAAAATACAGTACCTAACTTTGCAGAAGTCATGTTCACAAAAGATAAATTAGCTGAGAAGAGCCCGTAAAAGGCTGGTTTGATTTCACTAGCAGGTAGGCACATATTAAGCTAAGAGATTCCTCACATAGTCAGTGTAGAGATGGAAATTGGATTGACAATTGAAGGAAAGGGTATACAAAGGCCCTACAATGTAGGAAGAATACAATTAGTGAAGAACATTGGGAGAATTTGCTCAGAGTGAGTGAGTCAGATACCCAAGTCTATTTTGGGGTGCTATTATTAGAGATCAAGACACACATACAATGGAAACAGGTGTTTTCGAAACAGACTGGATTAAGCATTTACTAAAATTTTTAATTTGGTAACTGATTGTTCTAAAACGTTGATATCAGAAGTCAGTTCTACTCATGAATGTATTATTTATTCATCATTCACTCTGACTGAGGTTTAAGTAACTTTGCTCAATAAATATTTTGGGAAAGCAACTGGCCTATTGATATATTAAATGTTTATTCGAACCTCTGGGCACAAGTGTTAATCAATGTTTTTAGAGTCACAGGGAAAGAGGTTTTACTTTGCTCATGGTTATATACAGCAATATCCTGGTATTTCAAAAGCAGTAATACACTGGATCTCATGTGTTACAGGTCAATTTCCCTGCATGGCTCATCACTTAAATTATTTTGTAAAATTATTTTGAGGAAAGTGGAAGAATGAGCAGAAGATAATTCTATTTTATTAGACCTACAATTTTGGTTTAGGAAGGGGTTGGGCACTGTAGAGCGGTGCCTGAATCTAAAACTTTTCATTGGCAAATGTGCTAGGGCTTCCACTATTTGAGTTTCATGGACCTCAGTAAGTCTTTCAATTGTGTTAATGATGCAAGAATGTGGCAGGTAATGGTCTAGGTCTAGTGGCAGATGAAGCGATCTTTCATCTCCTCCATTAAATTTATCGGAATGCTATTTCTACTGTCTCAATAGAACCAAATGGGGAATGCACTAAGGGTCTTATTACGAGTTTGGCTGTCCAACTGCCCGAGAACTGTATCTGCATCAGTTACACCACTGCTGCGCTGGAGATCTACTTCCCACCATATTACAAGTTGTGCTGCCTGAAACACAGGCCACAGTGATCTACCTTTAGCTAAAATGAACAGCGGTCCTGTCTGGTGTGTCAATTTCTTTTAAGATTCAAAACAATAATGGCTTGTAATCATAATTCAAACGTTTTTTGGGAAAGAACAATATAACACACACTGGAAATAAGTTTAAATTGATATATTTGAAGATCAAATCAAATATTGAAGGCTAAAGCAATATACATATGAAGTTATGCACAAAGGGTATCAAGGGACTGTGGTGACTTGTGGTGATAGGTGAAATGAAAAACACACTATATACAATGCAACAATGCAGTGCAGTGAACGGGGGAGAAAAATTGTAGTTTGTCTTGAAAACTTTGTACATATGGCCCATAGTCAATACAATTTTTCTTTTATATACATGGGCAGTATAAAGACATATTGTATGCGTCGATGTTTCGACCCAAATTGTTGCGCCGGGTATGATGCGTCTTAGAAGGGTCATCTTCAGGACAATGGGGGGGCGGAAGTAAGTAGCCTGTTGGTTTACCGGGGCTACAATTTGGGTAAAAAAGTCGATGCATACAATATGTGTGATCATTTCTTTATCCTATCCTTGTTCTCTTCATTAACAACACATGCCACCAAAGCATTGTCTCTAATGTGAATCTACTACCAGGTGCATTATGCATTGCCAAATTAGGGACTTCTGGAACCAAGGATATGTTGTATGTAAACAATGATCAACTCAGGATTACTACTATGTCACAACAACACATACATACAAGTGACTGGGCTGAGAACATCTTTATTCCATTGTTCAAACCATAGGCTGACATGATGTCAGAAACATAGCAAATAAGACATGACTGAGTTATTCTGGGTCAGTGATTACATAATTACTTTCAGACTTTGACAACATGGAAGGGGTGGATACATCTGAAAATATCCCACTCAATAGGCAATAATCAATTAGCTCTACATCATCAGCGGGAGCCATAATGCCTACCTTACAAATGGAATCCTACATCAAAAAAACAAATATCGAATGCATGTCAGTACAGCAGTTTCTGACCAAAGGGTCATTTCAATCAATCCAGTGTTGCTTGCAACTGGTGAAATGTTGTAAACAAATGTCAGTGCTATAAGCACTTTGGACTAGAATGAGGAGACACACCAACAGCTGCATCCATTTCAGAGACAATAATGAATTAGACAATGTGTAGGAAAGATCACTTGAATTGAGCACAACAAACACTGTGTTAGATCACACGATGGAAAACATAATACATTAGGACCAAAGCACCACAAGGAACAAATCCAATGAAAGCCATGTAACTTCCATTCTATCACTGTCTAAGCTGTCTTGGTATTGACTTTGTACACCCAAGCTCTGTGACAGACATTCCCAGGACCAATCCATAACTACTTCGTACTTCTGAACAGCATCATATATCTGTTATTGTCACAACTCTGAAATGTCCAAATGAAGATGACATGGTGATGGTACTTAAAACAGACCAACACAGAGAGATTAGCTAAGAAATCATACATATGACACTCATCACATTGTCAACTTTTAGGGAACACAGTCCAATACAACATTTACAGCTGAGCAAAGCTACACTTACAGTACAATCACCTTTCCCCAGATATTTCCAGACCCATGTATTACTAGTATGTAGCATTAGTATACTTCACACAACATCCCTACAAGAGTTGCAAGACTCGTCAAAGTCATCACATCTCACAACATACTTACACTCAGAAGAACTAGTTCTGTATGAGATCCTGCTACCAGTCAGCTCCTTTCAGGACTCCAACCTGTGCATCTTTATGGCCTGCATCCTCTAAGATGTAAGGTAAGTTCTGTTGCAGGGCAACATTGTGGAGTATGCAGCAGGCCCTGGTGATCTTACACACCTTCCCAGGTGAGTAGAGAAGTGTTCCCCTAGTCCAGTCCGGATATATGAATCCGGCTTTTAGGAGCCCTAAAGGCTCAATCCACTGGCTTCCTGTTCTTCCATGGTCCTCAATGAAGCTGACTTCCCCTGGCGTTGTAGGATTCCTCAGAGGTGCCAACAACCATGGCCAGTTGGAATAAGCTGAGTCTCCTAGATGGAACATAGGCAGAAGGGCAACATTTAGTTACATACTTTGGGATCATACCACCTAACATTCCCCAAACAAAGTTAGTACAGATCATACTTACCAACAAGCCAACCCCTATCCGGTGGAAGTTGTGGCACCAGCTGGGTTATGGTGATGTTCTGCAGTATGAAGGCATCATGTGCAGATCCTGGGAACTGGGCACCCATGTTTGAGATGTACAAATCCGGTAAACAGACAACTTGCATGTTGATAGAACAGATGTGCTTCCTGCTCTGGTGGAGTTTCTCCCTGTTGTGTGGTGGTACTAAGCCAATATGGGTGCCATCAATAGATCCAATTACATTTGGGATGTGACCAAATCCTCCCGTCTGGGGAACTGGATGTAGCTTTCCATGTGTCTCAAAATTGCTGCTAGTGCTCTGTGAGGACCTGCCTGGTTGTAAAATCTCACCAGAAATAACAACAGTTAATTGGAATGAGCCTGTGTCTAAAAAAAGCAAAGCTGACATGAGTTGAACCACTCGGGGTACTGATATAGGATTTTTGAGCTGCGGTAGTAGGCCTGGCTCCAACTGATGCCATAGATCCAGAATTGTTTTCTTATTTAAACAGAACTTCATGATGGTATGCCATTCTTCCATTTTGTGTAGGTCTGGAGATGAGCAGTAGACTGGAGGCTGAAGTCTCTGTCCTCTCCCAGGGTGCCTATGAAGGAGTATCACAAAAATTTATCTTGGTCATAGACCTCTTATTTGGAGTACATGTAGGCGGGTTGGAAAAAATAGCTCACTTGCCTACTGACACTCTTGCTATCAACACCTCCTCCATTTTAACTGCTGTTCGCCACTTCTGGGAGCAATCAGGGCAAGAACTACAGGGGAGAGGGCCCATGCCTTCACTCAGAGGAGCTGGAGACATCGGTAGATGAGGCCCTTCCTCTGTTTTCTCAGGTCTATGACTCACCAGAGGAACAGGAAACTATCTCAAATATGGTTATGTACTCTGTTCAACCTATTTCTTTCTGTTTCCCCAGGCTACAATGTGGCTCTGAGTTCCAGACTGTAACCGTATTGTGTTGTTTGTTGAAATGCAGCAGTCCTTACATTTCACACACATTTAATGGATTATGAGGCACTGCACTTTGTGGCAAGCATGCCACCATTGTAATGTGTTGTAAGAGTGTTTTTTTACTTGTGTTACATGCATATCTCTATGTAGGGCTCAAATTCCTAGTAGCTACAATGAGTTCTCAGGTAAAATCATGGTATATCTGCATTGCTATGTATGAGTTCACAAAATGAGCCACGTCTGTACACAGTTAGAAGCATTTGAGGATGACGTTAGCCAAGTGTACCAGCACACATATCACTCAGCCAATATCAGATTTTGTAAAATAGTTACACCTCACAGACCCCTACAGAGTACCAAACAATTGTATTTTAACATATGGAATGGCCAGATATTTGACTTTTCAGTACTGAATTGGTGGACATGTGCGGTTCATGTGGGATAAGTAGCCTCAGCCTCCAGAAAGCTTGGCCTGACATTATTATGTGGGCAGTCTGGGCCATGGCCCAACCTGGGCCAGAGTAATTTTTCTGTAGACCTGCTGATCCAAGGATGTTCCCAGAAAGAGGTATATGTCCCACTAGTAGGCCTGATAGCTGTTATATGAATTTTATGAGGCATGGTGACTAAGGTGACCCACTGACCTAATACTTCTAATACTTCTTTCCATTGACCCACAGTGTCAATATGTGCCTGTCACTAATGACTGTTCCTTTGCTAACACATGTCTGTTGACACTTTACTATTAGTGTTGCTTCCACTGTACATGTTTATTGAATATCTGAGACATGAACAGGGTAGACAGTAGGTTACTTTTGGAGAGATTTAAAAATGTGAATCATCTGCTTGGCTACAATTGACCCTATCACACAACACATACAATGGCATATTTATTGTCAGCACTGTTACGGTGCTTCATGTAACGAAAGGGGTGCCATATGATGACAGTACAAAACACACAAATGTTATTATGACTCACTAGAATACTTAAAAAGTAGGCCACATGTGTACACATTCCCCAGAGAGGTAGCTCTCAGGGTCACACATACCAACCCTCACCTTTTGACTTTAGCCATAGGATTGTGTATACTATAGTACTTGCCTCAAAAGGACCATATACATAAATGCAGTGGACCTGGGAGCAAAGGTGTCTGGACAGTCATGCACAGGTATTTTACCTTTCAGAAGGTACAAATGGTGTGTTCTGTGTTATGGTACCTCACCTCGCATTTCATGTAGGATGGCCCTGTCCTGCATGATGTTAGTGGCCTGCCTCAGTCCGTGTAGGTCATGACTAGGGTTGAGGTTAATTATCAGATGACCACAAAAGTGTGCGTCCATGCTTTAGTGGTGCGTAGCATGTGACATGGACACATGTAATATGTTGACTCTTAATAAAGGCATGTGCTAGATGTCAATATAATGTGTATTAAGTTGACAGTTCTCCTCAAACTTTCAGTTACAATCTGTTTCTACATCTATTACATCTATACAGATCAACACCATCAGAAGAAGGCCATTTGGAGAGACATCCCACAGAATGTGTGGACCCTGGGGGTCTACAACCGGCATAGTGCCTACTGCAGGAAGAGATGAGAAAACTGGCGGTACTTGACCCGGAAGATCTTGGAGGTCCAGCTGGGAAATTCCTCCCAATGTGGACGGGCCACACGCCTGGCCCTGACCCCATTGATGGTCTGCATACTGGCGGTGGCCTACCCAGACCTTGATGGGTAGTTGAGGGCCCAACAGCAGTGACAAGGAGGTGACCAGAGTCATACATATTATATTGCCACCTTTGAGTATTACAGACAGGAATTTCACTAACCATATTGGTGGTGGCCCATGTGACACACACAAGATGAGTCATTGTTAGTGTAAGTGTGGTAGTAAATGCATGCTACTGTGCTGTGCCTATTATCTTTCTGACCTGAAAGTCATCAGAGTCCTGTACACATCTAATTCTCTCCATTTGAGCAGACACTTGGCTGAATGAAGTGAGTAATCATCTCATGTTTTCAGTAAATCTGGGTGACAATTGTACGACACAGGCATCGGGTCTTGCTTGTGTGAGCAGTAAAATACCCTCACTACTGTCTCTCATGTGATGGTGGCCATATGTTATGTGACAAGACATAGAGTTCACAGTACCAGCAGGGACTGTCCAATAGTTCCCATTGGTAAGTACTGGTCATATAGAGAAATGAGAGTGCAAACATCACTGGTACCATCAGCATTAATGCCTACCTGTTGGCCAGTGGGCATTTTCCTGTTGATGGTTCATCCGCAGTAGTGTTTCAAAACACTCATTCACTGATTGGTGTCATGCATGAGTGCGTGAGATGTAGAACTGTGGTGATCCTATGTGAGTATCTACACTGATCCTTCCAACGCAGACTGAGAATGCAATCCCTAAGAGTGGTATGATGTGCCTGTCCACTGGGACTCTAACTATCCCACATTTTCATGCAATAGATGTTCAGGTACACCTAAAACCTTCAAAGGTGTATTGGCTTGTGGATGTACATTCTATGACTGGCAATGGAAAGAACAACCTAGGCGGAAGTTTTAGATTACCTTCGCAATGGTTACAGGACAAAAACTGGGAGGGTGTGGGGGGGGAAAAAAAGGGGAGTAACAGTTTCCAATAAAAAATTATAATACTTATATATACTAAATAGTTTTTATTTTTAAACAAAGACAATATAAAAATGCATATACTTCAATACACAAAACGATTACAGTTCATAAATAAGAAAACGTAATAAAAAACACATATGAATTTCTTCTGCAGATTCCAAAAAGGTGGTGTATCAAGTTGAATGTCAACGCGTTTCGGCGTCCAGCGCCTTTATCAAGACTTAAAACACTCCCTATGGCTGAAAGCAACTCAAAGTTGATTTGCGAAGATGATATTTTCTAAAAGGTTCAGTTAAAATGTTGAAAGAAATTTTCTATTTAGTTTTCATGTGTCATGCAGCATTGGTCTATTTATCCTTTATTTTTGATGCAGCACTTAGATTCAAGCTTAATTATTCGATGAACCTGATAAATAGTAACAATATGACGCCGCCTCCACCGGATAAAGTGATTCAGTTTGGGTTAAAAAAGGCGTCCCTCGGTTGCACCTAAAATATTTAGATTCACGTTACTGGTGGCAACGGAAGGAATGCTTTTCGAGTTATTTAGTTTGAATCCGATAGCGTTGTTCTGCTTATAATCCAAAACACGAGGCAATGCTCGTGAGCTGGAACGCTTCTGATGCGCCGTCTTGATATTGACAGACGCTGTGCCGGCTAAGAGTGTTCTCGCTCTGTGTTGCGGTTAGTAAACACTGCGGCGTGGGTCTTCGGATTCTTTCGATGCTTTGATGGATAATGGCGCGTGGAGGCGGTGATCTCTGTGAAACGGTCGGAGACCCGTTTCACAGAGATCACCGCCTCCACGCGCCATTATCCATCAAAGCATCGAAAGAATCCGAAGACCCACGCCGCAGTGTTTACTAACCGCAACACAGAGCGAGAACACTCTTAGCCGGCACAGCGTCTGTCAATATCAAGACGGCGCATCAGAAGCGTTCCAGCTCACGAGCATTGCCTCGTGTTTTGGATTATAAGCAGAACAACGCTATCGGATTCAAACTAAATAACTCGAAAAGCATTCCTTCCGTTGCCACCAGTAACGTGAATCTAAATATTTTAGGTGCAACCGAGGGACGCCTTTTTTAACCCAAACTGAATCACTTTATCCGGTGGAGGCGGCGTCATATTGTTACTATTTATCAGGTTCATCGAATAATTAAGCTTGAATCTAAGTGCTGCATCAAAAATAAAGGATAAATAGACCAATGCTGCATGACACATGAAAACTAAATAGAAAATTTCTTTCAACATTTTAACTGAACCTTTTAGAAAATATCATCTTCGCAAATCAACTTTGAGTTGCTTTCAGCCATAGGGAGTGTTTTAAGTCTTGATAAAGGCGCTGGACGCCGAAACGCGTTGACATTCAACTTGATACACCACCTTTTTGGAATCTGCAGAAGAAATTCATATGTGTTTTTTATTACGTTTTCTTATTTATGAACTGTAATCGTTTTGTGTATTGAAGTATATGCATTTTTATATTGTCTTTGTTTAAAAATAAAAACTATTTAGTATATATAAGTATTATAATTTTTTATTGGAAACTGTTACTCCCCTTTTTTTCCCCCCCCACACCCTCCCAGTTTTTGTCCTGTAACCATTGCGAAGGTAATCTAAAACTTCCGCCTAGGTTGTTCTTTCCATTGTGTGATTTCCCTGACCTAGGGGTAAGATTCAATTGTGCGTACAGGGAACCCTTGTTTGAAGCAAGTTTTTTTTTTTCATTCTATGACTGGCGTCATCACCTGTACCAAGTAGAACTGGGATGTTCATATGGCTATATGGAATGCTGTGCTGTGTTAATTCAGAGTATCTACCTTCAAAATGTCAGGACCTCAATGTATTACGGGAACTTTATCAGCTAAATGTGATACACAGCTAAACTATATATGCTAACATTTGAAATTAATTTTCACTTAGTGGTCATATGATTTAATTTGGAGTGCAAAGTGTCATCAGTGACCAATGAGCATTTGCATGTGACATGATGTCTGCCACAACAGTATTTGATGGTTTAAATTGATCTTCATGGATCATAATGTCTCATGAGTAACAGTTAGATTAGTTTTACTCTGGGCATTGTGTGGGCATTATGTCAATATCACACTTGAATCCATCCTTTTTAGTTTTATCTTTTTAAAATAGTAGAAAGCAAGTGCCAAAGTATACAAGGTTATCAACTATCCTGGTATGGACATACGTATGGAGTGTAGACAATTCAAACGATGCATTTGAGCCTGTCTGGGGTCATGACATGAGTCTGACCCAAATGTTTGCTGGCCCTGTAGCATGCATGCATGTGCTCATGCTAACTCAGAAGCCCATGGAGTGAACCATGAAGCTGGTGTGAAATGTGGACTTTTTCAATGTATTCTGTGGATTCGTCTGGTGTGGTAATGCAGTTGCAATAAGGCCATGCTACATCTCATTTTAGAGATATCCAGAGCAAGCAGAGGAGAAGGGGCCAATGCTGGTGAAGACACAGCTAGTCACAGCGGTTCAGGACTGAGACGTCAGACAAGGAGGGACCAAGTGACCAGAAGGGTTCTGGGAGTTCCCCAGAGGACATCAGCCAAAGCTCATTACATCTGACTATTCCTCCGGTGGACATTCCTGAGTGGTGGTGGACCAAACTGGATCCGTTTGATCTTGATCCTTGTCTGCCACCCCAGTTCCATTGCCACCCTCCCTGTGGTACCCCCACAAGTTGGCCGTTCTCACTCCCCTAGGAAGGGAGAAGTCTTTTCCATTCCAGTCACCTCAGCTCTTGCTCCTGTTAGCCCCAATGCCTTGAGTGGGGAGACTATTGACCTCCTGAGGAGCATCTCTGTAGGTCAGTATGCAGTGCTGAATGCCATCCAGGGGCAACACACCCAGCTGACCCAGATAGTTGTCTACCTGGAAGGCATTCACACTGCCATGTCTGCCCTACAGGGATCTTTTCAGGTTGCGGCCTCCTCCCTGATGACGGTCCTCCACTCATCCCAACCTTCCACCCTCTCCTGCCCCATCCACATTCCCTCTTCCCAATCCTATCTCAAGCATACACACACCTAAACATGCACCCACTACATACAGAAACACAAGACATCCAAGAAACTCAAACATAGATGCATACAACCGACACCTCTCTCTACTCCCAGCATACCCCCAGGTACCACATCAACACATATAGAGCCCTCCATAGACACACCCATACCAAAAGACACCACACCAACACACACTGACCCCTCCACAGACACACCCATACCCACAGACATCACAAAAACACACAGTGACCACTCCACAGACACAGTCATACCCACAGTCACCACCACGACACACACTGACCCCATCACAGGCACAGTCACACAAGAGAAGGGCAAATGTTGGATGAATGTCAATGTGGGATGACACCCAAGTGGGCAGAATTTGCATTGGGTGTCATGATATGTGGCCTGGCCACTGTCAACATCATTTAAGTTGCATTTCTCTCTATGATGTAGGTTGAATATATGTATTTGATATGTTGAAGTTAGGTATTTGTGTATCCACACATGGACGGTATCAATTTGTCATACATTGGTGGAGTTCTGCATGGAAATGTGTACATTTTGCAGTGTGTACCTTAAAGTTAGTTAATCTAGATATGTACCACATGCTGTTATTGCTGTGGTTGCTTTCATAAGTTGCACTTACCCACTGCCTTCAAATGCATAGCACTTTGTTATGCTATTGGTTGTCCCTGACATGCTTCAGTTCCCAGGTCCAGTGCACATGGAGTTAGTTAGATATGTGCAAAATGTACTGTGCCCCAGACCCCCAGCCTTTCAGGGTTCAGAGAGTGTTTCCAGTGTTCCCTTAGAATGGTTCTCACACGTATTCTGCGTAATCCCATTGACTGACATTGCCTTTTCATGTGGGTGATGTATGAGAGTCCAGCATAGAGTTGTAGAAGAGAAGGTGTGTTTCCGCATAATTACACATTCTTACAGATGCTTCTTTGACCTCACAACAGTCCATGGGATGTGTGCAATGTGAGTGTGACACATTCACTATAGCATCTTGTTCAGAGTTACAATTACAAGGCCGCATGGTAGTTGTAGTCACTTCAAAGTCACTTTAGCAACAATTGACAAATGGTAAGCCGCCTGACTAGTGATGATCAGTAGAGGCATGGCAGACAAATGAGAAAAGGTAATAGATTAATAGGTGTGATGTTGTTGAGGAGGTGTTATTGTGGAACTCAAAATAATGCAAACATCACTATCAGTCTATAAAATTTGCAAAGACATTTCCATCTGTGTACAGTGTACCTCTGCAGTAGCAATGTTTTGTCCTTGGAGGGCATCCTGCAGATACATTTTTGAATATTAGGCAGGGATCCTGTATATGTTCAACGTATTTAGGGACCCCAACTCCTTTCTTGGTCCATGGCTGGGCATTGTTCTGCAGAAGAGTCTATGGCACCAGGTAGCTGTGGAACTACCGCTGATTTAGTCTATGACAGACTAGGTTTTGAACGTGGAGTCGGAGATAGAGCAGTGGCAGGACATGTCCGATAGGCTCCATGATACTAGAAGACGAGTGACCAGTGAGTGGCGGTGAGTGGTGAGCTTGGGCATCTGTTTGTTGCCTTCTCGCTTCTCCCCTGGAGTTGGAGTTGGTGTTGGGTGGCGGTGACAATATTGGAGGTCAAGCCCTTAGACATAGCCCAGAGTGTACAGCTCACAGACTCCAGCTTACAGCAAGCATTATTGGTGGCAGTGGTCCTAGAGGGCTATAGGTACGCAGTTGCATCCAGCCGATTGCCCATTGCCCATTGCCTAGGAAGTGTGGGGTTGTGCATTGCCCAGTAGCATACGGCATATAGCACACTGAGGCCCTGCAAAAAGAAGGCCAGTACAACTAGTCTGGCCACACACGTCTTCCAGACACAGGTAGACACTGCAAAAGAGCAAGAAAAAAAGAGCAAAAATCCTAAAAACAAATGCGAGGCGCTTTGGCCTTGCAGGGTCAGGTTTGATGCCTGAAGTGGTGTAAAGAAAAGAAAAACAAAAAAAGCAAGTAGCTTTGGGTGAACCCGATAAGAACAAGTTGAAATACAATCGGTACTCTCAGGGAGGCAGAAGTCCACTGCAATCACCGCAGCTGGTTAATATCAGGACTGTGCTGCTGTATTGTTATAAACTATAACATCGACTTCAAGGCACAATCAATTTTTATTAAATAAGAAATAAGAAAACAAGAAGAAAAGACGCATTCCACATATATTATGAGGTCAGGGTGAGAGAGAGCCATACTTCCATCAATAAAAAGGAAAAAGAAATCTCAAGGCTCAACCGCAAAAAATAACAAGGCAAAATCAGAGGGTGTGGTGCAGCCTTTAATCTCGCCAGTGTATAGAATGTTTGCAAAATCGATCAGCATACCAAACAAGTTCAATTTTTTAAAAGATCCAGAGAACTCAATGTTATCCCATCATGATGAGCAGGAAGGATGCGATCATCAACTTTAAGTGGGCCCCAGCAGGACCAAGAACGTAAAGAACAAATGGACCAATATTGGAGGTCTATCAAGGACCATGAACTCCTGAAGAACGGAGACCACTCATTACAACAGGACAAATATTCCACTGAATCTCCAGCTAATCAATTGTTACAAAAATCTCGAGAGCAATTTCAGAGCAACGGCGCCCACCAACCAATTGAGGTACATTAAAAATCAACAAGCACTCCTCAAACCTCACACAACATGTGGATCAACATGTGGAAATAAGTGAAATTGATAGTAAAACACAAAAATCGTCTTGTACAGTACCGTCGCCTAGTTCACAAAACACCACAACAAACGAAATACCAGGAGGAAAAAATCAAGGCAGAGAGGGAGCAGAGGCCATAGTAGGCTGGTTCAAACATCAGAACATACGTGCCATCAATAGATCCAATTACATTTGGGATGTGACCAAATCCTCCCGTCTGGGGAACTGGATGTAGCTTTCCATGTGTCTCAAAATTGCTGCTAGTGCTCTGTGAGGACCTGCCTGGTTGTAAAATCTCACCAGAAATAGCAACAGTTAATTGGAATGAGCCTGTGTCTAAAAAAAGCAAAGCTGACATGAGTTGAACTACTGGGGGTACTGATATAGGATTTTTGAGCTGCGGTACTAGGCCTGGCTCCAACTGATGCCATAGATCCAGAATTATTTTCTTATTTAAACAGAACTTCATGATGGTATGCCATTCTTCCATTTTGTGTAGGTCTGGAGATGAGCAGTAGACTGGAGGCTGAAGTCTCTGTCCTCTCCCAGGGTGCCTATGAAGGAGTATCACAAAAATGTATCTTGGTCATAGACCTCTTATTTGGAGTACATGTAGGCGGGTTGGAAAAAATAGCTCAATTGCCTACTGACACTCTTGCTATCAACACCTCCTCCATTTTAACTGCTGTTCGCCACTTCTGGGAGCAATCAGGGCAAGAACTACAGGGGAGAAGGCCCATGCCTTCACTCAGAGGAGCTGGAGACATCGGTAGATGAGGTCCTTCCTCTGTTTTCTCAGGTCTATGACTCACCAGAGGAACAGGAAACTATTTCAAATATGGTTATGTACTCTGTTCAACCTATTTCTTTCTGTTTCCCTAGGCTACAATGTGGCTCTGAGTTCCAGACTGTAACCGTATTGTGTTGTTTGTTGAAATGCAGCAGTCCTTACATTTCACACACATTTAATGGATTATGAGGCACTGCACTTTGTGGCAAGCATGCCACCATTGTAATGTGTTGTAAGAGTGTTTTTTACTTGTGTTACATGCATATCTCTATGTAGGGCTCAAATTCCTAGTAGCTACAATGAGTTCTCAGGTAAAATCATGGTATATCTGCATTGCTATGTATGAGTTCACAAAATGAGCCACGTCTGTACACAGTTAGAAGCATTTGAGGATGACGTTAGCCAAGTGTACCGGCACACATATCACTCAGCCAATATCAGATTTTGTAAAATAGTTACACCTCACAGACCCCTACAGAGTACCAAACAATTGTATTTTAACATATGGAATGGCCAGATATTTGACTTTTCAGTACTGAATTGGTGGACATGTGCGGTTCATGTGGGATAAGTAGCCTCAGCCTCCAGAAAGCTTGGCCTGACATTATTATGTGGGCAGTCTGGGCCATGGCCCAACCTGGGCCAGAGTAATTTTTCTGTAGACCTGCTGATCCAAGGATGTTCCCAGAAAGAGGTGTATGTCCCACTAGTAGGCCTGATAGCTGGTATATGAATTTTTTGAGGCATGGTGACTAAGGCGACCCACTGACCTAATACTTCTAATACTTCTTTCCATTGACCCACAGTGTCAATATGTGCCTGTCACTAATGACTGTTCCTTTGCTAACACATGTCTGTTGACACTTTACTATTAGTGTTGCTTCCACTGTACATGTTTATTGAATATCTGAGACATGAACAGGGTAGACAGTAGGTTACTTTTGGAGAGATTTAAAAATGTGAATCATCTGCTTGGCTACAATTTACCCTATCACACAACACATAGAATGGTATATTTATTGTCGGCACTGTTACGGTGCTTCATGTAACGAAAGGGGTGCCATATGATGACAGTACAAAACACACAAATGTTATTATGACTCACTAGAATACTTAAAAAGTAGGCCACATGTGTACACATTCCCCAGAGAGGTAGCTCTCAGGGTCACACATACCAACCCTCACCTTCTGACTTTAGCCATAGGATTGTGTATACTATAGTACTTGCCTCAAAAGGACCATATACATAAATGCAGTGGACCTGGGAGCAAAGGTGTCTGGACAGTCATGCACAGGTATTTTACCTTTCAGAAGGTACAAATGGTGTGTTCTGTGTTATGGTACCTCACCTCGCATTTCATGTAGGATGGCCCTGTCCTGCATGATGTTAGTGGCCTGCCTCAGTCCGTGTAGGTCATGACTAGGGTTGAGGTTAATTATCAGATGACCACAAAAGTGTGCGTCCATGCTTTAGTGGTGCGTAGCATGTGACATGGACACATGTAATATGTTGACTCTTAATAAAGGCATGTGCTAGATGTCAATATAATGTGTATTAAGTTGACAGTTCTCCTCAAACTTTCAGTTACAATCTGTTTCTACATCTATTACATCTATACAGATCAACACCATCAGAAGAAGGCCATTTGGAGAGACATCCCACAGAATGTGTGGACCCTGGGGGTCTACAACCGGCATAGTGCCTACTGCAGGAAGAGATGAGAAAACTGGCGGTACTTGACCCGGAAGATCTTGGAGGTCCAGCTGGGAAATTCCTCCCAATGTGGACGGGCCACATGCCTGGCCCTGACCCCATTGATGGTCTGCATACTGGCGGTGGCCTACCCAGACCTTGATGGGTAGTTGAGGGCCCAACAGCAGTGACAAGGAGGTGACCAGAGTCATACATATTATATTGCCACCTTTGAGTATTACAGACAGGAATTTCACTAACCATATTGGTGGTGGCCCATGTGACACACACAAGATGAGTCATTGTTAGTGTAAGTGTGGTAGTAAATGCATGCTACTGTGCTGTGCCTATTATCTTTCTGACCTAAAAGTCATCAGAGTCCTGTACACATCTAATTCTCTCCATTTGAGCAGACACTTGGCTGAATGAAGTGAGTAATCATCTCATGTTTTCAGTAAATCTGGGTGACAATTGTACGACACAGGCATCGGGTCTTGCTTGTGTGAGCAGTAAAATACCCTCACTACTGTCTCTCATGTGATGGTGGCCATATGTTATGTGACAAGACATAGAGTTCACAGTACCAGCAGGGACTGTCCAATAGTTCCCATTGGTAAGTACTGGTCATATAGAGAAATGAGAGTGCAAACATCACTGGTACCATCAGCATTAATGCCTACCTGTTGGCCAGTGGGCATTTTCCTGTTGATGGTTCATCCGCAGTAGTGTTTCAAAACACTCATTCACTGATTGGTGTCATGCATGAGTGCGTGAGATGTAGAACTGTGGTGATCCTATGTGAGTATCTACACTGATCCTTCCAACGCAGACTGAGAATGCAATGCCTAAGAGTGGTATGATGTGCCTGCCCACTGGGACTCTAACTATCCCACATTTTCATGCAATAGATGTTCAGGTACACCTAAAACCTTCAAAGGTGTATTGGCTTGTGGATGTACATTCTATGACTGGCGTCATCACCTGTACCAAGTAGAACTGGGATGTTCATATGGCTATATGGAGTGCTGTGCTGTGTTAATTCAGAGTATCTACCTTCAAAATGTCAGGACCTCAATGTATTACGGGAACTTTATCAGCTAAATGTGATACACAGCTAAACTATATATGCTAACATTTGAAATGAATTTTCACTTAGTGGTCATATGATTTAATTTGGAGTGCAAAGTGTCATCAGTGACCAATGAGCATTTGCATGTGACATGATGTCTGCCACAACAGAGTAAGCACTATCCTTTTTCTTTAGTCAGCAAAAGGGACTGTCCTGATTTCTTGTTTTACCTTCACTCCTCGTCCCTGGAACGGATTTTGAGAGGAGACCTCCCTTTCTGTTTTTTTATTGTTTTTTCATTATGTCAATATCACACTTGAATCCATCCTTTTTAGTTTTATCTTTTTAAAATAGTAGAAAGCAAGTGCCAAAGTATACAAGGTTATCAACTATCCTGGTATGGACATACGTATGGAGTGTAGACAATTCAAACGATGCATTTGAGCCTGTCTGGGGTCATGACATGAGTCTGACCCAAATGTTTGCTGGCCCTGTAGCATGCATGCATGTGCTCATGCTAACTCAGAAGCCCATGGAGTGAACCATGAAGCTGGTGTGATATGTGGACTTTTTTAATGTATTCTGTGGATTCGTCTGGTGTGGTAATGCAGTTGCAATAAGGCCATGCTACATCTCATTTTAGAGATATCCAGAGCAAGCAGAGGAGATGGGGCCAATGCTGGTGAAGACACAGCTAGTCACAGCGGTTCAGGACTGAGACGTCAGACAAGGAGGGACCAAGTGACCAGAAGGGTTCTGGGAGTTTCCCAGAGGACATCAGCCAAAGCTCATTACATCTGACTATTCCTAATAATAAAGGGGCTTATAAAGCGCTTGGTGACGCCGTCCCGGCGTGTCCCCGCACTGAGGAGATGGAGACAGAGAGAGGCAGAGACAGATCTACAGAGTGAACAAATGTGTTTTTAACAGCTTCCTGAAAATAGTTTCTGTCCTGGCCAGTCTAATTGCTATGGGAAGGGCATTCCATTGATTGGCTGCTAACACTCGGAAGGAGCGTCCTCCCATTCTGGCCCTCTTTATACGAGGTACTTTCAAAAGACCCATGCCCAAGGAGCGGAGTGCTCTATTGGGCATATAAGGGATGGCTAGGTCCTTCAGATAGTCAGGAGCTTTCTGAGTGATTATCCTATAGCAAATAAGAAGAGCTTTAAATAGGATTCTTTTCTTTATAGGAAGCCAGTGAAGGGCCAGTAGAGTGGGTTTGGATGCCGTTCTTTTAGGAAGTCTGAGAACTAATCGTGCTGCCGTGTTTTGTAACACCTGGAGTCGCCTTATGTTTTTCTCAGTTGTTCCTAGTAGCAGTACGTTCGCATAATCTATGCGGGAGGTGACTAACGCTTGGGTCATAGTACGCCTAGCCTCCAAGGGCAGAAGGTCCAGCGTGCGATTTAAGGTCTTCATTATCCCAAAGCATTTCCCTGCTACTTTGTTGATATGGCTCTCAAAAGAGAGTTTGGGATCCACCCAAACCCCCAGATTTTTTGCTTCCTTACCAGGGATAGGTGTAGGGCCAAGGCACGAAGGCCACCAGTCCTGAGTCCAACTGGTATCCTTTCCCCCTATCACTAATACCTCAGTTTTCGAGCCGTTGAGCTTCAGGCAATGTTGGTTCATCCAGCCTGCAAGCTCCTGCATACATGCTTTAAAATTGGCCGCTGCTAAAGTGGGTGTCTGTGATAGGGAGATGAGCAGCTGAGTATCATCGGCATAGGATACTAATTCTATGCCGTATGATTGCACCACATCTGCCAGGGGAGCCATGTACAGGTTGAACAGGGTGGGGCTCAGGGCAGAGCCCTGAGGCACCCCCTGTTCTAAGGCTATGCTGTCAGAAAGACACATGCCTCTCTGCACCTGAAAGCTGCGTTCAGATAGGAAGGATTTAAACCAGCCCAATGCCGCCTTGGTGACCCCAGCACTGCTCAGACACTGTAGCAGGATGGAATGAGCCACAGTGTCGAACGCAGCGCTGAGGTCCAGCATAATGAGAGCCATTGTGTGACCTTCATCCGCTCCAATCCGCAGAGTTTCGGTCGCTCGCAAGAGGGCAGTCTCGGTCGAGTAGTTCTTCCGAAAGCCAGATTGGGAGCTATGCAGTGCCTTATTAGCTTCTAAGTGATCCATAAGCTGAGTATTGACTATTTTTTCGGTCACTTTAGCAAGAAAAGGTAGGAGGGAAATCGGCCTTAGGTTCTCTAAAAGGTCCTGGCTTACATTAGGTTTCTTTTTTATTGGCAGCACTATCGCCTGCTTCCAGTCACCCGGAAGAGAGGCCGAGGAAAACGATAGTTGGATAATGTGTCGAAAATATGGCTCTAGTATTTCTAAACTAGCAGTCAGAACTTTAGGAGGGGCCGGATCTCGAGGGGAGCCTGATTTGACACTTTTACATACATTTACCAGTACCTCAGGAGGCGGAACCATGAAGCAGTATAAGCCTGACTCCGTGGGACTGACCTCTATGTCTACCCTGAGATCATGGCTGACAGGTAGGTTTCCAGAGAAATTTGCATAGATATCCGAGATCTTTCCAGAAAAATATCTCGCAATATTGTTGCAAATTTCCACTGAGTCGCTGGAGGAACTATTATCAGTCGAGAGTACAGAGATCTCCTTAAAGATTTTGAAGAGCTCCTTAGAAGAGTTCTCTGCTTCATCAATCCGATTTTTGTAGTGGGCGGCTTTGGAGTTGCGAATTTTTTTATAATACTCCCTTTGCATATTTTTATATTGTTCCTTGATCCTTGGGCAGAAATTAACACGCCATTCACGTTCCAGCTTTTTACAGGCAGATTTGAGCGTTTGAAGTTCAGGCGTATACCACGAAGTAGTTTTCCTCGTATTTTTGGAGTTACTCCCAAGACGAATAGGAGCAGTTCTATCGAGGGCTCCTAAAATGCGTGTCTGTAGGTGACTATACGCAGTTTCACAGTCCGTACCTCCGATCGGGCCTCCTTTAGTAAGAAGTTCATTAAAGGTGGTCTGCGAGAAGGATTTCCATTTCCGCCGCGGGTAACGCAGCTCAGAGTCTTTCTTCGCGTCATCCTCGGATGACTGAATACGAAAAGGAATGACAAAATGATCGGACCAAGGGACCGGAATTGGGAAGGAAGATTGTACTCTACAGTGATCTCCAAAGATGGGATCCAGGAGGTGCCCAAGTCTGTGAGTGGGGTCCTGATTTATAAGATCAAGCTGTAAGGAGTGGAGTTCGGACCTAATGTCACTGGCCTCCCTATCCAAAGGATCATCAAAGTGGGCATTCATATCGCCCAGCACAAGAACACTCTTTTTCCTAATTGCAAGGTGAGCGGTGGCCTCCAACAGATTAGCAGTAAAATCATACATCCTGCCAGGAGGTCTGTATACTAAGATGCCAGAAAGGGAGGTTTGAGGTCCTATACGTATTGTGAAAACACCGGCCTCACAGTGGTCAATGCTCAGAGGCAGTAGGGTGCATTGCATAGAAGTTTTAGTAGCAATCGCAATACCCCCTCCCCTGCCATCCTTCCTGTCCAGTCTAACAAGGGAGTAGCCAGGGGGGATGGCCTCTATAACGTCAGGGTCAGAAAGTTCTCCCAACCACGTTTCGGTAAAGAAAATCAAATCATATTCCTCGTCCTCGAGTAGATGATAGATTTGAATAGTATGTTTACCGAAAGAGCGGCAGTTAATCAGACCTGCCTTGACATGCTTGTTTGCGTAAGCTATCCTAACTGGATTGGGGGGCTTAAATGAGCATAGGGGACAAGCGTGTAGTAGGAGCGGCTCCATAGAATGTGCGCAGGTCAGAGGGACCTTAGGACAGAGAGCAAGCAGCTCTTCAAGCGCATAGCGTAGCGTAGAGGGCGAAGAGAGACCAGGGTCCTTGGCCCCGCGCCCCGTCCTGTCGCGGACGGGCGCAGATGGGCTGGACTTTGGCTCGACTTCGGCGCGCTTCCGGCGCGCCCGCTGCACGCGTCCGCTGCGCAGCCGCGGACCTCTGCACATTTATCGAGGGGGTAGGGGCGACTAGAGCACGGATGTTGCAGCCCTGAGCCCGGAAGTGATTGGGCTCCTCCTCCACCCTCCGCAACAAACGTCCAAGATGGGCGCGGCGGACCGGGGCGGGAGTAGGCAGTCAACAGTACCCAAACAGATGATGTCAGCCAATAGGTAAGGCACAGTTAAAGAATTACCACAACAGTACACTGATCAAAGTTAAAATTAGCAGAACACGCTAAGTTTAAAAACGCTACTAATTCAGCGCTCACAGTGCATGCTGTGTGCACAAGCGTCAGCGGATAGAGTAAGCCACTGCCACCGGCTGTTCTCCTCTCCACAGCGCGAGTGTTCACAAGCAGGGTATTTATAAAGTTAGCATACAGCGCGACTAGAGCGCGGATGTTGCAGCCCTGAGCCCGGAAGTGATTGGGCTCCTCCTCCACCCTCGGCAACAAACGTCCAAGATGGGCGCGGCGGACCGGGGCGGGAGTAGGCAGTCAACAGTACCCAAACAGATGATGTCAGCCAATAGGTAAGGCACAGTTAAAGAATTACCACAACAGTACACTGATCAAAGTTAAAATTAGCAGAACACGCTAAGTTTAAAAACGCTACTAATTCAGCGCTCACAGTGCATGCTGTGTGCACAAGCGTCAGCGGATAGAGTAAGCCACTGCCACCGGCTGTTCTCCTCTCCACTCCAATTCCTCCGGTGGACATTCCTGAGTGGTGGTGGACCAAACTGGATCAGTTTGATCTTGATCCTTGTCTGCCACCCCAGTTCCATTGCCACCCTCCCTGTGGTACCCCCACAAGTTGGCCGTTCTCACTCCCCTAGGAAGGGAGAAGTCTTTTCCATTCCAGTCACCTCAGCTCTTGCTCCTGTTAGCCCCACTGCCTTGAGTGGGGAGACTATTGACCTCCTGAGGAGCATCTCTGTAGGTCAGTATGCAGTGCTGAATGCCATCCAGGGGCAACACACCCAGCTGACCCAGATAGTTGTTTACCTGGAAGGCATTCACACTGCCATGTCTGCCCTACAGGGATCTTTTCAGGTTGCAGCCTCCTCCCTGATGACGGTCCTCCACTCATCCCAACCTTCCACCCTCTCCTGCCCCATCCACATTCCCTCTTCTCAATCCTATCTCAAGCATACACACACCTAAACATGCACCCACTACATACAGACATCCAAGAAACTCAAACATAGATGCATACAACCGACACCTCTCTCTACTCCCAGCATACCCCCAGGTACCACATAAACACATATAGAGCCCTCCATAGACACACCCATACCAAAAGACACCACACCAACACACACTGACCCCTCCACAGACACACCCATACCCACAGACATCACAAAAACACACAGTGACCACTCCACAGACACAGTCATACCCACAGTCACCACCACGACACACACTGACCCCATCACAGGCACAGTCACACAAGAGAAGGGCAAATGTTGGATGAATGTCAATGTGGGGTGACACCCAAGTGGGCAGAATTTGCATTGGGTGTCATGATATGTGGCCTGGCCACTGTCAACATCATTTAAGTTGCATTTCTCTCTATGATGTAGGTTGAATATATGTATTTGATATGTTGAAGTTAGGTATTTGTGTATCCACACATGGACGGTATCAATTTGTCATACATTGGTGGAGTTCTGCATGGAAATGTGTACATTTTGCAGTGTGTACCTTAAAGTTAGTTAATCTAGATATGTACCACATGCTGTTATTGCTGTGGTTGCTTTCATAAGTTGCACTTACCCACTGCCTTCAAATGCATAGCACTTTGTTATGCTATTGGTTGTCCCTGACATGCTTCAGTTCCCAGGTCCAGTGCACATGGAGTTAGTTAGATATGTGCAAAATGTACTGTGCCCCAGACCCCCAGCCTTTCAGGGTTCAGAGAGTGTTTCCAGTGTTCCCTTAGAATGGTTCTCACACATATTCTGCGTAATCCCATTGACTGACATTGCCTTTTCATGTGGGTGATGTATGAGAGTCCAGTATAGAGTTGTAGAAGAGAACGTGTGTTTCCGCATAATTACACATTCTTACAGATGCTTCTTTGACCTCACAACAGTCCATGGGATGTGTGCAATGTGAGTGTGACACATTCACTATAGCATCTTGTTCAGAGTTACAATTACAAGGCCTCATGGTAGTTGTAGTCACTTCAATGTCACTTTAGCAACAATTGACAAATGGTAAGCCGCCTGACTAGTGATGATCAGTAGAGGCATGGCAGACAAATGAGAAAAGGTAATAGATTAATAGGTGTGATGTTGTTGAGGAGGTGTTGTTGTGGAACTCAAAATAATGCACACATCACTATCAGTCTATAAAATTTGCAAAGACATTTCCATCTGTGTACAGTGTACCTCTGCAGTAGCAATGTTTTGTCCTTGGAGGGCATCCTGCAGATACATTTTTGAATATTAGGCAGGGATCCTGTATATGTTCAACGTATTTAGGGACCCCAACTCCTTTCTTGGTCCATGGCTGGGCATTGTTCTGCAGAAGAGTCTATGGCACCAGGTAGCTGTGGAACTACCGCTGATTTAGTCTTTGACAGACTGGGTTTTGAACGTGGAGTCGGAGATAGAGCAGTGGCAGGACATGTCCGATAGGCTTCATGATACTAGAAGACGAGTGACCAGTGAGTGGCGGTGAGTGGTGAGCTTGGGCATCTGTTTGTTGCCTTCTCGCTTCTCCCCTGGAGTTGGAGTTGGTGTTGGGTGGCGGTGACAATATTGGAGGTCAAGCCCTTAGACATAGCCCAGAGTGTACAGCTCACAGACTCCAGCTTACAGCAAGCATTATTGGTGGCAGTGGTCCTAGAGGGGTATAGGTACGCAGTTGCATCCAGCCGATTGCCCATTGCCCATTGCCTAGGAAGTGTGGGGTTGTGCATTGCCCAGTAGCATACGGCATATAGCACACGGAGGCCCTGCAAAAAGAAGGCCAGTACAACTAGTCTGGCCACACACGTCTTCCAGACACAGGTAGACACTGCAAAAGAGCAAGAAAAAAAGAGCAAAAATCCTAAAAACAAATCCGAGGACAGGCGCTTTGGCCTTGCAGGGTCAGGTTTGATGCCTGAAGTGGTGCAAAAAAAAGAAAAACAAAAAAAGCAAGTAGCTTTGGGTGAACCCGATAAGAACAAGTTGAAATACAATCGGTACTCTCAGGGAGGCAGAAGTCCACTGCAATCACCGCAGCTGGTTAATATCAGGACTGTGCTGCTGTATTGTTATAAACTATAACATCGACTTCAAGGCACAATCAATTTTTATTAAATAAGAAATAAGAAAACAAGAAGAAAAGACGCATTCCACATATATTATGAGGTCAGGGCGAGAGAGAGCCATACTTCCATCAATAAAAAGGAAAAAGAAATCTCAAGGCTCAACCGCAAAAAATAACAAAGCAAAATCAGAGGGTGTGGTGCAGCCTTTAATCTCGCCAGTGTATAGAATGTTTGCAAAATCGATCAGCATACCAAACAAGTTCAATTTTTTAAAAGATCCAGAGAACTCAATGTTATCCCATCATGATGAGCAGGAAGGATGCGATCATCAACTTTAAGTGGGCCCCAGCAGGACCAAGAACATAAAGAACAAATGGACCAATAATGGAGGTTTATCAAGGACCAGGAACTCCTGAAGAACGGAGACCACTCATTACAACAGGACAAATATTCCACTGAATCTCCAGCTAATCAATTGTTACAAAAATCTCGAGAGCAATTTCAGAGCAACGGCGCCCACCAACCAATTGAGGTACATTAAAAATCAACAAGCACTCCTCAAACCTCACACAACATGTGGATCAATATGTGGAAATAAGTGAAATTGATAGTAAAACACAAAAATCGACTTGTACAGTACCGTCGCCTAGTTCACAAAACACCACAACAAACGAAAGACCAGGAGGAAAAAATCAAGGCAGAGAGGGAGCAGAGGCCATAGTAGGCTGGTTCAAACATCAGAACATACGTTCCCATATAGTAAAGACAACATGCAAAATCATCCAATAGCCAAAAGTGAATCATCTTTTAATAACACTTCAGCAAAGGACAACTACGGCCAGAACATTGATATTACACACCCAGTAGTAACGACAGACACAGGAACAATATGGGATATTTTCTTTAAAAAATCTCAACTCACTCTTGAGGCACTGAACTATCAATCAAACACGATGGATGTCCAAGTGGACTTGCTCAACATCATGGCAACAACAATATCAGGGATTGATAAAAAACTGGCTAACTTGAACAAGTTGAGAACATGAGCCCAAGTATATGCAACAACTTTAAATACAGACTGCGCCTGTAGGCCAACAATTGACAAATTGGCATCAATACCGGAAGTGCTTTCTACCTTTATCGAGGAGCTAAAGACACAATCAGCTCAAATATTAGGCTATAGAACATCTGAAACAACCGAGCAATTCACCAGAGAAAACATTCCAAAAAAGGACTTTACAAATTCAAACACAAATATAAACATGGTTCCTATAACCATTACTCAATCAATAGTAACTAGCGGAATCCCAGATAAAGAAAAGAAACAGGAAAATCCAACCAGTACTACTGATTCAAATCTGTCACAACGTATGAAGAAAAACCAAAAAAAAAAAAAACAATTGAAGCATCAAAAGTCCACAAAAATCAGAAAGAGTTGGGGTCTGTCAACGCATGTCTCTACTGAGGCTACAATTAATTCTCCTCGAAATCAGGAAAGGCAACTATAAAATAAACTATACCCAATACTCATTAAAACCCAAAAACAAAGTAAATCTTTGGATGAAGGTGTTCATACAGAAAATACTACATCAAACCCACCAATGTTTCAGCAATCTGTGCCCACTGAAAACGGTGGAGGAGTCAAGAAAATGGTACAAACAACAAATGAAACTGTTAGGGATAAAATTGAATGTGGATTGTTTAAGGAAATAATGGGAGATGGATCAAAAAAACAAAAAATTGTGTATACTAATACTTACAATGCACCAAGAGAGACACAGTGCAAAGAAACACCACACCCTGAACCTGTGTCAGACACAACACCAACCACCGCCCACGCTAAAAATATGTGTAAAACAGTTCTTCAACCACAGTTCAAATCAAAGGGGAGACACGATACACTGAACAGGGGGAATTTACTAAGGCTCCTTCAACATATACCTTCATTGTCTCACATAAAAAGTGAGGATATAGTGTGTGTTCAATTTGAACCAAAAGATGAAGACATCTGTAAAGAAGATACCAAGGTGACCTGGTCAAACCATCACACGTCTGAAGCAGTGCTTAGAGAAAAAGATATTTTTAAAAACTGGGGTATTGTTGTAATCACTCCAGAACAAGAAAATTATCCATCAATTCTATTGGAGCCGGCAAACACAACAAATCATACAACAAAAGTCAAAGAGCACTCACAAGTGATATTGCGAAGCACATCAAAAATAAATTTAGACAAAAACTGTAAGAATCTAACCATATTAGTAAGGAGACAGGAGGACATGACCATAATAAGGACAGTAAAAGACGATGTGCTACTGAAAACTCAAAGGAATGATCAATTCAGTAGGGTAAGCCGAGAGTTACAATGTGGCACTCTTAATTCCTGATGACCAGTGGTCATATCAGATACTTTATGGAATCAACAAGGGTTGTCCACCGCAAATCCCATAGTATCAGAAACATCTAGTACACCCTACATTAAACATAATCCACTTTCCAATCTTAAAATAATTTCTTGGAAAGTAGCAGTAATACGTAAAGTGCTTAAACACAAAACAGCAACAAATATATTGCAGGAAGGAGACATTGTATGCCTACAAGAGACATGGGTCACAGATCATGTACACCTTGAAGGCTGGCCGGTTTTCACAAACTAGCAACTAAACATAATCGGTTTGGTAGACCATCATGTGGAAACTCGATTTATGTTAAACCTCTAAAACAGATAACAGTAAAAAGGGTAAAAATTGTGTCAGGCGTGTTACAGGCACTCGGAATAGAGGGAAAAAGTGACAGAGATTATAGTTCCTCAATCCTAGTTATAAAATTACACCTGAACGCATACGGCCAGAAAAAATTGGAAGCTACAACAAATATTATAACTTTAATACAATAAATGTTACATACTAATGCGCTATCGGCTAAAGTGATTGTAGGAGACTTTAATCTGCACTACCTGGGAACAAATAAGAGTGACAGGTCGTGTCCAACCAGGTCTGCAAAATTATGACTTAAAATCTGCCAATGAAACCTGGAAAAGTTTGGATTCCAAACACTCAGGTACTGCAACATTTATGAACTGTTCCACAATTGACTACATCTTTTTATGTAGCCTTCTCACTCAGAAAATAGTTAACTTTGAAGTTAAATCACACGAAACTAGCACTCACAAATTGCAGCAAGTGGAACTAAATTCCAGTATCACACAGAGGGAACAAGCGGCTGTAGTATACCATTCAATAGGGATTGAAGAACACACACTAGTTAGCAGGTTAAAATGAAACAAGTATCAGGCCACGGTATTTAACGCATGGAAAGAAAAACAAGAGTGTAAAGGTAAGCATCTTGGAAACTAATCTAGGGGCATATTATCAAGGGGGTTTATCTCCGCTTTTTTGGCTTTAAAAGCCAAGAAAGCGGAGATAAAATTATCTCCCTATTACCTAGCTGTCGCTAACACCAGTTAGCGACAGCTAGTAGGAGATAGCGACCATCTTGGGCCCCACTTTGCATTTCAGTGATATTTATCACTAATGACATGCAAAGAGGGCGTGCCAAGATGTTAGCGACTGAAAACAGTCGCTAACATCGCTATTTCCTATTACCAACTTTTGGAGATATTCGCGCTAAGCGCGAATATCTCCAAAAGCTAACACCTGCCCTGAGCAGTTCTTAGCCATGTTATCCAATGGGAGGTGGATAACATGGCTAAGAGCATTAGCTCGGTAATGCATGAATATCGCTGACTTTTCAGCGATATTCATGCATTGCGGCGATTTTTATCGCATTTGCGATAAACCTTGGTAATACCAAGGTTTATTTGCGGTAAAAATCGCCGCAGCTCTGCAGTAAATTTTTGTCTCCAACCAAGCAATAGCGATAATTATCGCTATTGCTTGATAATATGCCCCACAGTGTGGAAAACTGGACAAGGTGGATTTGTGCTCTAAAAACTATGCTTGGCAACAACTACAAAGTCAGCCCACATGGAACAACAATGTACACCTCACAACTTAGACACAACAACATAAAACTAAGCACAATAATACGTAAGCTGAAGAGGGCAAAAAGAGCACAAAGGATTGCAGGAACCCAAGAAACAAGGGAAATGTGTAAAGACCTATCCAAAAAGCGCAGACATCTGATATGGTCTCTTAAACAAAATAAAATAGAGAAAGACTGGATAACAATACACAAGCTCTCAAAACCACACAAACAATGTCAGCTTTGGCAATTCATAGCCAACCTGGAGAAAGGTAAAGTAGACAAGCACAACTCTGTACACACAGATGCAGGGCTGAGACACGTCACTACAATTTATATTGAAAAGGAAGGCTCCATAGACCCTGGAAGCTCCGAGGTTTGTCCCTTGGCTAGCACAAATACAGATGAGGAGGCCTCAGTGGAATGAATTCTTGGGCAAAGAACAAGACTCTACCACAGTCGAAAAAGTAACCAAAAAGATAAGAAAAGACAGGGCACCCGGGCCCAACGGCCTTCCAGAAGCCATCTTTAGAGAAGATCCAGTCTATTTGGGAAAATTTGTATCCAATCTGTTTATCGAATGTCGACTGAAAGCAATGGTGCCTGATTCATGGCGAGGGTCATTTTTACATCCAATTTTCAAGAGAGGAGACAACACAGACCCAAAAAATTATAGATTAATGACCCTTTTGGACATTGAAGGAAAAGCCTACGCCAGCACCTTATTGAATGAATTAAAAAGATGGATTAAAGAGAATAAAATCCCCCCTACCAGACCAGATTCCGCAAAGGCAACTCCACAACTGATAACATTGCAGCAATGTCGTATCTAAGCCAGCAAGCAAACAGCAAAAAAAATAAACCAGTCTTTGCATGCTTTGTTGACTACTCAGCTGGCTTTGATTGGGTGCATTGACACAAGGTTTGGGACAAATGACATAACTGGCATATCCCAGTAGGTCTTCTGAACGCCATTATTTCATTGTACAGTAACACCTGGATCAAAGTGAAGTCAGCAGACAACACCACAAAGAAGAAGTGCTTGACAATTCGTGGATTAAAACAGGGATGTGTACTTAACCCCACATTGTTTAACTTATACACCGCTGACCTGGGGAAGAAGCTTCACAATGCCAGTCTTGTAACTCCGAAAATTGGAACCAACAAACTGCAAATATTACAATATGCAGACAATTTAGTGGTAATGGACTACACAAAAATCGGGCTACAAAGGGGCCTAGAGGCCCTCAATAATTACAACAAAAGAAATGAGCTTATAATAAAAGCTCAAAAAACTAAAGTAGGTATTTTTGGACATTTCCCGAAAAAAGCTCTATTGAAATGGCATGTGGGCAAATAAATCATCGCTACTGGGAAATCATACAATTACCTTGGGTGCTGGCTAAGTGAAACGGGTAAAGCAATGGTACATCTGCCCAAAATGAAGGCCAAAGCACAGCCAACAACTTATGCCCTATGAAAACTAAATGAGATAATGCAAAGCTCAACAACAGCTCCTATCAGAAAAGTAATACAAGCCAAAATCAGGGCAACGGCAGGTTATGCACAGCAGGCATTCCCGGGCAAAATGGAATCAATGTTAGACAAAGCACAATGCCAGGCCTGTAAACGCATTTTCAAATTGCCTAAATACACTTGGAGCAGCCTAATTCTTTTGGAATTCGGACTGAAGCAACAAAGTAAAGAATGCTTGGGAATGCATGCAAAATATTACTATCAAGTACTAACAGCCCCAGCCGGAAGCTTAAAGAGCATGCTGAAGCAAATCAACCCGTGGCAATTTTATATGGACGAAGCAGTCGAAAAGTTGGGTGTAGCAATTAAAAACTGGGACCAAGGGACTATAAATGATCTGGCCATTAAAAGCTCAATTAATAAACAATGTTTCCAACTGTCACATAGAAATGACCTAGCAGAATATGTCACCAGAAGAGGTCCACCAGGGTTGATAACATCATATGCAGGGCACAAAATCCAGCCCTTTCTCAAACAAGCTCAGGGAAGGAAAGCACTGAAAAATATTGTATGGGCCAGATTAGTGCCCCTCCCAATTAAATAATTAAACCCTGGGTGGAAGTGCCTTGAACACAAAATCAGATGTAGAACCTGCAACTTTAAATTTGAATCTCTGCTACACTTGATATTTTGTTGTCCCGGTATGCTACAGTCCTGTCAGAACCTTTTAAAACAAATATAGATGCGTAACGGGGTCCGGACAGTGAAAGAAGCAGCCTCGGTTCTCTTTTCCTGCACCTTACCACCAGACCTGGCCAGATTTGGGAGATACATGGCCGAACTGCATCTTATGCTTATGGAAGAAGAGGGGCCAGGCAATACAAAAAGCAATCTGGTTTGTTAAACAATTAGTCTCCAGTAACCAGCTTGTGAAGACACTGTTTTAACTACTAAACCTTAGTACCTGTATCAATTTTGCAAAAAGGTTGAACTGGCAATCTTCCGCGATTTTATCAATATATATAACACATATTTTTATTCAGTTTTGATAAGGCTGTACATAAACCCATTTTTTACGAATGTTTTTTAAACAATTGTTGTTCTAACTCTCTTTTTAATTGTATGTAAGTCATATTGCAAATGGTTTTAAGTAATTGTGCAATATAAATAAAAACTCATTCATTCATTCGTTCATAGTTTCTATATTTCATTTTTTTCTCAATATATAATTGTACACCATGCCGCATTATTTAGTAATTGAATATGAACATCAGGTTTCCTTTATTGTTTTTTTACTCTTTTTTTTTATTAAAGACAAGGTTATATAGGGCAAACACTTTAAAAACATTGGCATCCAAGGGTGCTTCGCTGGCATAAATTCTTACAACAGACCATGGTTCATAGCAGCTCACAGACAATTACATATTTAACCAATTTACGGTTATTCTACCTCGGATCTAGTCTCTGTCTAAGCTGCGGAAGCTCAAAAATTCCTCCCCTATACTCTTTCCATTAGCTTTCCTTCATTTTTAATTGGGCATATTAGTTTGTTTTATTATTTTCTGAAGTGTGATGATCAAGCATGCATGGATATATTTGCAATGTCTTATCCTAATGCAAAATGCTTAATTTCCCAGGTAGCTTGTTATTGATTTCTATGAGTGTCTAGAAGGTTGAAACTACATGCCTCACCTTGTTGATATTCAAATAACTGAATATTATTGAATGAAAATAATTACACGGGCATCAGGCCAATTTGTGACCGTTGCTTTTACCAAGAGTTTTCAACAACAATGAGATTATAGTATAACATTTGAGCACAGAAAGTGAAGGGCAAATTGCTGTCTTTATATCAAGTGACTCTGGGATAAGATGTACAGAATGGAATATCCAGTTCCCATTGAAGGCTATCGGAACATAAGATACTTAACCTTCATGCACTCAGTTATCAGTGCAGCTGGCCCTGTGAGATGAAACTAGCACAGAATCTCATTGTTCAAATAGGTATCAGTTTGCATAGCATCTTTGCAATTTGTAATAGATTTTATTTTCTGTTTTGCTAGAATTCTAGATCTAGACTAGAGTTTAGAAGTAGCAGAATGTATGTCCATTTTATTTATATTAGCCCAAGTGGGTGTATTTGCAGAAAAGGGTGTATAGGAAAGGTAGTATGTGTTAAACACCCCACATCCTGTCATATAGCAGAATACCTCCTGTCATGTACTCTTGTGTAAGGGAGAGAATAGAGTCATGATCATTTGAGGATATTGGTATGCTAAGGTAAACAACAGAATCATGTACTCTAGAATCAAAAAATCTTTTGGTGGAAGTCACTCCAATCCACCTGTCAAGATGACTAACAAATGGAGTGTCCACTTCTTAAACTCTGTGAACTGCCATGTGCTACAGTACAGTCAATACAGTCCTATTCCTGATGTTTGGATTTTCTTTACTTCTGCGAAAACATCAGAAACTAACACCACCCCAGGCGTGGCTGTAGTGAGGCGCAACAAAGAGAAATGATTTATTTCTCCTTGTGCGTTCCATTTTCTATGTGTGCATTCTGCAGCACACATAGAAAAAGGAAATCGCCTCTTGTGATTGGTTTTAGGCAGGAAGGTGTCCCTTCCTGCACAAAATCAATCAGCCCACAACGCAGGCACCCTGGCACCATGGTGCAAGGGTGCCTGTGCTGGCGCATGGCAGACCATTGTGCGCCGGCCCTTGGAAAAAGAACAGGAATGCATCATATCACATGGATACAGCGCATTCCTGCCCAATGTCAAAACCTCATCAACGAAGCCCAGAGTTGTCTTTGGGTCAGCCCTTCCTAATGATTGTATGACTCTCTTGGGTCTCATTTATGAGGCCCCTTGCATCGACGCAATGTCATTTTTTGGGACTTTCCGTGGTGCAGGAGCCTGCTCCATATTTACAAGGCAGCACTAAGCCACTTTTTTTTGGCTTAATGCTGCCTCGTAAATATTGTACCCTTTAACACCGTTTTCTGCATTATAGGGCGTGCATTGGGTATTTCTGGGGGCGTTGTAAGCAACATTCATGCCTTTTTGATACTGCCCCAGATTTACGAGAAATCAAAAACCTAAGGCAGCACCAAAAACATACGCCATTCCAGGGGAGGTATAAGGGAGGCACAACAAGGAGAAATATCTTTATTCCTCTTCGTTTTTCCTTTTACTTTGTGTGCTGCATTCCACAGGACATACATAAAGAGGAAAAATCCTATTGTGATTGTTTTTGTACAGGAAGGTTTACCTTCCTGCACAAAAATGATCACCCCTGCAATGCAGGCACCCTTGCACCATGGTGCAAAAGGGCCTATGTTGGCGCACAACAGCCTATTGTGCACCAGTGCAGAGGAAAAAGGAGAGGAATGCACCATATCTGATAGATACGGCACATTCCAGCCCTTTTCTTTTGCCATAGGGCAAAAGGGCAGCTCGGCAGGAAGGCCTGCAGCGCTGCCATACGGCAAAACCTCATAAATGAGGCCCCCTTGTCTAGCTCTATTTCATGCTCATTATTCAATGTCTTTCCTCACTATTCTTGTTTTTGTCCTGACCCTTGAGCATTTCTTTTTTTGATTTGATGAGTTGCATCCTTCCACTGATGACATCAGGAAGCTTTTTATTTTCATTTAGTTCTCCATGGGAGTGCGTGGCTTTCCTTGCTTTCTCCCCATCTACTTGTTCTTTCTGACCATCCTTGCTTGCTCTCTTGAGACTTTTTTACCGTCATTCCTGCTTGCCCATTGAGGCCCTAACCCTCCCCCTCTCTCCATTAACGGCTTTTGTGTGTTTGGTGTTCATATTTTTTTTATTCAATTGGTTTTGAAGGAGCCTGGCAGCAGCACACTGATATCGGGTGACTCGCATCATTACACTGATAATTTTCTTTTTCTTATTTCCTTTTCTAAAATGGCTGGTAAGTTAACATTAAAAAAATCAGCTAAAATGATTGCATGGACATGTATGCGGATACATTAGAAAGTCATCTTGAAATGCTTTCTCGTTAGTAAAAAAAGCTTTTTCAAAGATGTTCATGAATGGATGTACATGCTCCTGGATGCATCAGCAGACATTGTGAAATGCTTTTTCTTTATTAAAAACAAAACTCTAACAGACAAAGCATGTGTGTGCAGGGATTAACCAGCAGTCATTTTGGGATGTTTATTCTCGTAAAGAAAATGTAATCCAAGATGACCACCGATAGCTCACAATGCATTTGTCATGACGTACTTGTGGCCAGTCTATTTTATCATTTTTTTATGCATTTGCATTTGCCAACTCTAGCACAAACAAGCATGGTTAAAACCAATGGCACTGTAGTCAGTTTTGAAGGCAACACCTATTAACTTTGCCAATGCATTTTAATTGGTTATCTTAATTTGAAGTGCTTCTAGCAATTCAATTACACTCTTACTTTTACCAGTTTTATTCAGTGGTTTGTACTTTCATGACACTTTTGCAAGAAAGAGTTGACTCCTTTGCCTTATTTACAATGCCGCGTTAAGTCACTTAATGAGTCTTAAGGTTGCCTTGCAAAAAAAGCCCCTATTCATGCAACACTTATCTGGACAGGGGATTGCAATGGATGTTGCAATGGGCATTCCACCACAACATTCATTTCTTTTTGACGCTGCCCCATTTTTTCAAGGTATGGGGTAGCACCAAAAATACTGCCAGGGATTACATGGTCTTAAGCAGGTGTTATGAGGATAAATGTTTTCTTTCTCCTCGTATTTTACTCTTTCCACATGTGATGCATTCTGCAGCACACATACTAAAGAGCAAATTGCCTCTAAAGACTGTTTATGTGCAAGAAGGTGTCCATCCCTTCCTGCACATAAAGAATTGCCCTTGCAGAGCAAGCACCTTAGCAAAATGCTGCTGGTGTGCAAGCGCTGGAGCTCGTGCTGCACTATTCTAATGGGTAACAGGGTCAAGACTGATTTGCATATGGCTGGGTATAAACTGGAATGGTATGGGAACCAAAACAACGATAGATTTAGGCCCAGATTTCTGGACTGGGGTGAATATTTGACATTGTTCAACATTCTGCCCATCATATTGTTCTTTTTGCGTTGGAGCAGGCAGCTTTTTTAGCACTAGGGGTAGTGCAGGGGTGTGACACATTCTTGTAAATACGCGTATCCCTGCATTTTGAAACTATCAGAGCGCAGCGTTACCTATTTTGCTGTAACTCCACGCTCCACCAGTTTCTTGTAAATATCCTCCACAGTGCGGCAATTGTAACCACAATTTTACAACTGACTTACTTTCATAGATGCCCCATATATATTGATCAGAGTTTGAGGTGAAGCTTTTCTGCACCTATCAACTGTGATTAAGTATGATTTTGATTTTGTCTTCACATATGGATATTTTCACCTATTCTTAATACTTATGCGTTTGTTTCTTGGGCCAATGCCCCTGACAGACCAACATATGTCTTATTTTCTAGGGATTCTTAAAAATTGTAACATGGTGAAATTTGTTCTAGTTGTGCCCTTCCATGCTGTCACACATTTCCTCATCACACAACAAAGCCTTTTAACATGCCTTGTGATCTTGTTTTGAATATGGTGTATTTTACACCATTTACATGCTTCTTATCTGTGTTGTCCTGCCTCTTCCTCCATCAGGACAGTACTTTTGTCAACACGTTGATATTTCTTTTCCATGTATCCGTAAGACTATCCCTACGTTGTTTGCTTAATGCAATCATGCATAGTCTGCTGTCATGATTTGAATGATATTCTTGGTATATGGCTTTCTGTTTGGGTGTTTAGCTGGGCCCTTTGGTTATTTCAATCTTATTGTGTGGCGTTGTGTCAAGCACTGAAGGATCCATTGGGCAGCACGTGGTGAGTAGACTTGTGCTATTTTTAATTCATGTATTAGTTTATTCTGTTGCTTGTTTTCACATTTTAATCGAAGAAGATGTTTCCAAAAAAGCTTCCCTTTGTCTTCATGACATGTAACACACCTAAATATCAGGTCATTTAAAGGTGGTTTAGAAGAATAATTGTGTGCCATGGATTGTGGTTTGTAGTAGCAAGCCATGGAACAAAATGATCATAGCATTTTAGTAAAACAAAAAATAGTATCAGACACGAAGCTTGGGAATATTCATACCACTGTTTGCCAACTGGACTACCTTCTCATCATTTGGAATACTGGCCTCCCAGTTTCAGGAGATCCTTGTTCCTTTTAAAAAAAAATATATATATATATATTTTCACCTGGTATTAAAACGACAAAACATTCGACATAGTTTCCATTCATCAAGTAAATATACAATTAATCATAAATTAATCAATCATTTCACTTTTTCAAACATTGATTTGACATAATATCATATAAGAAAGAAGACAGATAAACAAAAAAGTCTTTGGTATATTAGTTCATTTCTAAGTTCCCCCAGATTTTCTCATATTTCTTTAGTGACCGGATTCCCCTGAGTTCTGCCAGCGTACATTCCATAATTTTTATTTCGTTAACCAGGTACCACCATTCCAGAACGCTGGGTGAGTTGGGATTAATCCAGGCCCTGGCTAAAGTTAATTTGGCACATGAGAATAAGATTGATAATAATATGTAATGTGGTTGATTTGACAGATGAGGGCCTATCATTACCATGGGTGCAGTTATTGGTGAGCTAAGAATATTTTTTGTATTTAGGATCTTTCCCACTTCTTCCCAGAATTTCTCTAATTTCGGGCATGAGAACAGCATATGGACAAGGTCTGCCGCGTACTCATCACATTTCGGACATTTAGTTTTTTCTCTCATGGTGTTATTCGGGGACCATTTAGAAAGTCTTTCTGGGGTATAATATAACATCTATACAGTTCTATATTGTTGTAATCGCAAATTAGATGATCTTACATGATCATGAATATTAGTATAGGATTTACTTATTTGTTTTCCTGTTATATTAGTTCCGAGCTTTAGATTCCATTTATTAGCTAGTGTATCATTATCGTCAGATCTTAGACCTATAAAGAATTTATATGCCGAGCTAATTATTGATTTTTCTTTTTTAGAATTTAGAAGTTCCCAAATGCCCCCGCTCGCCAGGGTGTTAATTCTATTCTTCCGTATTAAAAAGTCATATATTTGCATATATTTGAATCTATGTGTATCAGGTAATCCATATAGTTGTTTTAAAGTAGAAAAATCCAGCATGCCTTGAGAATTATATAAATCGCCCAAAAACATAATACCCTTCAAATGCCATCTGCGGAATACCCCATCGCTAAATATACGAGGCAGCCCGGGGTTTTCCCATAATATTAATTGTGAATGAAATATAGTGGTTTTACAGTGAGTGAGTATATCCTTCCATATTCTTACTATATCTCATGCAGTCTTAAATTTAACTCTTTTGTAGAAGTTAGGATCTGTTATACGAAGAAAAAATTATTTAGCATCTCCCTTTAATGATAAATGATGGTAAAACAGTGTGTCCTCTTCATTTAGTAGCGATCGAATACGTCTTATAAAAGAGGCCCAAAAATATAATTTCATATCTGGAAAGTCAAGACCACCAAATCCTATTTGATTTTTTAGCATTTTCAGTGATCTCCTAGCCTTCTTATAACCCCAGATAAAGTTACAGAAAATCCTGTCTAATTGTTTAAAAAAAAGCCAGTTTTGTGCCAAAGGAATTGCTCTAAATAAATATAGGTATTTAGGTATAATTTTCATTTTTATCAAGTTTATTCTCCCGATTAAATTTAATGGAAGTCGGTGCCATTTTTTTAAGCTCGCAGTAGTAGTTTTCATTAAATTTTTGTAGTTGATGTTATTGATTTCTTTAATATTTGAGGTAATTCTATTTCCGAGATATGTCGCAATCTTGCATATTTCAGGCACTGGTTGAGAGGGAACAAAATTCACTAGTATTTGAGTTTTGTGGGCATTTAACTTATAGCCTGATACCCTGCCAAATTTTGATGCTTCGAGTTTAATAGCTGTTAAAGAATCAATTGTTTCAGTCGAGTATACAGCGATGTCATCCGCATACGCAGTAATTTTTAAGCTTTGACTGTCAGTCTTAAAGGGTCTTATTCCTGTCTGAGTATCAGGAGCTTTTAAAAACGGTTCTAATGAAAGGGCAAACAATAAGGGTGAAAGGGGACAACCCTGGCGTGTACCTCTTTTGATTGGAAAACAATGTGACGTAAGACCACCATAACTAGTATATGCTATTGGATTGTCATAGAGTGCCCGGATCCCGTTTAAAATTTATCCTCCAAACCCCATTGACCCCATTACATGCCATAGATAGTCCCACCCCACCCGATCAACCGCTTTTTCAGCGTCAAGCATTATCATAGCCAGGGGGGTAGCCTCTATTTCTGCTATATCGAACGCCGTTATTGCCGAATTAACATGAGCTGTTGTGTCTCTCCCTGTTATAAACCCATGTTGTTGCATATTAACAATTTTTGGCATTAGTGGTGCTAGTCTTCTAGCCAAACATTTTGCAAAGATCTTTGTATCAACATTAATCAAGGAGTTTGGCCTATATGAGCCCATCTCCTCTTTGGGTTTACCCTTTTTATGGAAAAAAATGATTTTGGCTTTATTCCAAGAACGGGGAGCTGACCCAGTTCTACCTATGTAATTTATTACTTCTAAAAGAAAGGGTGTTAGCTCATCCAAACATGATTTGTAAACTTCCAAGGGAATAGTGTCCTCGCCCGCTGATTTCCCTAATGGCTGTGATTTTATGGCTTCTCTTAGTTCTTCATTGGTTATTTCTAAGGTCAGTTCTTCAATCAATCAATCAATGACACTTATAGAGCACGCTACATACCCGTAGGGTCTCAAGGCGCTGGGGGAGGGGGGGGGGTGCCACTACTGCTCGAACAGCCAGGTCTTCAGCTTCTTCCTGAAGGAGAGGTGGTCTTGGGTCAGGCGCAGGTCGGTCGGGAGGGAGTTCCAGGTCTTGGCGGCCAGGTAGGAGAAGGACCTTCCTCCTGTAGTCGCTCTTCGGATGCGGGGGACGGCGGCAAGGGCGTGGTTGGCTGATCGGAGGTGGCGTTTGGGAGCGTAGAAGTTGATCCGGCTGTTGAGGTAGCTCGGGCCTTGGTCGTGTAGGGCTTTGTGTGCGTGGGTGAGGAGGCAGAAGGTGATTCTTTTGTTGACGGGGAGCCAGTGAAGGTCTCTCAGATGTCCGGAGATGTGGCTGGTTCGTGGGATGTCGAGGATGAGTCTGGCTGAGGCGTTCTGGATCCGCTGGAGTCTCTTCTGGAGCTTGGCGGTGGTACCGGCGTAGAGGGCGTTGCCGTAGTCCAGTCGGCTGGTGACGAGGGCCTGGGTGACGGTCTTCCTGGTCTCAGTGGGGATCCACCAGAAGATCTTCCGTAGCATGCGTAGGATGTTGAAGCACGCCGAGGAGACGTTGTTGACTTGCCTGGTCATGGAGAGGGAGGAGTCCAGGATGAAGCCCAGGTTGCGTGCATGGTCTGTCGGTTTGGGTGCGGTGCCCAGGGCGGGAGGCCACCAGGAGTCGTCCCAGGCGGAGGGTGAGGAGCCCAGGATGAGGACCTCCGTCTTGTCAGAGTTTAGTTTCAGGCGGCTGGTCGTCATCCACTCGGCTACCTCTTTCACCCCTTCGTGCAGGTTGGCTCTGGCGGAGGCGGGGTCGTTGGTCAGGGAGAGGATCAGCTGGGTGTCGTCGGCGTAGGAGATTATGCTGAGGTTGTGTTTGCGTGCGATGGCCGCGAGGGGGCTCATATAGACGTTGAAGAGGGTGGGGCTCAGAGATGATCCTTGAGGGACGCCGCAGATGACTTCGGAGGCATCTGACTTGTACGGTGGTAGGCGGACTCTCTGTGTTCTTCCGTCGAGGAAGGAGATGATCCATTCCAGCGCCTTGTCCTGGATTCCGATGTTGCTGAGGCGCTGTACTAGGGTACGGTGGCAGACAGTGTCGAATGCCGCGGAGAGGTCTAGGAGGATGAGGGCCGCTGTTTCTCCGTTGTCCATCAGGGCTCGGATGTCATCGGTGGCGGCGATGAGGGCGGTCTCGGTGCTGTGATTGGCTCGGAAGCCGGACTGTGAGGGGTCGAGGGATCCATTCGTCTCGAGGAAGGCGGCCATCTGCTTGTTGACGGTCTTCTCGATGACTTTGGCTGGAAACGGGAGGAGCGAGATGGGGCGGTAGTTCTTGAGTTCGGTGGGGTCCGCTGTTGGTTTCTTGAGTAGAGCTCTGAGTTCGGCGTGCTTCCAGCTCTCAGGGAAGGTGGCGGTGTCGAAGGAGGTGTTGATGATGTCTCGCAGGTGGGGTGCGATGACAGCGTCGGCCTTGTTGAAGACGTGGTGAGGGCAGGGGTCGGTCGGTGGTCCGGAGTTCTTCTGTCTCGTTTCTTGTTATCTTATTTGTTATATTTTCTTTTAAATATTTTTCGATTATGGAGTCGTCGGGTATGTTCTCCGGTGTATACAGGATTTCATAATATTTGGCAAATTGTTGAATGATATCATCTGGCCGATTATATCTCTTGTTATCAACCCCTGTGATTTGAGATATCATAGATTCCGCTCTGTCTTCTGCTACTTTAAATGCTAACATTTTTCCAATTTTGTCACCACCCTCATATTGTGGGAATTTATATTTATGGATCTGTGCACTCCTTTTCTTTAATAAAGTTTCCTTAGTTTTACATTTTAACTGGCTAAGGTTTGCACTAATATCCAGGGTTGGGAGATTGTCTCTTAAAGCTTTTACAAGCTTTATCTCCTCAGCTGCAATATCGGTAGTCAAAGTTAAATTATGATTTCGTCTTTCATGATTCTGTTTCAGAACAAAGGTTTGCGTGAATCCTCGAATACTCGCTTTACAAGCATCCCATACTGTTAAGCATGAAGCTGTGTTTCAATTAAAAGTCAAAAATTCTGTTATATGGTGTTTTAATTGTGAGATGAAAGCTGTATCTGATAATAAATTCCTAGGAAAAGCGAAAGCTCTTGGAGGTTTATGTTTGAGGGGTGTTGCAAATTCAATCATAATGGGATTGTGGTCAGATGTAATACGTGGATAAATTACCATATTTGTAGTTCTCATCAGGGTGTCCGATATAAAAGCCATATCTAAACGTGAGCATAACCTATGAGGGGCTGAGAAAAACGTATATCCTGGAGAGTTTGGGTATAGCGAGCTCCATACATCTTTGACATTATGTAATTTACATAGATCTAAGATAGAGGCTCTATTTTTTTGGCATTCGTTTATAATTACCCGGGCGTGTGGTATCCGTCTGACAATTCAAAATACAATTGAAGTCCCCCATTATTATTACTTCTCCCTCCCAATCTAATAACGCAATGTTTAGTTGTTCAAATATTCTTGGTTCTTCTTTGTTTGGTCCATATACCACACAGGCAACATACTTCATATTATTGAAACAACGTTGGGCGATTGCCCATCTCCCCCATTTATCACCTTGTGTTTTAGTTATTTCTGCCTTGAACCTTCTGTCTTTTAATATGGCAACCCCTCTTATAGAAGACGTAGTTGCGGAATTTGTTACTAACTCAAAACCCAATTGACTTAGCAACTTCTTATCTTTATCTATAATGTGATTTTCAGACAAAAACACTAACTGAGGATTATATAATCTTAACTCTTCAGCCACTAACTGCCTCTTACGTTTGTTGTTCAGCCCTGACACATTCCATGCCAAACATCTAATGTTATGCATCCCTAATAACAAAAGTGGTGTCAATATACAGCATTATTTTATATAGTTCAAAATAAAGAATACATTTTAATAACAAAAGATTCTCGTCGCACTCTTCTACCAGGTTGAAAATATTTTTCTTTTCTTCCCCAACACCCCCTCCACCTTCCGCCTTCTCCCCCATCCCCCTCACCCACCCAAAGCTGCGAAGACCCACCCCCCTCCCCCCCCTTACCTACTGCTGCCGGTGACAAGGCAGCGCCTGCGGTCAGAGCCAAGAGTCCCCCCCCCCACCCGAGATGTCAACTAAAGAAAAAGAAATAGTGGCAAAGGATGAGCATTTGTGTGTTGAAAGTGTCCATATCCGTGTCCCAATCTGTAGCTTAAATTCTTAAATTCTTAAATTCGATTAAAGACAGCTAATGTACTTCTCGCTTTTTTTTTCCCATCTTTATTTTTGTTGACTCTTGTTGAGGTTGGTCAAATATTCCTGTGCCTCCTAAACTTCGCTGAAGAAGTTTGTACGTCCTTTCATGATTACTTTTAGTCGGGCAGGTTCTTGTAAATATGCTGAGCCTCCCAATTTGTTGATTGGATCTATTAATTTACGCATTTCCCATCTTTTGTCCATCGTAGTTTTGCTAAGGTCTGACCGTGCAAAGATGGTAAGATTGTCAATATTTATTGGTGTATTTGGCTTAGCTTTTTGCCATACAGCTTGTCGGAGCAAGAAATTACCGAAATGCATCAAAATTGGGCGTGGGAATTTACTATTCTGGCGTTTTTGGACAAATGGAAGTCTATGTGCTCTCTGCACTTGAGAGTCCCAATCCCAGTCAGAGAGATCCGGGAATGCTCGAGGTAACAATTTCACCAGAAAAGCCCTCGGGTCAGATCCCTCCAGCCCTTCCGGAATTCCATAAAGTTTAAGGTTAGATCTTCTTTGACGATTTTCTAGGTCCTCAACTTTCCCCTGAAGTTGAGTTAACTCTTCATCATGGCGCCCCACAGTGACATTTAGCCGTTGTGTTCCTTCTTCTACTAAGACTGTACGCTGTTGTAGCTCTATTATCTCCTGAGTAATACCCTTTAGTATGGAGGCTATATCTGTTATGGAGGTTTGTAATCTTATGTTGTCATTTTTCAGCTGTTGATAATGTAGCTCTGATTCTGCCTTTTGATGTATCAGAAGTTTTAATATAGTGTCTAATTGGGAATGATCAGTATTTCCCAACTTAGTAGCTTCCGTTAGGTTTGAATTCATTTTTTTTTCATCATATACTTTATTTATTTCAATGTCCATATCAGATGTCAATAGATCAGTTGACATTGCCGTTGTCTTTGCCGTTGCTGCTAATAGAAGATCTTTTTCTTCTTCTTCTATATTCTGCTCAGCAAGAGTACTATTAGGAGTTTGCGGTGCTTCGTTATCCACAGGGCTGCCCCCAGAAAGCCTTAAAGTCATAGTCTTAACTAGCCCTTTGGCTTCTATCCATTTCCTTAACGGGCTTTTTACACTGGCCGCTCTTTTTGAGATCAAAGGGGCTGTTCCTGTAACCAGGTTAGACAGAGCTCTACCTTCCTTCTTGTACGTTGTCTTAGCCTTGCCTCTGCGTCTCTTTGGGGGTAACCTGCTTATAGTCTTATCCATGGATTTTTCCAATTCCAGTTCCTCTTCTGTATCGTAATCACAGTCTTCAGAGGATAAGTGTTCATCAGCCAATCCCAATGTTTGTTCTGAACCATAGTTGCTCCCTGAACAGGTAGCATGCCTGTCGCAGTTTTCTAGAGCATCCTTATCTTTATCAATTGGGTCCTCCATTCTCGAAGAAATAGCCAGATCTGAAGCTGACTTAGCAATACTTAACGTTTGGGACCCCTCTTTTGTCGCCCCATTTACCGCCCCATTTACCTCCTTTGCTCCTGATACTGCCTCAGCACACATTAGTGTCCCTTGACTTTCACAGTCTGCATTAGAAATGGGAGACATTGCCAGTTGAGTGAGTAAATCTGATTCAACATCCTGATTTGTATTAGCCAAAGTTGTGTTAGTTTTAAGGCTTACTGCTTTTCCATCCAAATCCAGAGGAGCAGCTTCATTAATTTCTGTACCCTTCTGCATTATTTTTTTAGGAACAGTTTCACAATCAAATTGAGGAGGGCGCAGAATTGTCTTACCTGCCGCCTTCCTGTCGCTTCCCTTTAAAGTAGCTGCCGGTGCTGTCTTAATGTTCTTTTTCATTTTTTCCGCCCCCCCATCACGCTGTTTTCTGTAGCTGCTACGTCTGTAGCCAGAGTAGCAAGAGTTAGAGCTGGGGTTGGGGCTGAGGTTGTAGATACAGCTTCCATACTGTGCTTGTGAATAGCGGCTGCTGCTGCTGCAATTGCAGCGGTTTTGGTATTCCGCGTGGTTCGCGGAGGATGTTTAGGCGACATATTTCCTGTTGGAACGAGAGCAAACCTCGCCTTAGCGAGACCCAGCAAATCGTTGCCAGATCGTGCAAGCCTGTTTCCTAGCCAGTCTCGCACTGAACGCCAAATATTTGGAACAAGCCACAACATCAGCAAGAGTATCTGTTAAGAGCAGCATAGGCAGTATGAGGAGGTGCTGCGTGTAATACCAAGAGCGAATGTGCAGGTAAATGATCCGGATGGGCACACTGCTTCTTCACCTCAAACTGTTCCGCTCGTCTGTTGCCGCCGGCCCAAGCCGTCTTTCTCTCCCCTCACCAGATTAATTCTGTGCCTGCCGTATCAGTAGATCCCGTTACCATTCTCGGGAAAACGCCTGAATACCTGAGAGCCGCTGCCGATGCCGACATCGGCGTGTAGAGAGAGAGTTCCCAAACAGCCGCCTGCAGAGCCCCACCTCAAGCTGTTCCGCTCCTGTAAGCCTCTGCCGATACCGCTACCGGTATCAGGTGAGTGATCTGGGTAGGTGCGCTGCTTCTGCACCTTAAGCTGCTCCGCTCGTCTGTTGCCGCTGACCCCCAGCCGTCTTTTTCCGTCTCGCAACTTTAGTTTCAGCCTTCCATATCCGTATCAGTGGATCCCGTTATCATCCTCGGGAAATCGCCGCTGCCGACATCAGCGTGGAGGGAGAGGGAACTCTCAGAACGCCGCCGGCAGAGCCCTCACTCCGCCATCTTGGGCTCCGCCTCCCTTCAGGAGATCCTTGTTCCTTGACACTTGCACCATCATAATAGTACATGGACTACAGTTGCAGCCTTTCATTCACAGCAAGACTCACTAATCTCCATGTCTGTGCTCTCTGATCCTCTACAACAAACTCTTCTCTGTTGTAAATGTTCAGTTGTCTACTTTTGCTAGGGTAAACAACAGATCATACTGCCCCGTAGAAGGCTGATGGCTCCATTACCTTACCATTTACTTTAACTTTTCAGTGTGTATGGAGCCTCTGTGGCGTGCAGGCCTTCTGAAATTCCTTTTCAATATTATAATCAAGCGCGTTTTCCTCACGGGATTCGCGTCCGCCATTTTAAGTTCCTTGACAAGGTCCTGGCGCTCACCGCAACATGTATGTTTCTTCTTACCTGTCTCCTTCAGCCCAATTTAAGTATTGCTCCTTTTCACCATTTTAAATGTATTGGCCAGTTTTGAACATTTCTTTGGCAATACGTGTGTTTTTTTGGTTTCTGCATTTCTTTACCTTCTCCAGCATGATTCTGCAAAGGCTTTTTCAGTCAATTTTTCCACTTATTTTTTTGGGTCGTACAAATACATCATTTTAATATCTCAATTTATATACAAGGTAAGCTAATTACAAGGAAAAGTTGGTATTGTGTGTATGAACTCCAATACTGATACTTAATATCTATATACATAAGAAGAACACATGAACTACTCACACAGTTAAGGAGTGCATATATTCTCAGTGACCACATAAGAGAATGTGCCAAATGAATTATCCGTTATTCATACGTAATTTATTTTCAAAATTCAAAATGCAGAACAAAATAGGTTGCGCAGGCAAAAGGAAAGGGGAGGAAGAGATAGTGGTGGGTGGTAGAAGTGTGAGTCAAAGAGGAATACAAAAATAACAATTATAACTTTTACAAAGGAACTGGTAATCCAATCCAGTTAAACGTGACCTGTCCACTTAACAATATTCATTTACATGTCATCTGTAAATTCAAACAACCTGCACCAAATGCATATTCATGGTAGGGATAGGGGAGGACAGTACAGGTCTTGGGTGGAGAGGCGTCGACGTTTCGACTCGACTTGCGCTAAGAGGGTGATTGTGACCTCAGCGGCGAGTCTTCTTCAGGAGGGGGTATTAGGCAACCTATAACGGGACAACTGAATTAAGGGGAGGGCGCTAGAAATGTGGTCACAGTGGTGCGGTCAGTGTAAAGTATTACTGACCTAATCCTGTTGACGTGTTGGCTACACAGGATAGTTCCAACTAATGGCATATGAAGGCTCCAAGTCGCCTCAAGTGCTGCTGCTAGGGTTAAGTGTGAGATTTCATGGCCATCTTAACAACATCATAGTGGAGATAATTCGAATACCTGATAGAGAGAAAAGAGGCTATGTCGGTCTCAAAACTCATTTCTACGCACAGGTATATCGGACAAGGTGAACCTGGTGGTCTTGATCATCAAGGCGGTGTGAACAGTGATCACGAGAGCGTACTGGAGCTTAATATCTCCATGTGGCTGGCTATCTGGGTTCACAGAAGTGGATGCATGTGCTATATATACATAAATAACGGGCTAAGTACCTCCGGGTGTGGCTAAAAATGACAGTGAGTGGTTAAGATTAAACCAACAAGAGTGCTATGTACATGCTGATAGTCGAAAAACTCCATAGGAGGCATCATATCACCCGTGAAATGGTCTATATACAGTGATTAAAAACGGGAGATTGGGGCGTGTCTGGTGATTATCTAAATAAAAATCACCCACGCATGCCCACTATATATACCCTGCTGAAAATCCATAAACGGATGGAAAATCCTTCCGGAAGACCGATCACATCGGGATATGGGTCTCTGCTGGAACCCCTTTATAAATTTATTGATCTTTTTCTCAAACCCATCGCGGTTGCCAGATCCACCTACATTAGAGATACCATGGAAGCAATAAATCTAGTTGACATTCGTCCTTTCGACCCAAGTAGGGAAACCGACATTCATTCTACTTTCCCTATTCATATTTGAAACAAGATTTGGCAAAAATCACTATGATCCTTCAGAGCAGCTAATACCACCCAAACATTATTTTATATATACAATAGACTTATTTTTTACTCATGTTTCATTAAACAAAATTAATAAATCTCTTCCTCCTTTTTGTTGGTCTTGCTCTTCTGCTAATGCTGACGTATGACATATGTTATTTGACTGTAAAAATGTTCTTTCTTTTTGGACTCAAGTTTGGCAACAAATAAATGATCTTTTTCACACACACGTCCCCCTTACATTTTCGAACGTTTTCTTAGCAGATCCTCTGAAGATTGGGAATCACTGACTACTAATTTCTCCATAATACAGCTTCTCCTAGCCGTTGCTTTTAAACAAATCACACGAGAATGGAAGAACTCTGCTAACATATCTTACAGAGCTTGGTGGTATGCAGTTTGTTATCATCATAGATTGGATAGGGCACACCTTTCTCCCATTTCCCTTGCAATCGAACGCAACACTCTTTGGCAACCAATAACCACTTTTCTCGATTCCTCTGACATGATTGCTTCCTCTCATAATCCTCGTATTGAGGAAGTGCCTTAACCTCCATGATTGTATTGTTCATTATATACCTATTGTGACTTATCAACTATTGTTTTTTTTGTATATTTATACTCAATTGGTGATGTTATTTATTTGAACTGTGATTATGAGGTTTTTTTATAATAATTTTTTCTCCCCCCTTCCTTTCTCTTTTCTCTATTTTCTTATTTAATTTTATTTAAATGTATGACTTTACTATTGTTCTGTAAATTCTATGGTACTTATTTATTTGCAAATAAGAGCCCTCTTTAAACTAAAACCTTCAGTTTAGTGAGCCAGAATAGCCACCTCAAAACATATCACATTTGACTATTATGATTTTTATAGATGTCTTGACTGGCAATACCCACCTATACCCTATGTTCACAGCGACTACATCGACTGAGTCACCTACATTGCAAGGTAATTGTATGTAGAATTAACAGCAGGTATTATGTACTTACCTTGTGATGCATTGATAGGTGATGCTTTGGAAGCGATATTGTTTTAGGTTGATGTTCTTAACCACGATATATGGCTATTTAACCAGCATCGCACACTGCTTTTAAGCAGTGTAACTAAAGGAAAAGTAAAATGATAATAACTCAATGTTATTATCATTTTATTTGGGCCAGCTGCTTTGCGGGCGGGGCTGCTCTGCTCTCAGAGTAGGGCAGAAGGAGGAGTGATTTGCCCATGCCAAGTGCGTATTAATGTTTTCCACGCAGCTGCATTACAGTCCAGGCCCCCAGTCTCTGTCTGAGAACAAACCATGGTGCCCAGACCAATTGCAACGAGAGTCCAAAGCGGAGGAGAGATGCAGCGATAAGGTACGTTTTTTTATTTATTTATTTTTTTACATTCCGTCCTGCCACCCCTGATACCTGCTGTAGGCCACTGCATTTAAACCTCACCAGGACTAAGCAATGTAATCAATGACAAATCACAACACCTAGAGAAGCATCAATTGTTTTGTTATTCTTTGATTCACATTGACATTTTTTTGACCAATGAAAAAAACGATATGTGTTAAACTGTGCACTAAGGGCCAGTTTTAGTAACTTTTCACTTTCTATGCTGTGCTGCGTGAAAGGGAGAGTAGAAATTAGAGCTGGGCGTAATTTGCTGTAGCGTAATTAAGCGACATGACCGCAAAGTTATGCAGAGTTTTGTGCAAAGGGTAACCCAGCATTTAGCTGTATTTCCACCCTCACATCCAAAATGGACCCAAAGATGCCTCTGAGCTAAATGCAACAGAACACTACGAGCAGCAGCCACTCATGCTCACGAGGGGGCATATTTACAAGCCACTTCCGCCGCGCAGCGTGCTGACCCATATATACAAGGGAACACAAAGCCACCCTGCGTGGCTTTACATGGTCTTGTAAATATGCCCCCTTTCACACACAACTCTGCATGAAAGGGGCGTTCCATGGGTGTTTCTGCAACATTCTGACACGTTCCCAGATTTACGAGTTTTAGTAAACCTGGAATTGCGTCGGAGTCTAATGCCTCCCTGGGGGAGGCATAAAACTGGTGCATTCTGGAGAAATACCTTTATTCCTCCCTGTTTTTTCCTCTTTCTGCAGCACATTTAGAAAGATGAGAACACCTCTTGTGATTGTTTTTGAGAACGAAGTTGTCCCTTCCTGCACAAAAACAATCCCCTGTGCAACGCAGACACCCTTGCATCTTGGTGCAAGGGTGTATACATTGGAGCAAGTCAGCCAATTGTGCGTCAGCGCCAGCTAAAAGGACAGGAATGCGCCATATCGCATTGCTAGCCTTTTATTTTTATGCTGGGAAGCGCAGCCATCAGTGATTGTTTTTGTGCAGGAAGGTGTTCGTTCCTGCACAAAAACAATTATCCCTGCAATCCAGGCACCTATGATTCAAGGGTGCCTGCATGATGCAGCTTGGCGCAGCAAAAAGTCTTCCATCGCCCACGTTGAGTCAATATCTTGTAAATGTCCACTTAAGTTTGTTGCTCCTGCAGTAGGAGATTTACGTTAAACTAATCAAAATGACATGAATGGGTGTAATTGTGTAATTATCGGTAATTTCACTTCAAAAGATTAAAACAAAATTACAAAAAGTACTCCAATTACTCTGACGTAATTAAAATTGTGCCCAGGCCTGGCAGAAAGAAAGATATGCCACACTTCTGCTCTCTCATAGCACTAGCACACTCCAGGCAGGCTAGCACATACATAGGCAAGGGTGCCTATTTTTTGGGCAGTATTGCTTTTGCACAGGTAGGGACACCTTCCATCACAAAAACAATCCTAAGCGACATATTCCTCTTTCTATGTCTGCAGCGGAATGCAGCATACAAGGTAACAGGAAGCAACAATGAATTACCCCATGTTCAGGAAGGTGCACCATTTTCACACAAACCCATGTTTACTGCCTTTAGTAAGCCTGGGCTTGCTTCAAAATTGGTGAGTGGATGCATGGAAATGTCAATGCTCCACCCATGTAAAGCCTACATGACGTAGAGTAATGCAATGCAGCGCAAGTTGCTGTGTTCTGTTACTTTTTTTCACAAAGCCATGCAAGGGTCCCAAATAGGCCATTGTGTGGTTTTGTAAATCTCAACTAGCATGTTGCATCATGGCTGCGCCAAAAAAACATGGGGCAACCAGGATTCAAAAGCCATGCAAGGGTCCCAAATAGGCCATTGTGTGGTTTTGTAAATCTCAACTAGCATGTTGCATCATGGCTGCGCCAAAAAACATGGCGCAACCAGGATGCAAAATGCTACTAAATCTAGGCCCAGCTTTATATCGTCGGTTCTTCTAACACACAGTATAGTTTTAGGTTTGTAACTTAATGAAATAACCATAAACATTATTAAAGCTCGCAGTGGGTCAATGTATATGTATATGTGTATCGGGTCTTTATCTTTAGGGATGTTTTGAGCAGGCCCCCCGAGCAGACATTTACCTCTTGCCTCTTACATTCATCTCGTTTCAGACTAGTAGTTTGTGTTCACCTCACTGGTTTAATTGAGCTCCAGAGCTCTTTTTGTTTAAATGAACAATTCAACTTAAACTGAAATAGGTATGTGTGACACTTTGCTAACTTGTACTAAAGCTTTACAACTGGAGATATCCAATTATTCCACAACCAGGGGTATTTTTATTCCATTAACTTTCAATTAACGTAAGAGATCGTTTTAATTAAAAGTCAGTTGAAATTATAGGCACGAGTTTTCATTCCTCGTAAAAACAGGATATGTTGAGAAATCCTTATTTTAATTACTGTTGACATAAGAAAGGCCCTTTTTCTAAAATTAATTCGATGTTTAAAAATAAGCAATGCTTTCAAACCAGTTTAATATATTGCTGCAATTTTGTATCTGCGAACAGTACATTTCATGTGTTATAGACAAACACAAAGATTAAATATGATCATTGGGGGGTGACAGCTAGGTGGCTATCACGGGAAAATGAAACAGCGGGGAACAGTATTAATTTCATTAGAATTTCCTCTAAAAGACTCGACTTCCTTTCCATTATTTTGATGCCGTTATGTGATAGGAAAAACTAACACTGAGATATGGGTTTCCAAGTTAAAAAGATATGTATATTTTTATTCATTGTGACCTTGTTCTCGAAAACGAATCTTTAGCTATTTGTCCTAATGGTGTTAACAGTGAGCAGAGATACAACCACTCCCCTCTGGCACCCCCTTACTGACTTATCCAGGTGCTGGTATAGCTCTCAGCCAACTTGCTGCACCAGAGTGATGGAAGAGAAAATGCATTTCCATGGTGGCGTGAAAAGCCATTTTAAAGTATCTGCCAACGTGAGAGACACTTTTTTGTGGTTATTTTCTCTGTTAGAATATTTTTATTGAATCGTTCATAATGCCACACAATAGGCCAAAAATAAAAAACTGTAGGAACAGGTACACTCATGCACACATTATCCAGCTTGCCATTTAAATTTCATCTATTTTATCCTGAATCACAGAGCAGAAAATGAGCCTGCAAAGTTGTGCAAGATTTTCTAATTAATGCATCAGAATGTTGTTGGCTAACCTCAAGGATTTGTAGGGGGTCCTCTGCCTAGCAAGAGTAATCATGACTGCTGTAATTACATCCCCTAAAATATTATTGCTATGCGCATGTAGTTCTCAAATGATACAAATCAATTTTCATCCAAACATAGTTTATTTAAAAACACACTCATTCTTCTTAGATCAAAATTCATCTAATACAAACAAATATATTCAAAGAGGATATTCATCAAATTAGCACCCGCTTTCAAACCACATCTTCCAAAGACTCAGATTAATCGAATGATTACTCTCTTCATCCTAGCTTTCATTTTTTGCATGTTCAACCAAACATGCATAGATGCTGTTTTACTTGCAAAGTTAGGTTTTGTCTTCCATCTTCAGGACATAGGATGAGACATACGAATAACATTTTCAGAAAAAATTATCGCAGTTTGCGCATCACTGTCTGGTTACCAATCTTTGATTTTGCAATTCGATCTGTGTACTGATAGGTCATGTCACAAAATTTCCAGTCACATTGAGTCGAAGAATGATGTGCTAAAGAAATATTAAAAAGGCAAGCATTATTTGAGGCCTCCTGTGATTGGCTACAAACACAGTGATGGCGTATGCAGGGAACAACAGACAACCACCCATGTGCTTTTTTCACAAAAGGGAAATAAATCTTGTTTGGAAAGACATTGGCGGGAGCATGTTCTCGCCATCTTGACCACTGGGCGGTCTCCTGAGGTGATCAGACTGATTCTTAGAGGGACAACTCTCCAAGAGGATCAGATTCCTCTTTGAGTATTTGTTACCACTTCCTTGAGGAGCCAGTTTGAGGAGTTCACTGCTTAGCAACTACATCTGTGATCACAGACCATAGAATCATCAAATTTCAAATTACAAATTAGGGAGGATATCCCATCCTATTTGTAATGAGTCATAATGCCAATTTTGTGATTTATAAAAACTTTGATCACAAAATTGGTTTAATGCTTGGGAAAGCAAATTTTTGAGGTTGCAAATCCTGTGCTGTTGTGAGTCGCACGTTTTGCAACCACAAAATAGTTCTGTACATCTAGCCCATAATGCTTTATAAATAATAAGCTCTGTTGAGTCCTTGTGATTAAACAGCGCTTTTTACAGATGCCCCCCCCCCCACCTTTTGCCCCCATTTAGAGTATTAGATACTGGTTTTCTGACTCTGACTGTACCCAGGGCTCTGCTAACGAGGGCCAGTGCTCTGTTTAAAAGGTACATGGTAATTAGGTGAAATTACAATTGGAACTGACAACCGACCTGTAAGTCCCTAATATATGGTTGGGAATGTAGGTTTAGAGGCCCAGTATATTTAATGCACTTAAGGGTGCACTGCTAGGGTGCCTACTTTAAAGCCAGCTTGCCTTGCGGCTGCTTTTAAAATAAAACTATGGAGGCGTGGCCAAGATGGCAGCGAGGTAGGATGGGCTTTGCTACCTCTCCACCGACCGCAGCACTATAGACCAAGCCAATAGCCCCATGGAGCATTGCTGTCAGGGCGATAACAACTGCTTGCGACTCTGCACCAGGGGCCCCTGCAGACAAGAATTCAGCCGGCCCGAACACCTTGGAAGGTGGGGGTTGCGGTCGGAGCTGGTGCCTCTGCAGCGGCAGCGCGGCCTACTCTCATGCAACGGCCGTGCCACGTTGGTGACCCGACCCCCTCGCACCACGTAGCTGCCTGGTGGCCGCTTGACTGGAGATCGCTACTGGGTCAGTGTGCTGCCTGCCGACTGGGCTCTACTTTCAGTGCCATGGCCAGAGGACCTGGGACCGGGAGGGACGCCCCACTGGCTGAAGTGCGGCCTATGCCCCAGCGGTGGTGGAGCAGCATTGGTGGGCCATTTCCTCTTTCCTGCACGACCACCCTGAGGCTTCCGGAGGGGCATGGTCCCATAGCAGTGGGACCCTGCCACCAGAGACTGGCTTGATGGAGATTGCCCTGAGCCTGCGGTCACCCCGTGATCAGCAGCGTGACCTGCGGTAGCGCCATGGGCATCCCTGCAGGTGAGGAGGACCCTCGAGGGACCCAGAGCCTGGGCCACGCATTCGGGACAGTGAGGGTAGCAGCTACACGGGGCCAGCGCACCTGAGGTGGGCCCATCTGAGAGCTTGGAGGGTCCCGCATAGCCCTTCTACCTGGTTCGTGAGAGCGCTGGGTCTCTAGATGGCTGGTTGGAGCTAACGGCGCCTGACCTGATCTACATCGAGACCTGCCATGACCAGAAGATCCTGGGTCCGGGAGAGAAGACGTCGCCTCCTGCTCACAGCCTGGGTTGCATGGGGCCTGCGGGATAGTGGCCCCTGACTGCCAACATCGAGGCAGGCGGTAGCCGCCATTTGCCGCCGCTGCCAGGAGCCCCTTGAGTGAGCCGCCATAGGCCTATGGTGCCTGGACTTGACACCGTTCGGCGAGGGGCCCTCACCGTTTGGAGTGCGCCACAGATGGGCAGCGGAGCGTATCTGGCGCTGCGACATCCCGACTGCTATCCCTCTGGACTCAGACTGCTATGAATGCTAGGCTGGACCCTGGTGTGTTAACAGGCGGGTCCCTGGCATGCTTGCTTGACTCACACAGCCTTGCCCTGGCATACAGCGGGAGCGGGCCCACTCTACTCGCTCCATGTTGCGGAGGCCTGGGATATGACCTTCACCTGCACTAGGAGGGACAGAATCCAGAAGGACTCCAAACCCAACCTTACCTAAAGGGCCTTTTCTCTTGTGCTCAGCAGGGCCCCTTAAGAAGGCTTACTCATCCCAAGAGGCCGCATCCACCTTAGCACCGAGGGATGATCGAGAGGAACCGGTGATGCGTGTCTTCCTTGACTCCCTCTTCAGGGCGCTCCAGGAGGATCTGCAGACAGTGAAATCCAATCTCACTTCTGAGATAAAGGACATTCGCAGTGATATGGATGCCATTGAGGAACGTGTTGCAGCACTGGTTGATAAAGGGGACGATAGAGACCCGGAACTCCCAGCGCTTCAACAGGAGGTCATTCGCATCCATGAGCAGCAGGTAGACCTCCAAGCGCATCTCGAAGATCTCGAAAACCGATACCGGAGGCACAACATAAGGATCCGGGGAGTGGCTACAAATACAGAAGTGGGAGACATCTTGGCCTATGTGAAGGGGCTGTTTAACTCTGTGCTAGGGAACTCACCTGATTTCGATGTCAAGATCGACAGAGCCCATTGGGTGGGGCTCCCTAGGGTGGACAGGTCGGCTCCGGCTGATATCCTGGCCTGCATTCAGGACTTTCGCACAAAAGAGGAGATCCTCCGTTAGGCCAGGACCATACACCTGATCATATAACAAAACCAACGCCCCACCCTCTATCAGGACCTTGTGGGAATCACCTTGCAGAAACGTCGACTTTTCCACCCTATCACGTTTCATCTTCACCAATGAGACATTTCTAACTCCTGGGGACACCCGTTCCGACTGATTTTCCGTATGGACGGGAAACAGTATCAGCTTTGCTCCCTGTCTGAGGCCTGCAGACTTCTTGGTGTTGATATGCCAGAGGAGGAAGAGGGAAATCACAGCTCAGGCCCGCTGCTGGTGTTTCACCATCGGGCTAGCAGCGACAGACACGCCGCAGATGCCCTAATCGGCCGGATCCAGCAGAATTCGCCCAGAGTCAAAGGGCTGCTCTGCAATCCCTCCCAGGGGACCTAGCAAAAACTCATTCCTCATGACTTTAGTAGGGGCTGTCTGCTCTTTAATCTACTAAGGCGGGAGGCGGGGAGGGGGTAATCTTGGCCACTCTATGGACCTCTCGATTGACTTTTCCTGTTCACCTTGGAATGACGGACTACCATGTTTCAGATGTTGGTTCTTTGCTGCCCTTTCTTTCCCCACTGGGGGAGCTTGCCTTTTGGCTTCCCTAAGGGTTCAAAAGGACATCCCATGCACTAATGACAATATGGTTCTTGTTTTTGTTGGAGTTTCCTTTTTCCTTCCCCCCCCCTTGTTTTGGAGGCCCTCTTCCTATGTTTGGGGTTGTTTTCTCTGCGTTTTGGGATCCCTCGTCCACCACTCTTTTGTTCAACACAGGGCTGCACACTGGAAGCCCCCCTCCGTGGTTGATGCACCTTCCTTACGGCCCTGGGGGCAGTCCCAGCCCCTTGCTACCGCTCTTTCCTGACTCTTTACCAGGTAGATGCCCCCCCCACTATTCTTACGATCCTCACCTTGAACGTGCAAGGCCTTAAAAACCTGTTAAATGCAAAGCGGTCCTATCCTTCCTCGAGAATGTCAAAGCTGATATATGCCTTCTCCTGGCGACGCATCTCTTGTCAAAGGACTGCCACCATCTAAAATCCTGCATGTTTCTGACTCAGATGTTCTCCTCTGGCCCTGCCAAATCTGCTGGCATGGCCATCCTAGTCTCCCGCACGTTTTGTGGTAAGATCCTTCAGAGACAGGCTGAAATTAAAGGGCGGCTCCTCACCTGTCGCTTTACTCTGGGTAGTTTGACTTTTACCATTGGGTCGGTATATGCCCCTAACGAGGGACAGGAGAAGTTTTTGCATGAAGCGCTAACCGAGGCTACAGCGATGACAGAGCGCATGATTTTGCTGGGGGTGACTTAAACTTGGTATTTGACAATACCATGGACAGGACGTCAAAAAGGATTGTAGTGTTGTTCCTCTTGGAGGGGTTGTGAAAGTCACTCAAGAACTAGGACCCACTGTGTCTCACTGGGATCTACAGGGGGAATCCATTTGTTTGATTAAAATGCCTTCACACGCCCTTTCAGGTGTCATGCTCCATCATCTGGGCTGCTCCTCGTCGGGTCGGCGGTGCTCACCTCAAAGAGGGGCACTTTGGCGGAGATCTTATATCCAACAGCCGTTTAGTGAAGTGCAGGTATGGGGCCAGGACAGTGTAGATGTGATAGTGAGTTTAAAATGGGGCTGGGAGTACCTGTACCTAAAAACACTTTAGTCTGGGGGTCTCCTGCCTTAATTAAAAGCAGTGTAACCTGCACTTATTGGGGTTTACTGTCCCCTATTAATGTGGCAGTTGTTAAGACTTTTTGAAAATAGTCTTAATGAGAACTGTCGACAAGTTTCTCGCATGTACGTCAATTGACTCGCGATTCTTCAGGACCAGAAGTTATAAACTATCTACACTCGATTGTGTATATGTATATGTCAGTCTATTGGTTCAACAGAATCATAAGGAAAACATTGTGAATTGTCAATGTACCTGCGATGGGCTGGATCTGCCTGTTGTAAGGAAACAAAATGTTGCATTTATTACAAGTTTGTACATAAGTGAACCATTGACAAGTGGTGACTGTAAAAAACAACCGGTGACTTTCATTTGAAAAACCATTCAGTGGTATGTGCAATTATTGTTAAGGCACAATAAGTAATACTAAGAACCGTGGTGTTTGGGTGTCTACAGTGAGCTATGGTGGTGATCCAAGCCCCTGTGGGGTGTACATAAAAAACCGCAGACAATTGGTTTAGGACTCACCTAATGGTTTAAAGAATCCAGGCATCAACAGTACCCGGCAGTCTACACAACAGGCTTGCACTTCCTTGTAAGTAGAGCTACTCATAGTTGCAAACAAATAAAAATAAATAAAAAATAGCAATCAGTTGTCACAGACTTCTAGTTAGTGCTCTCTCTGCGGTTATTAGAGTAGAATGACCTTTTTTAATCCTAATAGTTAACACGTCTAAAAGGCTAGCCGCTGAACTACTGGCCCGCATCCAGATTGCCGAGAGTGCCCTAAAAAGCACACTCTATGGGCCAAGTTTCAAATCCAAACTCTCTGAACTCAATAATGAACTGGCAGAACTTAAAGAATACTTGATGAAGCAAAAAATCATAAAGCTACAGAAGGACATTAAGCGCTTTGATAAGGAGAATGTTTATCCTTACCTTAAAGCAAACTAGGTTCCAACTGGCACAGGATACCTATCAGACTCAAGCGCTACATCCTCGAGAAGAGGCTCCACCTGCAATAGCGACTCGAGTGGAGATGAACGTAGACCAAACCAACAAAGGGGGAGAGGTGGGAGACAGGGGTATAACACTTACCCTCAACCCCATTACCAAATACTGCCTTTTTGGCAATACCCGATGTTTCCACAGGCCCCACCACAATTTGGACCTTAATACCCACCGCAGTTTGGACCCCAAGGCAAAAGCCAGCCTTTTTTAGGCAGAGGTTTGGGCAGAGGGCGCGGGCGAAGAAGAGGCAACTAGCAGGAGAAAAGGGTGCAGTGGGAGGAATCCCCAGCACGGTGGATGGACACCAGGAACAGAACCAACAAGAAATGAACCTAGTGGTTAATCTATCCACACGCCAGCTCAGTGAAACTGAAGAGAAAGTTCTACAAAAAGGGCCAGGGTTCGTCCCCTCTCCTAAAATTGATAAATTCTAACAAACATGTGAATTACACCAATTCTTCTGTAAGATCCGCCTGAAGGTGTTCTTTGAGGGTAAAACCCAAGAACCAATGGAAAACTCAGGACTTCACAATCCCTCTACCTTTACCCCACACAGTGGGATGGTCCCGAACGAGGTACTGACCTACGAACCGACAGTCCTGAAGGATGTGAGAGCTTCAACCACAGGACACCATTCCAGCAACATCTCAAAACAGGAGATATTAGCTCTGGAATCCCTAACCAATGACTCTACCATTACAGTGAAACAAGCAGACAAAGGTGGCGCAACGGTTATAATGGAATCATCAGACTATGAGAAAGAGTGTCTCTGACAATTGGAGAATAGGCACTACTACACTCCAATCCGCTCAAAACCTACAGGATGCCTCTTTAGAACCACCATCATGGGACTAGTGGAATCCGCGGAGTGCCAAGGGTGGTTGAGCAAGAAGGAATCAGCCTTTCTTGTCAAAAAAGAACCCAAGACACCCTACTTATATGTGCTCCCAAAAATCCACAAGGGGGTCACGCCAGTACCGGCCGCCCGATTGTCTCAGGTATAGACTCTGTCCTGGAACCTTTCTCGCAATTTTGCGACCATTTTCTACAGCCATTGGTCAGATTAATCCCTTCATAAATACAGGACACAACAGACGTCTTACGTCTACTGGACCTGTTCCAAGACACAGACCAGATCAACTTCCTCATAACCCTAGATGTGGAGGCTCTCTATACTTCCATCCCACAGAGGGCCACACTCGAGGTGGTTGAGGCAGTATTGAATACCATACCCTGGGAGTCATCAACACCACCTTCCTTAATAATGGAGTGCCCCACACTGGCCCTTACCGAACATTTCTTCAAGTATAAGGGGCAGCTTTACCGCCAAACGAAAAGTACCTCAATGGGTAGTACCTTCGCTCCTAGTGTGGCCTTCCTCTATATGGCAGCTTTTGAAGGTACACATATTTTCCACAACTCTAACCCATACCACGCTAACATCTTATTGTGGAAACGTTTTATAAACAACATCCTGATCTTCGGGACAGGTAACAGTGAGTCCTACAATGCATTCTTTGTTTGGATTAACAATCTTAACCCTTATCTTAAGTTCACAATCATGGCTTCCCCTACATCCATAGTCTTCCTGGACCTTACCATCAAGATTGTGAACAATACCCTATCTACCACCATGTACAGGAAGAGTACTGACCGCAATAGCCTCCTTCATTTCAGTAGCCTCCACCCCAAAGCATTGAAAGAAAACCTGCCATTTGGGCAAATTCTTAGGGTAAGCAGAAGCTGCAGCACCATCGAGTACAAATCTGAGTCTGCAACTCTAGTCAGCAACCTTTCTGCTAGAGGATACCCTTAGAGGAGTGTTTCTCTTGCCAGAAAAAGAGCTCGGAATAACCACAGAGACAGTCTTCTGGAACAGAAGACACAGGGCACCAATGACACCAAGTTGATGACATGTGTGACTACTTTCACACCAGCCCCCAATAAGCCTAGGAAGATACTGACAAGACACTGGCACATCCTGAACACAGGAACCGTAGATTTTGAATGACCCAGGTTTGCGTTCAAACGCTCAAGGAATATTAAAGATATCTTGATTCAAACTAGACCAAAGAAAAAGGCAGTGGTCCACCAAACAACATTATGGCAACTACCTGCAGTGAAGGGACACTAACCATGTGGGACGTGCAGTGCATGCACGTTCACCACAGTACATAAAACAATCACACTGAGCAACTCATTTACCTGGAAGATGAGAGGACACACAAACTGCAACACTACACACTGCATTTATCTGTTGACTTGTCCATGCAACCTCCACTATGTGAGGAAGACAACCCGTCCCATCAAAATACAGATTTCAGAACACCGCAGCAACTTCCGCTTTAAAAAGACTAACACCAAAATGTGTTCTCATTATCAGGAGCAGAGCCACTCACTGGACTCGATAAGATGGCTAGTACTTGAGGCCAATCCAAAGACATCTAAAAACAATCTTTTCATTAAAGAACAAAGGTGGATACACCGCCTTTTCACAGACACCACTGGCCTTAATGAAGACATACCCTGGAGTACTATCAAACTCACAAACATCACTGATTCCTTGCGCAGACCAGTGCCACCACTGTCTTAGCCTTTTTGTAATATACTACCTGATCACAACACCAGCTCAATGACATAGGTCTGGGTCCAGCATATGACTAGGCTTCACTTAACCAGAGCAGTTTAAGTGGATTAAGGTCACCGACACGGCTAACAGAAGGACCAATCCGTTCCAACCTACACTCAATGGCTCTCATTAGCGCAGGGTATGATAAAAAATTAAATAATAAAACAACAATTACATTTGTAAAGCGCCTGGTTACACTGAGGCCAGTGTGTCCCCGCGTTATGGAGCAGTAAAACAACAATAGTCAGCAATCAACTAAGCAAATCAAATTAGGAGGAAGGAAACAGGTGTGTTTTAAGCCCCTTCCGGAAGGTAGATTCAGAACCCTCCAGCCGGAGTGCCTGAGGGAGCTGGGCTGCCAAATAAAAGAACGAGCGGCCGCCCATTCTTGCTCTCTTGATTTTTGGAACATGCACCTTCCCTTTCCCACTTGACCTTAATAGTCTAGTCAGAAGATAGGGAGTTAAGAAATCATTAGGTAACTGGGCCCCTTTCTCTGTAGGATCCGGTGACTCACGCACAAGGCTTTGAACTTTACTCTCTCACTAGATTAGCCCCCGACACAATTCACATCTACCTGTGTTTATTTACCTTTTTGACACAAGATCACATGCCGTCCCACACACTGGCTTAATGTTGTTATTTTCTATGTGCACGACACGCAGAATTCTGCTCTACCATTAGTTCAACAACACATCAACATATTACTTTCCTCACACACGCTTGACTTAACATTGATGCCATCTTAACACTGGCTTTGGATATCTTTTCCTATGTGCCTATCAATTGTTCGTGTGATCAACTATACACCAAGACATTGCTTTTCTAACCTTCCCTAACCCCGGAGTAATATATAACATAATGGGTTTGTACTCCACTCAGAAATGGCCGCCGGAGTCTCCTTACATTACCACGTGACCGGGCACACATGCTGCTGGTCACATGACACTGCAGATTACATTTAGTGATGGCCGCTTAATACACCGGCACCTCCCGGCAGTGTGGGTAGGTCACCTAGCTCCACACAACAATTCTAAAATGCGAGTAGTAACAGAACATGCTGCTGCATGCAGTCTTTAAAACCATTGTTGTTTAAGGGATGCACTGGTTCTGGGAGTAGTGCAGACTATCAGCCTACTACCGATTTCCCACGGAGCACGCTCACGCAAGAGCTCCTGTGTGACGGAAGGCTACAGATCGAATAACACCTAGTCAGCAGCTAGCGGCAACACGTGGATTATTACCTGTGGTCCACCGCCACCCACCCCCCTTTTTCTTATACCCATCGCGCTGCCGCACTGCTTTTTACGGACTGCAGTGCATGAGCATCTCACCCAGTCTTTAACATTGTAGCGCGAAAGAACCTTGACTTGGGGAGGCTCTCACAACAAGATGAGCATCTCCATAGGCTCTGTACTTTTGCATAGATGTCCTGTTGAGCACATAGATATATAATTCCAGGGCGCTAAGGGGGCTCAACACGGTCTGTACTACTACAACGGAACCGCAATGAGGATACAACCATCTCCTTCTCGACGAACGGAAACACTCTATTCACTTATGTGGCTATTAACAATCCCTTAAACATACTGCACATACAAGGGGTTAGCAACTATGCAGGTGTGGTCGCAAAGAGGCTATAAATACCACCTTCTAACACACACTTAAAGGGTTGATATTAACTTTAAGGACTCGATTTGCACAATGGAATTACCCCCTTAACAGACACAAAGGTAACCACAGGTTATCTATATGAGGAAGTTTCAAACGTGTTTTTATTCAAAATAAAAAAGGACATTCTACTCTAATAACCGCAGAAAGCACACTAACTAGGAGTCTGTGACAACTGATTGCTATGTTTTTTATCTGTTTTCATCTGTTTTCCACTATGATTAGCTCTACTTACAAGGGAGAGCAAGCCTGATGTGTAGACTGCCGGGTACTGTCGATGCCTGGATTCCTTAAACCATTAGGTGAGTCCTAAACCAATTGTCTGCTGTTTCTTAAGTACACCCCAGAGGGGCTTGGATCACCACCATAGCTCACTGTAGACACCCAAACACCATGGTTCTTAGTATTACTTATTGTGCCTTAACAATAATTGCACATACCACTGAATGTTTTTTCAAATGAAAGTCACCACCTGTTTTCTACAGTCACCACTTGTCATTGGTTCACTTGTGTACAAACTTGTAATGAATGCAACATTCTGTTTCCTTACAACAGGCAGATCCAGCCCATCGCAGGTACATTGACACTTCACAATGTTCTCCTTATGATTCTGTTGAACCAATAGACTGACATATTCATATAAACAATCGAGTGTAAATAGTTTATAACTTCTGGTCCTGAAGAATCATGAGTCAATTGACGTACACCTGAGAAACATGTCGACCGTTCTCATTAAGACTATTTTCAATAAGTCTTGACAACTGACACATCATTAGGGGACAGTAAACCCCAATAAGTGCTGGTTACACTGCTTTTAATTAAGGCAGGAGACCCGCAGAATAAAGTTTTTTCAGGTACTCCGAGCCCCATTTTAAACTCACTTTCAAATCTACACTGTCCTGGCGCCATACCCGCACTTCACTAAATGGCTGTTGGATAAAAGATCTCAGCAAAAGTGCCCCTCTTTGAGGTGAGCTTGTTGAGTATTGAACTGCCGACCCGACGAGGAGCAGCCCAGATAATGAAGCATGACACCTGAATGGGTGTGTGAGGGCAATATAATCCAACAAATGAATTCCCCCTGTGGATCCGAGTGAGACAAAGTTGGTCCTAGTTCTCAAGTGACTTTCATAACCCCTCCCAGATGAACAGCACTACAATATTTTTTGACGTCTTGTTCAGGGCACCTGCTTGTGCTGGACCTCCCACTTCTGTTAAGTGGAAATAGTCCCCCCCCATCCCTACTTTGAATATAATATCATGACAGTTCAAGCCAGCGCACAAGTTAGACAGGCGCAATCTCTGTGTCAGGCCTAGCGCGGCTGCCGGACTTTGCTTCCAGGATCTCTGGCACTGCTTCCACCCCGATAACCGCGAGGACTCTTACTATTCTTATGCGCACAAAACCTACAGTAGGCTTGATTACTTTCTAGGCTCATCACCTATACATGCATTCGCAACTGGTGTAGAGATAGGTGTTGCTTCTCTATGTGACCATGCCCCAGTAGTTGTCACATTTACGCTCCCACCCTTCCATCGATCAACCCATCAATGGCGCCTTCGCGACACCCTCCTGCACCACACAGATGTAGTCAAACAGATACAGCGCTCCACAAAGGTCTATTTCTCACATAACGCTAATCACAATACTTTCCTCTGTACACAGTGGGCAGCTCTCAAAGCTGTCATACACGGGGAATTTGCAGCCTTTTCTACAGCAGACAATGTGGAGCGCAGGCATCAGAGGGATGATCTCACTCAAAGAACGAGGGAGTTAGAACAGATACACCAGAGGTTGGGGCACCCAGGGTGTGGTGTCAGCTGAGGGCTATACGACAGCAACTTACAGCAATATACCAAGACAGGGCTGAGTATGCAGCTCTGCCTTTATGACAATCTTATTATACTGAAAGGGATAGGTGCGGTCGCCTTCTCGCCAATAAACTTCGGAAGGCCAGGCAGAGACAAGGGGGCCAAGAGGTTTGTCGAGGGGACGGTCGGCGGGTATTGGAGGACTCCGAAATTGCTGAGGTCTTCCGGGATTTTTATGCCCACCTATATACAGGCCTGCCACTACACAACACTGATAGCGCAGACTACCTTGCGAAGACCAATTTACCTACCCTTGCCAAAGCTCAAACAGACATTTGGAGAGGAAATAAGAAAAGAAGAGGTTAATGCAGCCATATCACGCGTTAAACTAGCTAAGGCCCTGGGGCCCAATGTCTACTCGGGTGCATTTTATAAAACGTTTTGCTCACTATTGGCTCCCACCTTGACCAGTCATTTTAACTCCTTAGGCAAATCAGGGGTGATCCTGGAATAAATGCCTGAAGCCTCCATAGTAGTCATCCCGAAACCTGGGCGAGATAGGACTGCCTGCGGAGGTTATCGCCCCATGTATCTCCTTAATATTGATATTAAATTATATATGGAATCTTAGCTACTAGCCTTGTGCCCTACATGCCGGGGCTGATCGACCTGGATCAGGCAGGTTTCATCCTGCAGTGCTCAATGAGCGACAACACCAAACAGGCCCCTCACCTCATTAAAAAGGCCTCTCGGACTCAGGGGGCGTACATGTTGCTTACCATGAAATTTCTTGGCAGGTTATAATTGATAATTAGCTGGGCAAGGATGTACGGTGGCAACTATCTTGATTGTGCAAAATATTTTAATTCTAGTATTTGCATAATTATTTCTGGCGCGAACAGGCCTGACTGCTTCTAAAAATGAAGCAATAGAAAAGACTACACAAGACCCAGTGTCTGACTTGCAGATCCTTAAGGCTTGTTTGTGGAGCTGTATACCAACAAGTATGCATAAGTGTATAATCCAACGTCTTCTTTGTCTGGTGTGGCTGGACAAAACAAAAGTAGGTGTGAATCTGTCTCCTGGGCTGCTCTGCAGGCCAGCCGTGCTGTGCTACTCCCTGTATGGGATTTCTGTTTACAGGTGAAAGATGTGAGTGGTAGAGTACCCAGCCTAAATATTCTACACAAAGATCTGTTGAATGACAGGTCAATCTCAACCAGGTATGTTTCAAACCTTGGCTCCTGTTTGTGGTTCGACAGGAAATCAGATAGACTGCCATTACTAGTGGATGTCAGTTCCTTCCTCCAAGTCCAGACAGTGTCTTTGATCCCTTTTATGGAAGAAGCAGTGATGAGATCTGAGCATTGCCAAAATTCAGAAACCCCCTGTGCAAAAAGAGATTCCTTAATATAGCTTAGCCACTGCAAAGTGTGAACACTCCTGGGGGTTAGGAGAATATCCTTTAGTCCATTCCTAAAGCATTCCAGCTCAGGGACCAGCCACAATCTCAGCCAATGTAAGTTTTAGTCTCAATGTGCCATCAATTGGGCGTACATTTAGGTCCACTCTAAAGAAAATCTGAGGCAGGCCTTGGGGGAGTCTAAGCTCTGACCAAAAAAACACGTTTTCAGCAGTCCCTAACCCTTTCCCATAGCTATGGCCCCAAAGTTCAGAGCCACAGCTTGGGCTCTCCAGATTGCCAATAGTTGGGACACTGATTAGAAAGATATTTTTGGCAAAATTCAATTTAGGAGCAGCCCTGTGATTACGAAGTAGTCCACTCTTGACATTCTGGCTGTTTCATGAGCTGGTACTGGACAGACGTATATCCAGGTAGTATAAAATGTTACACTTGCTCCTAGTTAACTTCCCTTAGTTTGATGGTTTCTCAGGATTGTTTGTGGGGATATAGAGCCATGAACTTTGCTTTGTTAGTGTTTATAGCTAGCCCAATAATGGAGAAAAGCAGGTTTGATCGTTCTAATAGTAGTTCAAAGCCTTTGGGGGGTTTTGACACCAGGAGGGTATCATCGACAAATAACAATACCAGAATCTTACACCACCCAGGACCAGGGAGTCGATTACACATCCCATTAGGAAGTCAATGTACCTATTTATAAAAAGTAAAAAGAGTGTTGGGGTAGATACACATCCTTGTCTTACACCCTTGTCTTCTGGTATGTGATCTGTTAATGCACCCTCTGGGCCTCATCTTACTTGGGCATAGTTTCCAGTGTGCAGTGGTACAATGATTGTGAGTAGCAGGGGGATACCCATGTCCCTCAAAGCTGGCCAGAGATTTTCACTGGAGACCATATCGAAGGCAGAATTGAGGTCCATGAACGCTCCTTTCTGTACAATCAATGGTTTTCCACCTCAACATCAAAAACCTAAAAACTTGGTCAATGGGACTTATTTTTGGGCCAAATCCTGCCTGGAAAGGGGACAAAATATTATCTGCCAACCAAGTATTTAATTGACCCAGGACTTGTTTGCAACAGATCTTCTGGATATATCAAGCTTATTCGGCGATAGTTTGTCAGAACCAATCTCACGCCTTTTTTGCATATGGGGACTATTTCGCCCAGGAATCTAGGATAGGCAATGGCATTGCCATATATAATTTAAGTATGGTGACCAGATCTCTGGCACAGATTTATACAAATCCCCAGGGACTCTTTCAGGGGCCTTGCGGGGGTCTCGGCCCATGCTAGGTTGGACCTTAGATGACATCTCCTGGGCAGGCACATCCTCCTCTATGTTGGTTAGTTTACCCTTGCCATAAAGGGATTGAATATGGACCACCCTGTCTATGACTAAGATATTGGCTTCAGCTCTCATTGTTTCTGACTTGTTTCCATGGCTATATATATGCCAGAATGTGGCTTGGTTTTTGGTTTGAATGGCTTCCAAGATGCCCCCCCCTCACATTTGAGAATCCCAGGTTCCCTTTGTGTTTTTAAGGAATACTTTATACCTGGTCCTTGCTTCCTTGATTAAGGATTGCTGGCCATTTTTGATAGATTTAACCAGGGAGGTTTGGGCCTCTCTGCCCTCTTTGCTATACCAGGAGTGATTATTAATATACGTGTGGTTAGCATTTGCTATAGTTTTATCAAAGCAAGGGCTCCTGGGAGTGGTGAAACAATCGCCATGGAGCTTTATTACTCCAAGGGGTTATGGTTGTGGTCGCTCAGTGATGCTACAAAGTATCTATTTGACTTAGAGAGTCAGGATTTGAAGCAATATTGTCCCATCTGATATTTCTCCTGTCATTGGTGACAGCCAGGGACACTTTGGACAAATCTTTAGCCAGGTATTAAAAAAAGCCTGCCCTCAAGATTTAAGAGCAGAGGAAATTGGTCAGTTTTATACCTGTTCTTGACCCTCATTATAGATCAGCACAGGTAACTAAAAGAGGTCTAAGAAAAAATAGTTGATTTTACTTCGATTATGTCCCCTTCTAAATTGGGCTACTTCTTTAAATCTGACGGGGTGTGGACATTACAAGTTCTCAGTTGACATGAGAGAGAGCTCTTTCAGTTGTAAAGCAACCTCAGAGGTGGTTGGGATAAACGCTCCTTGCTGCTGGGGAATACCATGGCAGCCATCTTCATTGCTAGCTATATCTGTAAATAAAACTGAGGGTTCAAAAAATATGTTAAAATTACTCCCAATTATAATAGAGGTATCCCTGCTAGGGACATGTGCGCATTCTCTCAGGTAAATTATAGCTTCTGAGTCTGCTGCTGCGGGGGGTTTCCAGCTAGACACATTATACAAAAATAGATTTTTGCCATTCCACATCCCTAGTAGTAGCTCTCATGATATCCTTGGAGTTGATGCTTAGTTGTTTCACCTGGCATTCTAACCTAAAACTGACCCATATTGTGAGCCCCCCAGAGGCTCTGCCTGAATGAGACTTCTGCTCTGGGACCAAAAAACTTTTGAAACCATGCTTGTCAGAAGCTGTTAAGTCCCAAGTCTCATGGAACATGATAATATCAGCCTAGTCGATGAAGACCCCTCAATAAATTTGGGGCAGTTTGCCTTTTATGCCAGCCGCATTCCAAAAAACTATCATCAGGTTATGCGCCGCATGTTGATTATTTGATTGAGCCACCTCGCTGACTGGGGTTGATGTTGATTATAGTCTAGCATGAGGAGCACCCAAGGGTGCCACACCTATGCCTGGGTCAGAGAGACAAAGGGTTACAGGCTGGGACATTTCATTTTACGGGGCAATTGAAGGTGCTGCTTTGGGCCCCAGTCAGTCTAACCCATCAAGATTACTTAAGGCAGAAAACCTATAACTCCATACAAGCTGTGACAGAAAATTGCACTGGTTTTGAGAGCTCAAATAGTCTGGTACATTGGGTTTGTAAAAGTACCCTAGTGTGAGCAGACATATGTTGGTGTTGAATTGGCCAGAAGTCTCCTGCAATCCTGCAATCTCAACACATTTCTTACAGACAGGGATCTGCAAAGATTCAGCACAATGCAAACCCCCTCGATGTCTTTCTATGACCGGACCACCCAACCCACCCTTTGCACCATCATAACTTCATTTATATTTGCCTGGTTGAAATGTTTGTGCTTGGTAAGCATGCTTTTGTTTCGTAGCTCGACCCAGGATTCATGCTGTGATTCCTTTAGGGGAGGGACTCCGACCAGGTCTAAGACATAGGGACAGGAGGCCGGGGCCAGGTCCAGTGTGCCTTTGCTTGCATTAGAGTGGGTTCCATAATACATTGGCTTGGCTGTGGCAGACTCTGACAAGCCCAGGTTTTGTGTGGCCATATGACCCAAACATGAGGTACTACCTTCTGTCACTTCTGGGTCCAGTTTGCTGATTTCCTGCTAGGCCTCCAAGGTACCATCAGAGTCTGCAACTCTGATACTTGCTGCATTTCCATTTATGGTATACACCCTGCTACGACTGGCAGGATTACCATTGTTGGTTGTGGTGTCGTCAGAGCATTCTCATAAGCAATCATCTTTATAGAGATGGTCGTCAATCTACCTAATACCGCTTAGCTGCTTCCTGATTGGTTTGATTTTATCCTCTAGAATAGTACATATCATGTTGAAACTAAACAGGTGAAAGGGGGGTCTGAGTTGGTTCGGCAAGGCCAGGATTTTGTATCACAGCTGCAAGAAGAGCAGGTTGAAGCGGATGATCCAGAGTTTGGAGCTTTGGAGATTTTTGCGTTTTTTGTCGGGCTTGCCTAGCTGATCTATGCTTAAGACCAGGTTTTACGGTGCTGGTTGATGATGGACTTGGTATTTTTTTCCTTTTCTTTTTTACTGCCAGCTCACATGGGCTGTGGCAAGGGCTCTGAATGAGGCTGTGGCTAGGGCTGGGGGAGGGCCGGACCATGGGTCTGATATAGCACATGTTGGGCTGGGGAGGCTCGATAGAATGGATAATGGTTCTTCTTCCATCTCTCCCCCTAGCCCAGATATGAGTGCCATGGGAGCAATGTTCTTCCAGGTACAGTCTCATGGGGGGCAGGTTTTGCAGGCTGCAAGGGGCTCGGCTGTAGAAAACAAATGATTGAGCCTTCCAACCCGAGAGACAACCGTCTCTCCACCAACTTGATCTCCTTGGACACCACACTGACAGCCTGCACTAGAAATGACTCCAGGGTGGAACTAGATTAGGGCCAGGTTTAGGGCTAATTATAGCAACATCCTTTCCATCTGTTAATTGAATTTTCCCATTCTGTATAGAGGATAAACTAGACTGGTTTGTGGGTTGAAGATGAATTGGAGGATAAGAGTAAATCTGACAGTGATGGATCAGAAGAAAGACAACAAAAATCAAGACCAAAATCAGAATAAAATAGGCTTTTTGGCGAAGATAAAATTAGCTATCGGGAATTTACCTCCACCCCTAATCCAGCTGCTGACTCCGAATTACACATCACGCACTTGAATTAAATAATTGAAAGGCTGGTAATGGACCACCTGCTGAGAGTCTCTGGACTCTGCACTTTGGACTCTGGGCCCATGCTAAGGCACTCTGGACTGGTCCAGAAGACTTTGACAGGGCTTTGAATTCTGGGAGACCACTTTCCACTGACTCCAAATCAAACTCCTGGCAACTGGCTCTGTCTGAAACAATCCTAGGTGTCTGAGCAACCTCCTAGCAGGTCACCAGGTCACCAACTGAGGGGGCAAATAACAGACACCTGATGGTGATCACCTTTCTGCCCTGCTGCACACCTGAACCCACTCACCTTCGCAAGGAGGCCAGACACAGAGTCAATTGTGGGCCACATGTGGTGCAAGCTTTACTCACGGCTCTGGATGGGAGAAATGGAATCATAGCCCCCCCCCCCCGTCACAGGCCTTTACTGCCTTCACAGCAGTGGCTGGTCCCACCCATCTGTTTACCTTTCCCCCTTGGGTTTACTTCTCCTATCTCCTTGGTGCAGTGTACTTGGGGAAAGAAAAACAGCAAGCCGCAGAGCTGGAAACATGGACAGGGTAGACATAATCAAAGCAGCAGCACTGCGGAGAGACTTCCTGGTTTCCCTGGACTCCTCCAGCTCAACCGGCATGTGATGCAGGTGTGTGGGTGGGCAGGAGTGCTGCTGATGGAGCAAGGTTCAATAGGTACCAAAACTTGCTAGGACTCAGTCCTCTCAAAATAACTTGTAACTAATTAATCAACATGTTTTGTTAACTAATATTTGTATTTCACAACATATTTAGTATCTAGGGGAAGCTTGCCTATGTGCTTTTACTAACAGTAACCCGAATGTCCTAAAATGGCTGCTGAGAATGCGGGAACCTTACTGCGAATGCTTACACCACATCTACGTGGTGTGACATCTTTAGCTTTGGTGGGAAATTTCTTGCTTCTGCACACTAGTGCCAAGATGTCGGCTTCATGCTATCTCATACTAACGCACATGCTGCTGCTTGTACTAAACTTTGTTCGTTCTGCTTAACTATTAATGCTATCTATACTAATATATTAAAGAGAGAGCTCAAACTTTGAGGCGGGTAATCTCAGGAACCACAGCACCAATCACAACCCCCAATACAGCATTGGAAAGGGCAGTTGCAGCAGAAGGACATAGGCTATGCAGACGCCCACCATATACATTTAAAAGGTAAAAGAACCATGCCAGCAAAGTAGTCCCTTGTGGGCGTGTCTGCGTTGTGCTGTGAGCGTGTGCTGGGGGCGTGACAAATGCTGGGGGCGTGTGGTACGTTCCGCCCTTCATGCCATGTCTCATATCATGTGCTAATCCCACCCTGCTCCCTTTAAATACCCCGGCACACCATAATCATAACCCACCCTTACTCCTTAAAATACTCCAACACCCTTAAACACTAACCCATCTTAACCCAATAAATATACCCTGTACCCCAAAACCCAAACCTATCCCTAAACCCTAAAAATACCCCTGTACCCCAAAACCCAAACCTAGCCCTGAACCCTATTAATACCCCTTTACCTCAAAACCCAAACCTACCCCTGAACCCTAAAAATACCCCTGTACCCCAAAAACCCAAACCTAGCCCTGAACCCTAAAAATACCACTGTACCCAAAAACCCAAACCTACCCCTGAACCCTAAAACACCCCTGTACCCCAAAACCCAAACCTAGCCCTGAACCCTTAAAATACTCCTGTACCCCAAAACCCAAACCTAGCCCTGAACCCTAAGAATAACCCTGTACCCCATAACCCAAACCTACCCCTGAACCCTAAAATACCCCTGTACCCCAAAACCCAAACCTAGCCCTGAACCCTAAAAATACCCCTGTACCCCAAACCCATACCTATCCCTAAACCCTAAAACTACCCCTGTACCCCATAACCCAAAACTATATCTGAACCCTTAAAATACCCAAACATCCCAAAAAAAACTCATTACCCTAAAACATATACCCCTATACTCATACGTACCTTATCCAAACATTAAAAAAATGCTTTTACCATTCATGCATTTACCGCGAATTTCGTTTTAAATGTATGCGTGGTAAAAGCATATAAAATGTAATGCCATGCGTTATAATGGCATTGCTGAGTCATGGTACTTTCATAATGAAAGTATGCGGAGTGTGGTATGCAGAAACAAAGTTGCGGAATAATGGGTGTTTACCCTCCCCCGGTAAGTACATTGGTGGCACGGCGGCCCACATCTCCAGCAACATACTCATATTTTTTCAACACCCATTTGAAAAATGCACAGGTCTCTCTCATTGATGGCCAACACTTTTAGATACACCTCCCGCCATAAGTTCTAGAATTGCGAACTTTAGAGCTGGGGAGCTACGTTCGAATCTCGGCATCAGCTCAACATCCTGTGATTCCAGGCAAATCACTTTGTCTCCCCGTGCCTACCACAAATGAATGTGTTCTTCTGTACTGTAAATTGTGCTCATGCCATGTTGTCGAGTTCGCGCTATATAATATTGCAAGGAAAAATAAAGTAGGGAAACTTGAGGTCTCACACTACTGAACGCACACTCTTAAGTGCATCAGCAGTGCACTGTGAATCGGAGCGTTTCACAGGCCTGTCACAGATAAGAAATGCTATCAAAACGAAATCCTACAAAACAATATACTACTGGCCGGCAGCAAATCATACCCGGACAACGTCGGGACGGGCTGCTAGTAGTATTAATAAAGTAATGGGGTTAGAGTAGATATAAGTGGTATACAGTGCATTCATTTATTTTTGTATTCTAATATGTTTTACTTTGACTTTGTTATCAGCTCGTATTTGGGCCTAAGAATGACACAAACTCCAAATTGAAAAGGCTGCACCAGCGCAGAGAATCCCTGAAAATACTGAAGTCACTGTCATTGAATGCCTGCCAACACCCATCTTACCCATGATGTTCCTGGGAACCTGCACATTTGAACTCAGGAGAGGAAGAAAATGTACTGTATCAAATACAATGTATTACATTTTAAACCAAAATTGCTTGGTGGAATAAAAGTGCATGGGAAAATAAATTATGGCCGGGAACTTGATCAATATAACTCATTGCAAAATTACCTCATCTTAGTATGGTGTGATGAGCTCTCCTCGTCTTTCTGACCAATCACTGAAGGGGAACACATATATTTGAAGCATTTAGGGATGGTACATTGCCCTGGAAATGGTATAACTAAAGTAGGCTTAGCTAGAGAAGTTGTCCAACTTGTCCCATTATCTGACCTGTCACTGACCCAACGCATGCTATAGGAGATCGAGAACAGAGGTGCTGGCGGAGCACTCTGTCAGAAGAATCAAGAAATTGCTGAGGGAGAGTTCTCGATTACCGAATGGGCGTATCTGAAATTGGCCTAGAAAGAGGGGTGCAACGCTGGCGTTGCACTATTGGAGGTTACCTGTCCTGATCTGTACCTGTCCTGTCCTGTTGGCACCAGCTTAATCAGGAGCCCTATCTTTGCCCCAGCCCGTGACCAGGATTGGTCCTTGCACTATTCCAGGTAAATATAGTCCATGTGGTATGTCCTTGTGCTATTTCCCTTTTTCACCTTTCCCAGGTACCAATGTCTAAAGGTGTTACTGTAATTTCTTGCAAACGTTATGCCCTATGGATCATATTCTTGCTTGTAAAATTCATGGACACCGTATTGTGGCACCTGACTCAGAAAACCTTGCATAGATAAAGTGTTTAAAACTTCTCCCGAGTCTGTGGGTATTTTCAGATTAACTACCCATTATGCTAACTCCCTTTTCGATCCCTAGGACTTTTAACATAGTGACAAGGATTGGTAAGTCATGGTGTATAGGTGTAAGTCCTGAAAGATAAAATTCTGATAGGCAGGAAATAGAAGTAGGATTACCGGTTCAAAGGTGTGAATGTTTATGGGCCCAAGTGAGTATGATTTATTGAGCTGTTAATCCGGTGCGCCATCACTGCTATGGGGGTGGAGGCATCACAACTTTCCAAAATGGATAATTAATAAGTAACTATTATGCAACTAAATGGGATATATGCTGTCAGAATTAGGAAGAATAATGGCAGAGTACAATTGCTGATATTCAAACTTGTATCAATCATGTTACATATATAACTCTGTAGTCACAATTAACTGTCTGATATTGCTTGCCACCGTATCCAATTTCATGATCTAATATTTTTGTCTCAGCTCCTAGGCAGCTGAGACATATTTTTATGGTATGGAATCTGCATGACGATGATGGGACTTTATTGTTCTCGCCACCTGATATCATGCTTTTTAATAGTTTTTCTTACACCATAGTCATATTCGCTTGTCCTTGATGTTTCACAACAATTGAAATTTACTTTGATATGTGGTACTAGAGTTTTGAAAGAAGCATAATTGTATTGCCTTTTAAAGTGAGCACCCTTGCTCTTCTCTTCTTTCGAATCTTATGATTGCAAGACATGTACATTTTTATTGGTAAAAGATTCATGATTTAGACCAGGTTTACTGGAATCCACTAAGTACTTGACAGAAAGGCATGTCCATGTTTGCAGGATGTTCCTTTTGAAGAAGGTGAGCTCTGCAGTGTGAATGGTATTTATCAAAGAATGTCAATTGGGTCAAATTGTACTCTCAAAGGTTCAGCTCTAGACACTTTTCTAAAAGAACAAAAAAAACAAGTAAATGTTCTTCAGTCTCAAGACAATTAATCGTTATGGTCCCTAGACAGAATGAGAGATATCGGCAAGACATTTTTAAGAGTATGGGCACTTTCTGAACATTAAATATAATTGCCTACACTAACATAATGATCATCATGGGCTCTCTTGTCTCAACACAATTCAGTGCTGCATCCCTGTAGCTCTCATAAATTTTAACTTTAACTCACAGTTTCATTCTGCAGTGTAATTTCCATGTAGATTTAGGCTTGTCTACTGGTGCATTATTATTATCATAACTGCTTTTTCTCCCAAAACACTTTCAAATTGCTACGGACATTAGTGTGTCATAAATATCATGATTACCAAGGGTGTGTTTATGGGTTGTTTTAAAGCCAATGTACGCTGCCTACCATATAGAAGCAAATGCCCAGTACCTTAATATCCAACAATTTAAACTTCTCTTGATTCTTCACTATCAATATCTTGGAAAATTCACTTGTTCCAATATTTCAGTCTCATTGTGGAAATAAATGTAGGTATTTGATGGTGTATATTATTTTCAGTGTTTATTTTCATGTAATTAGTAGAATTTAACATTTTTAGTAGCCACATACAAATGGGTCACTGGTGGACCTGGTGTCCTAAAATAAATATTGAATTTATTAAACTTTTCAATGCATAAACCCTCACAGGAGTGTGGACCCCAGTGTTTATTATAATGTCAAAGGAACTAAATTTAGGAGGCATTACTTGCTGCCAATGTTTGGTGGTATGCACCAGAGAGTGAATGTGCCTACAAGCCCCTCGAAGTATGATAATGTATGACAAAGACAGTATTAACACTATAGCATCAACCTCATACCCTTGTTGTTTTGTTAGGGGGGCATTGTATTATTATTGTGCTCCCTAACGGTGATGGGCCAAAAGATCTTTAACTGATGGCATATCTGATATCACACTACACCCAGTGGTTGCCAGTAGAGGAGCATCCTTTTAATGAATGATGCTCAAATCAGGCAATGTTTGAATACCTTGTTATTACCAAAAAATAATGGAAGTCAACTACTTCAATGCACTGCTCCCTGTCCTTCACCCATGTGCCTCTTTCTTGCAGCAAAAGCCCAGTAATGTCTAAAAAAGTTCTCAGAACTAACTACGGACGCGTACTTCAGAGACGAAAAGTATCCTATAATGACCAAGTAGGCAAATCATGACGAATATTCATTATCTCGCCAGTTACTTCTCAGTTTTGCCGTTTTATATATATGCTAGCTTACCCGTCGCGCGTTGCTGCGATCTCAGAAGAAAGGACATTTAAGGAAACTTGTTATGATAACATTCAATTTACATTGTGTCATTTTTATTGAAACTTATTCATTTTAATATGGAAAACATTTTAAAGTGTTGTTTTAATTCTGTTTATTTATTCGAGTGCTTGTGGATACACGGGTTTTTTATGTTTTTCCATCTGGTGCGTACAGGAATCAATCAGAAGGTTTTCCGACGCGTGAGCTGGCCACATACAGTTGTCCATGTGAGAAGCACGGATTCTCCAAATCTAGTCCACACACTTTCAGCGATTGTCCTTGTGCTTTGTTGATGGTCATTGCAAAAGTGAGTTGCACCGTAAACTGTAAACGTTCAGTATTGGAAAGATTATGTGGGCCCTGGGGGGCCGGGGGGCGATATTGAACTTTTTTTTTTTTTGTTGCCAGAAACCTTCGCGGGAGTGTACTCAACTTTTAACAATTTATTTTTTATTTTTTATTTTTTTTATTTTGCCAGAAACCTTCGCGAGTGTACTCAACAACTTCCCAAAGTTTCATGGCGATCGGATGAATGGTGTAGTAATGCATTAAGGACAAAAAGACATAGGGCCAGATGTATCAAAGGGTTTTGCCCATTCTGTGTCTATGGGGAAATATGTTGATACATATGGCCCATACTTTCGTTTTTATATATATATATATATATAGATATAGTTTCCCTTGAAACTGACTCAGGACATTTCTATAAACTTAATATCCTCATTAACCTCTGGATATCACATCCAATATTGACATTGTTGCAACTAGCTCATGGATGCTGAGGCTAAACATAAATAAGTCCTGCCTGTCTATCTGGACCACATAAATGAGAGGGAAAATGAAAACAAATATCTGCATATTACATAGATGCTAATAGCATCATCTCAATAGCTTTTTCTCTCACACAAGAGACCAACCAGCAGCTTTATAAAACCCATTCAAAAACGGACATGCTTTCATAATTACTGGCATAATTATTGGCCACCCAATCAGTAAATAGTGTCCAAGGAGCCAACATCACACTTTTCTGGAAACAGGCACTATAGTCTCCTTAAATCTTTAGACACTCTAGCACAATTGAAATCTATGTCTATAGTGACCTCAGTAGATGAAGGAAGGGCTCACTTGTTTCAAGTCATTTAATACTCTATATGCCCGACTTTCATCACGCCTAAGTAAATATTTCAGCATACTCACAGAACTTGCTATCCCAATGCATAAAAAACATATTGTGAAAGCTTTATTGTTGAGCCTCAATGATGATTAAGCTAAAAATGCACCAGCATAAGACTTGGAGACTAGTGGGAGTCATTTTCTTGTAACGAAAAACAAGATAAAACTGTTATACATCAGAGTGGCATATATTGGCTTCTGGATGCAGCGGACTCAAGGGTTAGCTCAATACTCAAACAGTGGCATCCGAACCACACGTTTGGCTTAGCTGATTTTAAGTGTAAGCACTATGTCAACTATCTTGAAAACCCGATTGTTCTTTGTCTGCGAAATAAGCCATCAGGTCACACACCATAAATATCTAGAGGACTCCAGGACTGAGGCTGCCCTGACTAGCAGTACCTTATCATGCAATGCATCCGTGTATGAAAAAAGCCTACCTATATCATCAGTTTTGACCAGTGCTTCTCAAACATTTTAGAACCAAGGCTCACTTTTTAGAACAACAGAATTTTGTGGCCCACCAAGTTTAATGGACATGAAGCAAAAGTGAGAGACGTTTGAAAACACCAATCCCCACGTTAAACAAAACAAATAGCAATTTGTCATAAAACATAGCCTGACATATGACCTTTGTCTTTGAAGCACAGCAAATGTGACAAGATGAATACAGATTTTAAAGGCATCTTTACTTAGTGCTTGGACTTTCAAGACCCACCAAAAATGGTCTTGTGACCAACCCACAGTTTGAGAAACACTGGTTTAGACACTTTTATTGAACAGTCTCCCTCCACCCTATAGAGTCTTCTTGATAATATGGCTGCAATAATATGTGCCTCCTGTCAATATTAGTCACTAATAATAGAACTGTGAGATCTGTTGTCAAAAATTAGAGCCATTACCCCATTTTCAAGAACTTATTGAAGAACGATGAACTGCCAGCATAAAATCAAGAGAAAAGCCCCACCATACCGGGAACCGAATAAGCATTCTTCTTCTTCTCTAAATACAGCACCGGTGGCACCATTCTTCTATCTCTCTGACTGGACCGGTGACAATGATTTCTTATTTTATTGATTTATTTAAGTTTTAGATAGCGCTGGTCAAACCCGAAGGTATCATAGGGCTTTACAACATTTATCGTGATGCAATCAAAAACAAAGTATAACAATAATAAGCACATTGATTCGTGAAGAATCCTGTTCAGGGAGGGGGTGACAAAGGAGCGAGTCCAGAGGTAGGTGATGTAAAAGCCTTCTTATCAAAATGACAATATACTGCAATGGGCAGGATTCTTTATTAAGTGGCAACTATCCATTCTGAAGGGTTCAGTTGAGGAAGAGGTCTTTGAGCAGACTTTTGAAGTTTATGAAGGAGGGGTTAGTCTTGATATGGACTGGGATGGAGTTCCACATGTTGGGCATATTTGCAGAGAAGGAGAGTGATAAGGTTTTTTGTTTGCGAGTTTTTGGTGGAATGAGAAGTAGAGTGTTAGTACTCTTGGGATTCCTTGTCTGATGATGACTGAAAATGTTGCAGCATCCAAAACAATGGCATCTTTGAAATAAGATAAAGTATTTCCTGGAATAGTGTTACTCGCAGGAACATTTGAGCTCTGAATTCCTGATTGGCTTTTATATATACTAGCACTAAAGTCTTAAGAAACTAAAACCTACTACTGGCTTTCTGATTGTCAAGACCCTCTACTACCTTTAGATTGTAGGACCGGAATACTCAACACCTGTCCAGCATATGTTGATGTGTCCAGCAACAGATATCCATTTACAAGGCAATGGTCCTTCCCAGCTACACCCCAGAAGGATTCTGGTGCCTGCCACTTAAATCAACGTGTCCATTACTAACAAGAATCTGCACTCAGTCATGTATGAAACCCAAATCATTGCATCTAAGTGTGAACACAAGTGATCATATGCACTCCATTCTTCCATTTCTGATGGCACAGTGAAACCCCCACATTTAGCTGGGAGAGAAGTGACAAAATACATCTCTATGTCAAACCCCCTCTTAAGACCCATTGGGAGTACAGCACTCTTTCTGTACAGTCTAATGTCCAAAATCCCTTCTGTCACAACTAGAACCAGTAGAAAACAAATATCACTGGTTAACTGGAACTTCCCGCAAGATGTTTTCAAATCATTTTTAAGAAATCAGGGCCTACATGTATCACCTCAGTCATTTCTTCATAGACACAAAAGGGTAAAACTCTATGATACACCAGGCCCAACTTTATGAATATGATTCTAATGGCTAAGGGGGTCGACCTCGAATCTGGGGAACCGGTTTCAAGTCTCGGCAATGACGCTGAACAACCTGTGATTCCGGGCAAATCACATAGGGGCTTATTTATGAGCCCTTGCGTCACTTTTATGCCACTTGTGGGTCACTCTTAGTGACACACCAGCAGAGTAAAAAATGTACCTTGTTGCACCATAATTACAAAGTGACGCATCTAGGTAGATGCGTCACTTTGCAAATCCCTGCGCCACATTATCCCTGCGCCAGGTATAATGTACGCAAGGGTGGCGTTTTGATGCAAGAAAGAGTCATAGAAGTGACGCAGTGAAATCTATGAGATTTCACAGCGCCACCTCTTGGTTGCTAATGCGTCAAAATCTTTCGCCTGCCTCATGGCAGGCGTAAGACTGACGCAGGCACTAACAATATGGGACTTGCCCATGTGAAAGTACACATTGCTGGAGTTGCGTTACTTTTGTGACACAGTCCAGCAATGCGTCACTTTTGCGTCACTTTTGCGCCTAAACATCCGTCAGAAATACTGACGTATCTGTAACTCCTTGCGACATGATACGTCATACTGTAAATATGAGGCATCATTAGTGTCGCAGGGAAAGTGCAGTAAAAAGTGACGCATCGCTGTTTTCACGCAGCGATATGTCCTAAACTTACTACCATTTTGGTATTCACAGAAGGCACTTACTCATTTTGGTATTCACAGAAGGCACTTACTCATTCACAGAAGTTAGGAGTCCTAACTTTAGGACTCCTAAATGCCTTCTGTGAATACCAAAAGTCTTAAAGTTAGGATTTTTCTCAGTTTAGGAGGAGGAGGAGAAAATTCCTAACTTTAAGACTTTCCGTATTCACAGAAGGCATTTAGGAGTCCTAAAGTTAGGAGTTCTAACTTTACTACTTCAAAACTGAGAAAAATCCTAACTTTAAGACTTTCGGTATTCACAGAAGGCATTTAGGAGTCCTAAAGTTAGGACTCCTAATTTCTGTGAATTCCTAAATGAGTAAGTGCCTTCTGTGAATACAAAAATGAGTAAGTGTCTTCTGTGAATACCAAAATGGTAGTAAGTTTAGGATTTTGTCTTAAGTTAATTCTGTGAATCGGGTCCACAGTGTCCTCATGTAACGCAACTAGTGCTATGTAAAGCGCTCTGATACTCGATTCCGGTTCAAGTTCGCGCTATATAAAACTCTGTTAAAAAAAAATGTGAATCTGAGATGTGAAGCTAACTAAAACAGTTCAGCTCTGGAAAATAGCATGCACAGATTGAAACTTAGAGGCTGCCTGGATGTGAGCAGAGAAGGAATGAATATTGAGACAAAGAGAGAATTAACAAACTTCTGAAATTACAGAAAATACATTAAAACAATAGCAAATTCAATCAGTCATATAAGAGAGCCAAAACTGTTTTATATTAACAGTAATGTGGGACTGCATATAAAACATCAAAGCAGTTGAGCTCACAGACATTAGGAGGAAATGAATTCGGGAAGGTAGATTTGATTTTGCACTCAAGAATGCTGATGAAAAAAGTAATCAACTGTTCAACAATATATAGTGAGCGCTTCATTGCTCAGTTGGAAGCATCTCTTTTTCTATTTTGCAGAAACCCAGATGGCGCCTTTTAATATTCTGGCTTCTCTGTCTCCCCCTCCTACATCATCAATCAGGTTTGCATGTAATTAGATACAATTATCAGCAGAAAATGCCATTTCTCTTTCAACAGTACGTTATGGCCTCCGTGTACATCAGGCTAATATTTCTCTGAAACAAATGACGCACATAAAAAAGCGAAACAACAAGGCAGTTTTACACGCATCTTGTGTTACTGAAGCCAGTGTGATAATCAGTATCCTTGAGGTGCCGATAATGGAAAACACACGGGAGCGTTTCCGGAACTACTCAGCGTAATGTGTTTCTGCAACTCATTAATTATGTATTCATGTTTATCTTATTTTGAAACTACCAAGGATACATAGGAGGTCTAAAAATCATAAAATTACCGTTTTAACCTCTTTCCGCAATTGTTATGTGTATTATCTGAGCGGAATACTTACTGTAACACGATGATTATTCTGCAGCGTTGTCCACGCATGTAGGGGCATATTTACAAGGGTATTGTATTGTATTGTATGTCGATTTATAGAGCGCGATTTCTGCCCCACGGGCGTCCAAGCGCTGAGTCTCTAGACAGAACTGGGCGTTGTGGAAGAAGCTAGGATTCGGTGGACTTTGCAAACAAAAGGGTCTTTAATTGTTTGCGGAATGAGAGCAGATTAGGGTTGGAGCGAAGTTGTGCTGGAAGTGAGTTCCACAACTTGGAGGCATTTAGGGAGAACATCCTGCCTCCAGTTCTAGCTCTTTTAACTTTGGGCACTACGGCCAAGAAAGCCTCCGTAGAGGGAAGATTCCTGCTTGGGTGGTAGCGGGTGACTAGGTTGTCATTAATTGCTGGGCCCGTCTTCCAGAAGGCCCGGTGGGCGATGCACAATGCCTTAAATGCGACTCTCTGCTTCACCGGCAGCCAGTGCAATCTTTTTAGTCCGGGCCTGGCTGACTGAGTGCGGGGGATCTGTAGCAGGGTACGGGCTGCACAGTTCTGTACAACCTGCAATTTCTGCAAGGTCAGTTCTGGGGCACCCACGTAAAGGGCGTTATTAAAATCTAGCCGGGACTGTATCAAGCACTGTACTGCCAACTGTTTGGCTTCCATTGGCAAAAGAGGCAGAACTTTCCTCAGTGTTCTGAGTAAGCCAAAGCACGTGGCAGACAGTTTGGTGGCCTGGATGGTAAAAGAGAGATTTTTATGCAGCCATGCTCCTAGGCTTTTTACACTTCCCTTGGGGGTAGGGGGGGTGCCCAGGCAGGGAGGCCAGAGGGAGATAAATGGCACTGGTGATACTGGGCCCAGGAGCATGAGCTCTGTTTTATCTCCATTACGTTTTAAAGAGGAGGCTGTCATCCATTCCTTGACATCCTCTAGACATTTCATCAGGCCTTCCGAGGTTTGCCTGTTACCATCCTGAGCCAAGGAGACCACTAGCTGGGTATCGTCCGCATACAATATGATCTTGATACCGTGCGGTTCGACGACCCCAGCCAGTGGTTTCATATATATGTTGAACAACGCAGGGCTCAAGGAGGAGCCCTGCGGAACCCCACAACTCAGTGGTTTGCTGGCTGACACTGTGTCCCCGTCAAAGATCTGAAAAGATCTATTGCTCAGGAAAGAGTCAAGCCACCTAAGTGCCTTGCCTGTTATTCCGATGCTAAATAGACGGTTCAGCAGAGTGGTATAGCTGACCGTGTCGAAGGCTGCGCTTAGGTCAAGGAGGATCACTGCCACTGATCCTCCTTGGTCCAGTATCCTGCGTGACTCTTCGGTAACCGCTAACAAAGCGGTTTCAGTTCCGTGCTTGGGTCTAAAGCCTGTTTGAGTGGTATCCAGTAGCAAGTTGTTCTCGAGAAATTGAATTAGCTGGATGTTTATATATTTCTCCAAAATCTTGCTTACCCAGGGGAGCAGTGAGATTGGGCGGTAGCTGGAGTGATCTTCTGGGTCAAGGTTGTTTTTTTTAGCAGTGCCCATACAATGGCTCTCTTCCATACAGTGGGCACTGTGCAAGATAAGATGGAAGAGTTTAACAGATCCAGAATTACGGGCAGGGTGGCCTGGCTTGCCTGCAACATGATCTCCGGAGGTGCTGGGTCGAGTGGAGAGCCAGATTTGACTTGGCGGGCCAATTGATTCAGAATTTCAAGATCTAAAGGGGGGAAGTGTTCAAGGATTGGCCGGACACGGAGAGTAGGATGTTTCAGAGGTATTTAGTCGACTACTCCTGGATTTGTGGCTACTGTCGGGAAAGAGGAATAGATCTGGGTAACCTTGTTTTGGAAAAATTCCGCCAGCTCATTACACTGTGCTTGCGTTTTTGCCAAGGGTGGGGCTGTGTTATTGACTTTAGTAAGTTTTTTTACCAAGTGAAAGATTTCCTTAGGTTTGGATTTGGCTTCCATGATTTTATCCGCAAAGTAGGCAGCTTGAGCCGACCTAACCTCATCTTTATAGGCCTTAATTGCCTCTCTATATTGGAGCTTTTTCTCGGGTAGGAAATCTAAACGCCACGCTCTCTCTCGTTTCCTACAGGGGCGTTTTTTTTCTCTTAAGGTATCTGAGAACCAGGGTGCTGATTTATGCTGTCTCTTTGATATGGAACTCCGGAAGGGGAGAATAGTATCCTGAGATTTCGTGATCCAGCTCTCGTATTCCTTATTTGCCAAGTTGGGGTCTGTGTGGAGGGATGGGCAAATGGAGTCTAAATTGCTTAGCCAAGCCTCCATGGGTAGTTTAGCCCAGTTCCTCTTAATTTTGACTTGGGGGGTGGGCGGAGGGGCTTTACAGGTGTGCCAAGTAAACAGGATTAAGGAGTGATCAGACTAGGGGAGGGGAATGGGTTGGCTCACCACCAGATCGGTGCAGTTACTAAAAATCGGGTCAAGTAGGTTGCCTTTTTCATGTGTAGGGGCTGTGACAAGCTGGGTTAGTTGTAAGGCTGCTAAATCGTCTGTTAATTCCATGGCAATGTGATCTGTGGGAGTATTAAAATGAAGGTTAACATCTCCCAGAACCGTGTAGTTAGCTGTGGACATGATTCGTTCGGCGATAATGTTTGGAAGCGATCTGTGGAACATTTTTGCCGGCTCTGTGGGACGGTATATCAGGGTGCCGGAAAAGGAGCTATTAGCAGTGAAATCAATGCTGAATGCTAGGCTCTTGCACTCAGGGATTGTTTCAGCTGTAGTGCGACAGCGGTACTGGTCTTTCAGTATAATAGCCAAGCCCCCTCCTCTCCCCTCCGTCCGATCTAATCTGTATATTTGAAAACAGGGGGTAAGGCTGAGACTAGATTTGGTTCAGATTGGGATGTAAGCCATGTTTCCATCAGAAAGACGGCATCCGGCTTGCACTCTTCTAGCAGCAAAGCAATTTGCGTGCTGTGTCTCGGTAGTGACCTACAATTTAGCAGATACATACAATATTCCTGCGTCGTAGCTGGCAACATAGTGTTGTAGAAGGGATGTTTGCAGCCAAGGCAGCGGGGAGGGAGTTCGGCTGGTGAGTAGATGTGTGTGCAGCATGCAACAGCTGTAGTTCCGATGTTGTGGATGGCTGCTGAGCTATAAGTCCTGACATGGGATGTGTGGGACCCAGGGGATGTGGCCCCTGGTCCCGTTAGGTCGCGGACGGGCGCAGACGGGCGCAGACGGGCTTGCCTTTGGCGCGCCTTCGGCAAACCGCTGGCGCGCCCGCTGCGCCCGTCCGCTGCGCTTCCGGAAACAGCACATTCTTATATATGTCAGGGAGGGGGGTGTGGCCTCGGTCAGTGGGCGGTGCCCGGGGGTCACAGCGATCCTCCTGCAACCCGCTGCAGCGCCTGACTCGGCTGCGCGGGTAGAAGATCGAGGGGAGAGCAATCAGGTGGGACTTTAAAAAGCACAAGAATATCACACACAAATTTTTAAAAAGTAATCTTTTAAAAACAATTTTCCCCTGCTCCCGGCTTCCGCCTCAAGAGCTCTGTCAGTTACAATGCGCCGGGCTGAAAGCGCGCCTTAAGTAGTAGGTGGGCGTGGCCTTGGTCAGTGGGCGGTGCCCGGGGGTCACGGCGATCCTCCTGCAACCCGCTGCAGCGCCTGACTCGGCTGCGCGGGGAGGGGAAGATCGAGGGGAGAGCAATCAGGTGGGACTTTAAAAAGCACAAGAATATCACACACAAATTTTTAAAAAGTAATCTTTAAAAAACAATTTCCCCTGCTCCCGGCTTCCGCCTCAAGAGCTCTGTCAGTTACAATGCGCCGGGCTGAAAGCGCGCCTTAAGTAGTAGGGGGCATGGTCTCGGACAGTGGGCGGTGCCTGGGGGTCAAGGCGATCCTCCTGCAACCCGCTGCAGCGCCTGATTCGGCTGCGCGGGGAGGAGAAGATCGAGGGGAGAGCAATCAGGTGGGACTTTAAAAAGCACAAGAATATCACACACAAATTTTTCAAAAGTAATCTTTTAAAAACAATTTCCCCTGCTCCCGTCTTCCGCCTCAAGAGCTCTGTCAGTTACGCCAGGTATGCCAGAGTGTGGCGTTAAGCAAACGTTGCTTATGCCCCTATAACACACTCCTCCATTCTGAAAATGCAGGGATGCGCCGTACCCACAAGAATGCGGCACACCCCTTCGTTTCTGCTAGCGCTGGCGCTAAATCTAGCTGCCTAGCGCCAACGCAGGCCCCCCTGCACCATAATGCAAGGGTGTTTGCGTTTGGGGAATGATTGTTTATGTGCAGGAAGGTGCCCCTTCCTGCACAAGAACAATCATCCATGGCTATTTGCTCTTGCAGCACATGATAAGACTTTCTCTATTTTTAATTTTGGTGCTACCTCCTATTTACGCCACCCTTGTAAATAAGGGCAGTTTCAAAATCAATAGGTGTTGCGGCGGAACGCCCACAGCAACACCCATTGCACGCACTGCAGAATGCAGCACACATAGAAAGAGCAAACTACGAGGAGAAATAAAAGTATTTCTGAGGCATTCCCAGTTTTACAACACTTTGTAAATCTGGGAATGTGTCAGGTTCACCAGATGTTGCGTTGGAACACCCACAGCAGCACCCATGAAATGCCCCTTTTGCTCAGAGTAATGCCTGAAAGGGGCCCATATTTACAAGGCCGTGAAAAGTCACGCAGGATGAATTTACGTGGCCTTGTAAATATGGTCAGGCACGCTGCACTGCTTCTGAAAAAGTGACACACTGGTGGTGCAATAGGCTTGTAAATGAAACCCTAGATGTATAATATAGTGTTACGTCTAGATACAAATTTTGCACAATGTCTGTGATACAACTGTAGATTCATTTTGTTCTGCAACGTATGTACTAAGACATGACAGTGTTAAAATGCATTCAGTAGGATTTGCAGACTCACTTCTGATTTTAAAATAGGGAGAGTATCTTCTTTAAGCCTTCTCATTGCCAAATTATGCATCTCGGTTGTGGGAATATTTGCAATCTTGATAACAAATTGGCACACAATCACAAGTGCAATAGGTGAGAAGTTTATGGAGTGACCTGACATAGTTGTAGAATACATTAGTATGTGGTATAGTTTCAAGATGGCCGCCATATACACATCTCTACACTGCCCTATAGCAGAAACGTACATATGGAAGTCTGGTCCGTTGCTGATCTTAATGCAGAAGGGCAAGGGACTCGATTTATACAAGAAGACACAGCATGATCTCGAGGTGCCCTAATAATCAACGTACTTGCTTCGATTTGATATTTCGCAGTTACACATTTGATTCAGGTAAGCGTGTATACTTATATAGCTAACAATGAAGGCATGGCAGATTTGGTGGGGCTAGCCTGATACCTATTACATTGTGAACCTCTTTTTTGTAACAGGTAATAGAAACTCAAGCAAAGCAACAGCCTTATATCAGAAGATTGTCTTTCCATACAATAGTGATGATTTTTCATGTGACTTAGTGAGTTTTTGCATTTGACTTAGAGTCCGTACAGGGGCAATTCTTCAACGTAAAGCGCTTGGCTTGCTTAAAAGGAGACTTAGAGACATTAGGGATGTAGTAAGAACCATTTTCTTTTTGTATATGCTTAGCATTTAAACAAGATATACTTCGATATAGAATTTCTGGGTCGGATTTAAAACCATGTTACAGGTATGATTAATGTTGTCTGAAAGAGTGAGAATCGAATATGGATGAATAGAATAAAAATTGGCAATTAGGTTTTGTTGGTCTCCGTACAGGTTTCTTCAGGGGCACAGATTTTCAAGCTATCAGGTACATGGGGAACATTGAATGGTATTATAAAGAAGTTTGGCTAATGGTTTAGAGATTGGCGCACAGGTAAATCTTATTTTAGTTAGAGGGTAAGTACTGGAGATGGTGCCACGCTCCTTATGGTTTCAACAAAAGAAATATGATTGGTTATTCAACAGTATCAAAGCATAATAATTACAATTAATGTAAATAGGCAAAGTTCTAGTATCTATCTGTCAATGATGCATGGGTTTCCCAATACTTTCACATCGTACTTCAACATTTAGAATTCAAACAGAAAGTCACCAGACTTGTGCAACATGTAAAGGATTTTAGTTATTGAATGAGTATTATATTTGGGAATGTTTTACTGTTAATCTAGCCCATAAGAAGTCGTGACGCACTCCCTCACATGATGAAACACGTGTTGTCTGGCTAAAAAAAATTGATGAAGAGGCCAATGGTCTGAAAATAAAAAAAAAATAGATTCAAAAGATTACTGTTGTACTTAAACATAGACAAGGATTGCGTGTGCTAGAGCTCTGATTGTGTTTTTCCGACCTAAAGTATTGGTTTAGGGAAAGTAGGGTGAATCTTCCTCCTCTTTAAGCACTGCAGGTGAGATAACATTCATTTATAAAAAGTGTAAAACAAGTCAAGGAGCACCATATACCAAACAAAATCACCACACAGATTGTTAGACAAAACACCTTGAAACACACGTTAATTTCACATGGAAAAACATGAAATACTGTGGCATTGCACACGTCCCCAGTCATGGAGGAGAAGGGGCAAAACACAAGAATTGAGATCTTTGGTTTAAAAACTGATTTAAAACTAGACAGCCTTCAGGCTTGAACGCTGATGAAGAACTTCATGTACATCTATAACTGCTGAAGAGACAACCTGGGATTACTAAAAATATGAAATATTCCTGGACAATAATACAAATCAAAATATTCCGTCAAATCCATTAGAACAAACATATATGTGTCTTCACATTATTGAATCTCAGCCACTTAGGCAGAATGATTTCTCCTTTTCTCTCTTGTTAAATGAAAGAAATTACACAATCATGCATTATAACAATTATTAAGTCACTAAGTAAACTTGCTCTTGAGAATACAACAAAAACATTTTTGAATTGTATAGATTATGCTTGTTAATAATCGTGAAGTCACAAAGACAATCACTGTATATACTAACGTTATACTAAGAGCAAGGAGTATATCATTTTATGATTTGACTGGTTCAATTTACTTGATAGGTAATCTAGTAAATAATGAAGCACATAGGTACATTATCTGCATGATCCTTTATTTCATGATTTTATGCAACATGAAATCATATCTATGGAACAAGATAAATTGTATATATTTGTATATATTATAGTCTAAATTACAAATCCCACAATGCCTCAAATGGGCTTATGTGGAAGTAAATAATGGTAAAGAAAAGAGGACTTACCCAATAGTGAACAAGCCCTTGTGGTTAAACATGTTGGTGGTAGTGGTGGTATAATAAACAACCTTGAAACATATATCTCTGGAGTGTGGCAGCTGATTTTGCTTATAAAATTATTATCGGGCTGGATTCCACTCGTTTTTGCCTACTACAGTTGGTTAGATGCGCTGTCATTTGAATCAAATTTCTGGTATATTCATAACAACTTCAGCATCACCCGGTTTCTCTTAAAAGAATTGGATATGTGTCCCCAACTTAACACAAACTTGCAACAAATCTGCGAGCAACGAAAACAGTGTACTGTGGAAAAACATATTTGCTCAGTGAGAGGAAACGAAAGACACAGGCCGTCCGAAAGAATCAAAAAAGAAGAACAACTTTTACGAAATCCGCATGGCAATGACCCACGCCTGGAACTCTGATTACCAACTGGTCAAAGCGTAGAAGCGACATCAGAGGATGCCGCAGAACTGTAAGTAACCATTCGGGAAAGTAGGGAGAGCAAAAAGAATAACCTGTTTCTAAATTTGTACAGAGTGTGTAGAAGGGACATAATGATATCATAAAACAAAAGAAACCGACATCGGCGGCCCAACATGAGAGATAAGGACAGTAAAGAGGGAGAGAAAAACCCAGTTGAACCTCTGCTTCTAGTAATTATTGTTCCAGAAGATACCAGATGTTTCACAACCATATATCTTTGTAATATGAGGACGCATTTCCTTGAGGTTAAGCATTTATTCCGTTTTTGTCTCACGTTTGAGCTCGTTTTGAGTATTCAATTCATTATAACTATATTAAATTCACACAATTGAGGCAAGAGCAGCTAAACAATTTGTAGTGATGAAGGTCCACATAGGAGGTAGTAATTCAAGATGATTTATTTTGTGTACTTAACAAGCAGTAAGGTACCGGACATCAAGTCAATATGTGGTAGATCAGAGCCCCACCAGGAGCTGCCTGTCAGCTGCTCAGCCCATGACCAACTGCACTCTGCCTCTCTCAGTCCCAACATTCCGAGGCATAATCAGACTCCAACATTCCAATGAATCAGAGCACAGGCACTGGCTGAGCAGGGGAGGTAAAACACCCTACAACACATATGCAGGATACTACCCAATTACTAAAAGCTGAAACTGTATTCACAAAAGACAATAAGGGAAAAGGACCATCACTTAAAACTAAAAATGATACTACAGATAAAGAAAAGAATGCCAAAATATTATTCATGCAATTAGAACGCCTTCCAAGGAAAGACATCTCAAAGAGTTGTGAAATCATTACGATGGAAAAATATATAGAATTAGAAAGAGTTACATGAGGCTTAAGAATTTTCACTCTTCCAATCCTGCCTGAGACGAGACCGGAAATGCTTGAAGAATGGGGTATCAATAATGTGCATTGCTCCAGAAACATGAAGTTGATCAAATTCAAATATGCCAAACAAGACATTGAGGAAATTCATAAAACCATTAATTCCATAGAAACTAAAATTAAATCTTTAAGAAAAGGTGAAGAAATCAATACATTGAAAATAAAAATGGAACAGATTCTTGATAAACATGAAAATGAAGTTGAGGAAAGAAAAAACAAAAATTCAAAAGAGATGAGCGTGATTATGAAATTGGAACAATACTAATGTTTGCCAAAAGATTAATGTTTTAAAACAGCAAATGAAAAATCAAAAAACAACTGCCAACACTGACGCAGATGCAAGTGAGGGTGAACAAAGTACATCTGGAACCCTTAAAACTACTTTTTTAGAGGAAACTAAATTACTCTATTTAGACCAGAGACTGGGAAAAAGTCAGAGGGAGAGGACTTGGAAGGGGATAAATAAGAAAGATCACAGAGTCGTACAAGAATCGAAAAATCGGGAGAGGAAGTGGCAAAAAGACAAATACCGGGGGCGTGGCTTCGAGGGCGAAGATGGCGGACGCGGCTCTGTAGAGCTCCTGCCGGCCCGATCCTTATCCGCTAATTTATCCTTGCCCTAAACCCTCTTCCCTCGTCTCTACTGGTGCAGGAGTTTGCTGGAGTCCGGCGGAACACAGTGGTGTGGTTGTTGGAGCTTCGGACCTCCGCCGACGCGGCCGTTGGAGACCGTGCCTGTTGGGCCTACTTGCCGCGTGGTGAGCCGGGACCTCGATTTTTGTCCCGCCCGCCGGATAACACTGGACACTGGCCGGGCGTCGTGCGTCTTGGCCCGCAAGGCTGGAGCGGAGTCTCCGGAGCTGTGGGACGGAGGGCCCGTTGGCCGCATCCTGCGGAGTGGTGTCCCGACGAATCGGCTGTGCGGACCCGAAGTTCATCCTGGTCGGCCTACCCTAACGGACTCGAGGGATCTGCTGTGCTGACTGAGGTGGACGGACTGGAGGCGCCAATCCGGCGGTTCCGCCCTGGACCCCTGCCTTGTGATATCCGCGCCTTGGTGGAGTGCCTTTCCCGTGGTTCTGGCCTGTGTCCTGACGGGCTGGGGGCGAGCGGGTCCCGAGGGATTGGTGTGCTGCGGACGCCCCGGACCCTGCTCGCTGACCATTCGCACGGGGTGACCCCGTAGCAGGTACATATCACCGGACTACCCCGGCAGCGGCCATGACAAGAGGCAGGGGTGGCCATACTGCCGCCACGACGGGGCCCATCCACAAGTTCACATGCCCCGGGGGTGGTGCCGGGGCAGCCGGAGGGGGTCAAACTGCTGGCCCGGACAATGCAGCGCTGCTGACGGCCATCACACAATCTCGTGATATGCTGGATGCGAAGATTGGCGCGGTGGGCGCCGATGTGATGCTGCTGCGCCAGGACCTTCGCAACGCGGTCGCTCGCATCACAGAGGCAGAGACCAGGGTCACGACGTTGGAGGCTGACGTCGGTGCCCTGAAGAAGAGAGTCGCCGACCTGGAGCAGACGCAGCGGGGCCTGGCGCTCCGTGTGGAGGATGCTGAAGGGCGGGCACGGCGGAACAATCTGCGTTTTGTCGGCTTTCCGGAGGACTGCGAGAAGGGGCCTATGGATGTTTTCCTATCCCAATGGCTGGAGAGCTGGCTACCCCCCGACGCCCTGTCACGCTGCTTCATGGTGGAGCGCGCCCACCGCGCCTTGACACAAAAGCCGCCAGCTGGGGAGCGGCCTCGCCCGATCATTGCTTGGATCCTCAACTACCATGATAGGGACGTCATCCTCCGGGAGGCCCGGCTCAAAGACACCCTGCTGTTTGATAACTGTAAAATTATGATCTTCCCGGACTATACCAAGCTGGTCCAGCAGCAGAGACATTCCTTTCTGGCGGCCAAGGCCAAGCTACGGGGCCTGAAGATCCAATACTCGCTGCTCTACCCCGCCCGCCTCCGCGTGATCTTCAACTGGAAGACCCACTTTTTCGATTCCCCGGAGGCCGTCTTCGCCTGCACTGACGAGACAGTCAGGCTTCGGCCACATGTCCAGCCGGGGCTGCACTCCGGTTCCTCACGCAGTTCTTCTCAGGAACGGAGCGACCAACCGAACAATGGGAAGCGGCATCGCAAGTCTCGTTCGAGGCGGAGGTCCTTGTCCCGAGACCCCCTCTTGGGGGACACACAGCCGGAGACGGATCACTCTGGCAGGGGGCCCTGACTACTGTTCACCGACTTTTTGCTCCTTGCTTTTCTTCTGTGGCCGTCCGCTGCGGCGACCGCCTGCCAGTCGGCAGTACAGACATGACTTGGTGCAGTATTACCTGGCTCTTGGCTTTTATTTGAAACTCATGTGAACTGATGCTCTTTATCATGCACTGTTATTGATTGTGCCTTATGCTGGGGGGGGTGTGTTGGGGCATGTTCTAAGGGCTGCCTCCTCCTGTTGGGTCTGGGGGGTGGTTTTGGGAGTGTGCTTGGTTGGTGGTAGGGGGGTTGTTTGGGATCCTTTGGCGTGTCTGACTTTCGGCGCTATGTTTTGGGCCTGAAGTACCGTATGCCGCGACAGATACTTAATTGTTTCTTGAGGTATTGGGGTGGGGGAGGGGGGTCTTGGGCTGTTGGGTGGCTAGGTCTGCTTTTCGGGGGTTGTGGGTTTTGGGGTCCTGTTTTCTGGGGTGCACGTGGTCTTCGTGAATTTTGCAACTGTGGGGTCTGGGGCTTGGGCCGGGAGCCGGGGATTGTGGGGCTGGGTGCATTGTGATAATGGCTGATGTCCCTAACTTAGCGCCTTCTGGCGCTTGCATGCATGTTCTTAGCTGGAATGTCCGGGGACTTTTGGACAAGATTAAACGGGGGCGGTGCTTCGCTGGGCTAAGAGGGACCTGGCGGATGTGCTCCTTCTTCAAGAAACGCACATGCTAGGTACAAAGGCCCTGAGTCTGCAGCGCTTTGGCTTTCATCAAGTGTTCCATGCCAGGTTTACTAGGGGCTCCAGGGGGGTGGCCATTCTTATTCATAGACGGCTGGCGTACACTCACGAGCGTCAATGGCTCGACCCCCAGGGACGTTTTGTATTTGTTCAAGGGAAGGTTGGTGCGGAGCCTGTGGTGTTTGGCTGTGTGTATGCCCCCCCCTGCAATGGGCCTTAGCTGAACGATTGTTTGCCTTATGGACGGAACTCCCCCACTCCTTGGCTGTGATTGGTGGTGACTGGAACGATGTAGTGGACGTGGCTTTGGACCGGCAAAGGAGGCCTGGGGTGGCGCCTGTGTCCTCCCCTACACGGTTGGGGGCTATGATTGATGGTCTGGGTTGGGTGGATGTGTGGAGGCACTTGCATGCGGAGCGGCGAGAGTACACCTATGTTTTGGCTGTCCATGGCTCCCTTCGCGCCTGGATTGTGTGTTTGTTCCGAGGGCCTTCCTTGATAGAGTGAAGGGGGCGGCGATTCGGCCTCGCGGGCTATCTGATCATTCCCCTGTGGCAGTCCAAATTGATTTGTGCAAAGCACGCCAACCTTTCAGATGGCGGATGTCCACGTGTCACCTGCAGCGCCCTGATTACTCTCAGCCTCTTCGTGGCGCGATCGCCCGCTATTGGCAGGACAACCTTACCGGGGGGATGGATGCGGTGACCGTCTGGGAGGCCATGAAGCCCACCCTGCCGGGAATAGATATTGCTTGGTGTGCGCAGCAGTCTTACTCCTCGGTCTTATTAGACAAGGCTCGCCAGGCGTGGTTGGCCACCCGTAGCCGGGTGTACCAGTGGGGCGACAAGTCTTGCACTATGCTCCATAGGCTTTGCCAACAGAATTTGCAGCCTCTTACACTGCCGGGACTTGTTGATGGCGCAGGAGTGGCGATCACGGACCCGGCAACTCTTGCAACGAGCTTTGCGCACTATTATGGGCGTCAATATGCCTCCCGGGAGACTCCCTCCCCTGCCGATATCGTGGATTATCTCGCATCGGTTCCCCCATCTGCTGTGTCCGATGAGGTGCGCGATGCCCTGGACCTTCCCCTGACGGCTGAGGAGCTGGGTGACGCGCTGGGTCAACTGAATGTGGGCAAGGCGCCGGGGCCGAGCGGATTCCCCAGCGAATTCAATAAGAAATTCCATCTGCAGCTCGGGCCGCATTAGTTGCGGGCCCTGGAGCAGGCGCGAGAACATGGCCGCCTCCCACCGGATTGGCGCCATGCCGAAATCGTGGTGTTCCAGAAGCCGGGTAGGCCCCCTGATCGCCATGAATCTTATCGCCCCATATCCCTTATTAACTTCGAGGCCAAGCTCCTGGCCAAGGCGCTCGCGAACCGCTTGCTTCCACACATTTCAGCCCTAGTTCACCCGGATCAGGCAGGTTTTATGCCGCGCTGGGCAACGAGGCACAATATTCGGCGGGCGCAGGCTGCGATAGAAGCGATCGGGTCCTCGGAGGATCAGGCGGCGCTACTGTTGGCCGATATCGACAGTGCCTTTGCTTCTGTCAGCTGGACCTTTCTTTTTACCCTTTTACCGCTGCTGAACCTCGGCCCGGTCTTCATCTCCTATGTCAGGCTGCTTTATACCGAGGTCACTGCCTCGGTGCGTATCTCGGGGGCGGCTTCGGCTCGGTTCCCGGTGACCAGGGGGACGCGTCAAGGGTGTCCGCTCTCCCCTTACCTATTCGCGCTGGCCATGGAGCTGCTGGCCGCCAGGGTATGCCATGATGTGCTCTATCGTGGCTTCGTGTGGGGTGCGGATCATTCGGACCGCATAGCTTTATATGCGGATGATGCGCTGTTCTTCATGACCGACCTGCAGCGTACGGGCCCTCGTGTCCTAGAACTGATGCAGGGGTTTGGTCGGGCGTCGGGGCTCTTCCTTAACCCGCGCAAGTCGACCCTATGGGTGCTGGGGGGTGGCGCGGTGGACTGTCCTTGGGCTGCATCCCTTCAGGTGGCTGTGGAGGGTGTGAAGTACCTGGGTGTTTTCCTCTCTGCTTCGCCCACAGTGGCGTGGGACCGGAACGTCCAGCCAGTGTGGGATCGGGTCCAGATGGACGTCAAGACATGGACGCGTATGCCTCTTAACATCTACGGCCGGTCGGCCATCTTTAAGATGGTGGCCTTGCCCCGTCTCCTCTACCAACTACAGAATCATCCCTTGAAGATTGACCCGCAGTGGTTCCGTAGTGTTGACTCTGTGCTGGGCCGGTTTCTGTGGGCTGGGGGTGCCTCCAGGGTGGCGCTACGCACATGCTTCCTCTCTACATACTGCGGCGGCTTGGCGACTGCGGATATTTTGTCTTACTATCAGGCCTCCCATCTCCTTGTGCTTAACGAGTGGTGGTATGGGGACCGTAGTGATCCGGCCTATGCCCTGGAGCACTCTCTGATGGGTGGCGCCTCCCTCCACACCTTGCTGTATTCGGCCAGGCGGAGGCGACTGCTTCCACGGGTTACCCAGGTGGTTTTCGCGGTCTGGCGGCGGGCCCTGCACCGTATGGGTTGGTGGGGTAGGCTGACGGCCGAGACTCCGTTATGGCGTAATGGCCTGCTACCGGCGTTGGCGTCTTTGTCCGGGTTCGACGGCTGGGACGCGATAGGGATCTCATCCCTCTGCCATGTCCTCTCTGGTACTACCCTTAAGTCCTTTCAGGACCTCAGTTCTGAATTTAGCATGCCCAGGTCCCAGTTCTTCCGTTACCTCCAATTTCGCCGCGCTCTTACTCCTAGCCTGGTGTGCTTGGAGCAACTCCCTGACTTTAGTCCCATCGAGGCAAAACTTTTTATGGGAGACCTGGGTGACAAGAAGGTCTCTCAGATATACCGTTCCCTGGTCACACACTGCTCCTCTTCACTCTCGACACTGAAGGCCTCTTGGGAGAATGATGTTGGTCCCCTGGATGAAGACGACTGGCGCGAGGCCCTTGAATCTCCCCGTGGTGCTGCTATAGCTATCCGCCTCCGCTTCATCCAGTTCAAATACCTCCACCGAGCTTATTACACTAGAGACCGTCTATGGCGGGCGGGCCTTATTGCAACTCCGGAGTACCTGAGATGTGGTTCCGAAAGGGGCACGCTTTTTCATACTGTGTGGTCCTGTGAGAGACTGACTCGATTCTGGGCGGGGGTTTGGGACTGCTTGTCCGAGGTGTTGGGGTGGGACCTTCCTCGTACCCCTAGGTTGGGCCTTCTTCATGTTCTAGAAAACGTTGGGGGCAACATTTACAAACGCCATCTGTTGTTGCTGGGGCTTGTGGTGGCGAAGAGAGATCTGGCGCAGGCCTGGAAGAGCGAGCGCGCCCCCCCACTCGGTGCCTGGAAGGCGGGCCTGGACTTCCTCATGGGTCTGGAGCAGCCTGTTTTTGAAGCCCGGGGGTGTCCCCGCAAACATTACAAAATTTGGAAGCGGTGGGCGGACTACAGGGGCCTGTCCCTCGACCCCCCCATGGACGTTGATGATGCACTGCCGCTGGATGTGGATCCCGCCTCCTAGGCTGCTGGCCGGCTCCACCTTTGTATGCCATCTCATGTTGCTGAACTGTGATCACGTGCACCGGGTTAGGGTGGGATAAGGGGTGGGTAGGTGCGGGAGGGGTTGGTTGGTGTTCTTGGGGTTGGGTGGGCAGGGGTAGTTCGAAATATCTCATTCTATAACACTGGGTTCAATGCTGTGTCAATGCTGTGTCTTTTCATATCTGTCGTTGACAGTCTCCTCCTGACTGTGGAGGGCTGTACTGAAACTTGCTTGAACTCATAATAAAAATGGTTTTGAAAAAAAAAAAGACAAATACCCTCTCTGCAAACGACAGAAAAAATAAATATATACATCAGAAAATAATCTTATAATCAACTTGTCAAAGAGACAACTAAGTCATGATCAAACTACTCTCCTGAACCTTCTGCCCAAAAGACATCATGATTACATTGAAACAAAAATATATATATCTAAATTATTAGAAAATTGAAACTTGCAAAAATCTTTGCCAAAGAAAAACAGAAACAATATGGCAACAGAAACGGAACCTCCTAAAACTAACACTACAATAGAATAAATACCAGATATAGTCACAGCATATGAACTAATGATGAATTTGAAAGACAATCAAGTAACCACTAGCCAGGTTCTCAATACCCTGGAAATAGACACATGTGGTCATTCACACACCACAAGTAAGAAGTAAGTCCACATTTTTTCCAAGTTTACCACCAGGGAATAGATTGGATACCTATCATGAATTGGTAATATTGGACCTAGAGAAAATGAAAAACAAAATAAATACTAAAGTGTAGAATCTAACCAAAGGAGATCGAAAGGCATTGGAAGAACTTATCAAGAATGATACAATCGAAATAAAACCTGCTGGTAAGGGAGGGAGCATAGTTATTATTGAAACATATCAATATATCAAAGAAGCAAAAAGACAATTTTAATGATGGAAGCAAATATAAAAAACCTAAAACCCAATCAATGAACTGACCATTATTGTCAACCAAAAAATCTAAACCTGGTTAGATAAAGGCATCATTAACCACGAAGAAGCATGTTACCTCAAGAATGAAAACCCTATTATTCCAATCATATACTTTCTCTCAAAGGTGCACAAAACATTGATCAATCCACCATGCAGGCCCATCAATTCCAGCTGTTGGTAAATCTATGAAAACATATCTCTTTACATAGACAATCTGATAGCACCTATGGTCACAACATTAAATTTGTACATTAGAGATACAGGAGACTTACTTAAATAATTAGCTGATATCAACTGGCACAGTGGTATACTATTAGCCACAATTGATGTAGTTTCTATGATACACATCAATAAGTCATCAGGTAAGGCTAGAGGCAATGAAATATTTTATAACTCAAAGTAATTTCCAATACCTGGAACAATCTGAAGTACTCTTGGAAATGACAGAACTGTATCTACGCAACAACATTTTCCTCTTTGATAAACAGATATTTGTACAAACATGTGGGACAACCGTGGAAGTTTCCTTTTCCCCTTGTTACCCGAATCTTACCATGGGATGGTGGGAGGGAACAGTGGCTTGGGGAGAAGGCAACAAAAAATACACAAAAAATGTACACCGGTGGCTGCGTTATATAGACAATTTATTTATCATTTGTAATGGCACCAAAAGCAAATTCTTAGAATATTGTTCCTGTTTGAATCATAACGATTTTGGCCTTTCTTTTACATATATTACCAGTGAAAAAGAAGTACTATTTATGGACCTTACATTCTACATTGAGAATGATCAAATAAAAACCACAGTTTATCTCAAACCCACCGCTACAAATAGTATTTTACATGAAAAAGTTTTCGTCCTCGGCTGCTAAAGAAAAGCATTCCATATGGGGAATTCTTGCTGAAGCGAAGAAACCACTTAGATGACAATGAATATAAAGCAAAAAATCTGATGAAACACCTAATACATTTAAACAAAGAGGCTACAGTGCAGTTGGCATTGGAAAAGGGAAAAGAACTGAAAATCTTTTGCAATCAGACAACAAAAATGACCCATTCAAAAAAGAGGTGAAGAACAACAAGATCAGATTCATAATGACATACAAGAAAGAACATGATCCAATTAGGAAAATTATGAACAAATAAATATTGGAACATAGTTAAAAAAAGATCCAGACATTGGGGCAAGCTTGAGTGAAAATGTTGACATCTCATTCAGAAAGGCTGCATCTCTTAAAGACAAACTCATCAAAAGTAATTTTTCAAGATCTATTAGTAACACATGGCTGTCAAACCATCAAAAAGGCTTCACAAGGTGTGATACGTGCAAAGCCTGAAAGATTGGTAAGAATACTAAACATCTTACAGACTTTAAAGGTAAACAATTTAACATCACACATAAGATCACTTGTGAAACCTACTCGGGGTATACATGATTATATGTGACTGTGGAAAACAATACATAGGAAGTACAATCTGCCCTTTTAAGTAAAGAATACTAGAATATATTAGAGTGGTATCAAATAAGGATATTAACTATGCCATGACAAACACATCTTAATTTCACATGGAAAAACATGAAATACTGTGGTATAGCACACATCATCAATCATGAAAGAGGGGGGACAGAACACAAAAACGGAGACGTTTGGAATCTATTTGATTATCCGATTTAAAACGAGACAGCCATCAGGCTTGAATGCTGATGAAGAACTTCATGTACATCTATAACTGCCAAGGAGACAACCTGAGATTACTAAAAATATAAAATATTCCTGAACAAAAATGCAAATCATAATAATCAGTCGAATCCATGAGAACAAGCATATTAATGAATCCCAGCTACTTAGACATAATCATTTCTCCTTTTCTCTATTTTTAAATGACTAGAAATTAAGCAATTATATGTTTGAACAATTATTAAGTCACTACATTAAATTACTAATGACAATACAACACAAGCATTTTTTAATTGTATAGGCTATGGTTGTTAATAAACGTGAAGCCACTAAGACAATCAGTTTGTATACTAACATTATACTAAGAGCAAGGAGTGTATAATTTAATGATTTGACTGGTTGAATTTACTAAATACGTAATCTAGTAAATAATGAAGCACATAGATACATTATCTGCATAATCCTTTATTTAATGATTTGATGCATCATGAAATAACATCTATGTAACTAGATAACTTGTACATATTTGTATATAGTATGGTCTAAACTACAAATCTCACAATGCCTCATAAAAGAGTACTTACCCAACTGTGAAAAAGCCCTTGAAACATATATCTCTGGAGTGCGGCACCTATTTTGGCTTATAAATATAAATATATAAATATCCTTCTAAGGGCATGATTTGCACTCAAAACACGGTGTACAAAGCAAGGTTTTGCCAAGATCGACATTGGGAATCCAGCAAAGAAAGCGAAGGGCAGCCTAAAGGTATTCTGGGAATTGTAGTCCCGTATAAGTTAAGTCAAAGCCCTAATATTTTACTGTCAAGGAAACACAAACTAAAAAACCAATGTGGGGGTTAATATGAACCTAATTTAAGAACTGGTACTAAACCTTGCAGTTTGGAGGAGAACACGGTGACTAAGACAGAGAAAAAATACAAAGACTCAAAGACTGAACTGTCCCTTTAAATTGGAAGTAATTGGACTTGGTCCCTTCTCAATGTTTATAAAGCTACGTTATTTTAAATACCAAACGAACCCATTGATGCAGCTGATGGCATTTGAGGAAGAGTCATTAGACTCGAAACGCGTTATGCCTATTTGTTCTTAATAAAACCATTTTAAGGTACTGCTGGTGTGGTCTGGGTTAGGCTGCGGAGCTGCGCGTGATTTCTTGTGGATATATATATATATATATATATTACCTACTGGCGGTCGCCAGTAGGTATATATAGTTAGGATTTTTTCCCTATGGGATTTCTGAAAATTCTATGTCTAATAACTTTGGCGTTTGTGGGCGGAATCGGTTGAAATTTTCAGGAAAATGGCACATTTTGTTTCTGAGCAGCTCCAGGAAATTTGGGGGGGGGGTCGTCAAGGGGGGGTTGAGAAAAAAGGGGGGTCCCAAAACGCGTTTTTAACATTGAGTTTTCCATAGGGCGGTTGGACTCACTTTTAGCTTGAACGGCTGAATGGATTTGCACGAAACTTGGCAAAATTGTAGGGACTGTTAGGCTGATGTGCCTTTGCTAGGTCTCAATATATGTGCTCCAGTGGATTTTGAGAAATTAACGTTTAAATCAAGATATATATCTGTAACAGCGCTCCGGGCAGCGATCTGGTTCGCGTACTTTTCGCGTAACGGAACTTTGCGCACGGAAAGCTGATTGGCTCTTCGGTGTCTGTCAACATTCTAAACAGTCCGGTGCGGCCGCCATCTTGTCTCTCGGTAGGATCGAGAGATAAGAGGAGGCCAAAACAAAGGGGGAAATTTCCATAAGGGGGCATAGTAGATCCTCCCTGACCCCCTAGGTTTTATGTGGAGGTTTTAAAAGGGCCCAGCAGGGTTCAAAAAAATGTTTTCTTTTTTTTTTTTCACGATGAGCGCCTAGTACGCGAACCGGAAAGCGTTCTAGGCAGCGTACTATAAGGATAATAGAATGATATACTTTTCAAAGACTAAATGTTAATTGTTTGTTGTTTTGTTTGTTGTTTTTGTTTTTTTTTTGTTTTCTTTTTTTTTAATTTTTTTTTTATTTTTATTGTTTTTCATAATTTATTAAAGTCTCTAACATTTCAGTGTCTGAAATGTCATTATTTTCTTGAAATATTGTTTGCAAGCTGTGAGGTTGTAAAATGTCCTCATTTGCAAGGAGGGCATCTACTGCTTGGACACATTGCAGCAGTTCATTATCCATGCTTTGATCCATAAATTCCATGTCAATTTGTTCAATCAATTCCTGGCTGCTCTCTTGCAGGTCCATTTCAAAAGAAACTTGGTTTTCGCCTTCCATTTTGCCTGAAATTTGGATTAAAACAATATATATTAGTAGAGATAGGGCACTGTTGGGATTAATTTTAGATAGTCATTTTTTATCAGTGAATTTATCTTTTGGCAGTGTATAGTATCAGAGTGGAAATAGGACGATAAAAAAGTGTATGTGATTTAACCAAGACAAGTCTAACTCCATTCATAACTATAACAGAGAAGTCTATCTAAATACATTACTAGTACAGAGGGATAGTGTATATCTAGCAGAAAAAGTCTACTATATTAAGTTATAGTGTACAATATACTTCAGTTTTAAAAATAACAACTTACCTTTACAAACAAGTTGAAGAGTTTAGTGATAATTCAATTGTAATGTACAACAAGAAGTAGCAGTCAAAATGGCTGTGTTTCCTTCTCTTCCTTTATATATATTCAAGTATATAACCAATCAAATGTCAGGTAATAAAAGTAGAAAATGAAAGTAACATTTTCATTGGTTGTCAATTCCAACACTTCAGATGTGTTTTGTGAAGTAATTTACCTCACGGTACTTGGAGAGGTCTACAGGCCAAATGGCTAAATTAAATTTCAATCAAATTTGTGAGAATGAAAGGGATTGTTATGTAGTATGAGCTAATTTATATTTGGTGAGAGTGTCTCTAGTCGTTTTTCTATAAATTACTTTCCCACCTTTTTTTTGGACCGCTTCCCGGAAAGCGGTCCGGTCCGCGAACTAGGAGCGTAACGGGAGTCCACCATTTTGTGTTTCGGTCGAATCAAGGTATAAAATGGAGGGTAAATAATGTTCTGAATGGGTAGAAAAGGGCATGGTACAAGTAGTTTGCCCCCCTACGTTTTCTGAGGGTGGCTGAGGAGGACTATATGTGCGAAGAAAAAACTTTTTTTTTTAAATTTTGCGCGGTTAGCTTCCAGTTCGCATACCGGATAGCGCTCTTTGAGCGTAGTTTGTTGAAAATTACAGAAAAAAGTTAGAAAAAAAATAATAAAAGTGTGTGATCAGATGAAGGGTAGCTCTGAGAAGAGCTTTTGGGTTTATGGTACATTTAGGTACTTATAAGTAGGTACCAATGCACAGTCTTAAATTCAGAATGAAAATTCTGTTGCCCTCATCTGAGAAGTGAACTCCATCTCCTCTGTAGATATCTTGCATGTAGTAACGCAAGTTATTGTTGTACAGAGAGCCCATTCCATGGTCTCTCATGAAAGCTGAAACAGATTTGTTTACATGCTTCCTCGCTTTCTCAATTTGTGGAGAAAATTGGTTGGACCACCTCCATTTCTGTCTTTGGCATATATTGGAATATACCAAAGCAGTTTGAGGAAAAAGTGCCATTAATTGCTCCAAGGTGTCCTTTAAAAGCATTTCCAGACCTACCCCTGTCAAAGTGCTCAAATCATTACCTCCACAGTGCACTATTAACAGGTCAGGTTTTGGCAAATGCATAAAGGTTTTCACCAATGGTATCAATTGGTGACATTTTAATCCTCTTTGGCCCAACCACTTAATTTCCACATCTTGTAAATTGAGGTTGTGTAAATTTCTGTTCTCAGCATACCTTTGAGCCCAGTGGATGTAACTATGTCCAACAATCCAGACCTTAAACATGGTGGGAGAAGGTTGTTCTGCAGTCAGATGAAGTGTGGTAATGAAAGGGCAGTTGAAACAGTAGGAGTTTGTAAAGAAAAAAAACTGTGGATTTCCAATGCTAATGAATCATTAGCAGTGATTGGTGCATTTCCATTTCTGAAAACAGAAAGTTAGGGTGCATGGATGTGTTCTTTGAAAGATGTAATTTGAATGGTCAAGGAAGAAACATTTAATGAAAGATTGCACTGGATACGCAGGTGCACTGAGAGTTCAGAGTTCAATTGAAACATTGTTGTGTGAATTTGCAAACATGAGAGGTCATCCAGGAGGTGGTTGCTATGGAAAAAAGGCAGAGAGGGCAGAGGGGGGAAGGGTTTTGATTTGAAAAAAGTGAGGGAAGAGTTATGATTGGCTAATATGAGAGATATGTGAAATGAATATCTGTTTTTCTGTGCTTTCAATAGCTGCAGCCTCTGGAGTGCATCGTTTTTCTTCTGCTGAAGACAATTTGGTGTATTTCTGAGACTGTTTTCAAAACTCAAAAAGTATTTGCTAAGGTGAGAAAAGATTTATTTATTTTAGAGAGAGAATAGTATGAATTAAGGAGAAAATGATGAAGAAAGCTGTGTTTTTAAACTGTGGCTTTGTCTGTAGTGATATAGAAATAGATTTTGTTACTTTGAGAAATTGTAATTGCATATTCGGTGTAGCATTCTGGCATGCAGTAACACAAGTTATTGTGGTACATGGAGCCCATTCCATGGTCTGTTATGTAAGCTGAAACAGATATGTTGTTTTTAAAAACGAATTTAGAAATCAATTACATTTCTGGATATGTACTGCTAGAGCTTCATAGGTTGTTTTGGGTCATATTTATAAGGCATTTGAGTGTCTATTATGCTATTTTACGTTCTTCATGGTGCAAATTTCTTGTAAATACGCTGCCACTTGTGCTTTGCAAATTTAGATTTTGATTATGGGAGTTACATAGCCATGTTAATAATGTCCAAACAATGGTGGTAGGGCATTCAAGAAAACGCTTTCCTGTGTCTCTAGGACATTTTCAGTCCTTTCCTCTTGAAAACAGGTATACAATTGATTTATATGCTGTGTTTAAAAACGAATTTTGAAATCAATTACATTTCTGGATATGTACTGTTAGAGCTTCATAGGTTGTTTGGGGTCATATTTAGAATGCATTTTAGTGTATTTGATGTTATGGTTACCTTTTTAAATGGAAAGTGTTCTTCATGGGGCAAGTGTCTTGTAAATACGCTCCCACTTGCGCTTGGCAAATTTAGATTTTGATTATGGGAGTTACCTAGCCATGTTAATAGTGTCCCAAAAATGGTGCTAGGGCATTCCAGAAAACACTTTCATGTGTCTCAAGGACATTTTCAGTCATTTCTTCATGAATGCAGGTATACAATTAATTTATATGCTGTGTTTAAAAACGAATTTTGAAATCAATTACATTTCTGGATATGTACTGTTAGAGCTTCATAGGTTGTTTTGGGCCATATTTATAAGGCATTTGAGTGTCTTTGATGTTATGTTTTCCTTTTAAAATGGATAGGGTTCCTCATGGGGCCCTGAGCAGTTCATAGCCATGTTATTTAATGGGAAGTGGATAACATGGCTAAGAGCATTTGCTGGAAAATGCATGAATATCGCTGACTGTTCAGCGATATTCATGCATTGCGGCCGTTTTTTTTTGCATTTGCGAGCAGTTCTTAGCCATGTTATCCAATGGAAGGTGGATAACATGGCTAAGAGCATTTGCTGGAAAATGCTTGAATATCGCTGACTGTTCAGCGATATTCATGCATTGCGGCCGTTTTTTTTTGCATTTGCAAGCAGTTCTTAGCCATGTTATCCAATGGAAGGTGGATAACATGGCTAAGAGCATTTGCTGGAAAATGCATGAATATCGCTGACTTTTCAGCGATATTCTTGCATTGTGGTTTACCTTTTTAAATGGAAAGTGTTCTTCATGGGGCAAGTGTCTTGTAAATACGCTCCCACTTGCGCTGGGCAAATTTAGATTTTGATTATGGGAGTTACCTAGCCATGTTAATAGTGTCCCAAAAATGGTGCTAGGGCATTCCAGAAAACACTTTCATGTGTCTCAAGGACATTTTCAGTCATTTCTTCATGAATGCAGGTATACAATTGATTTATATGCTGTGTTTAAAAACGAATTTTGAAATCAATTACATTTCTGGATATGTACTGTTAGAGCTTCATAGGTTGTTTTGGGCCATATTTATAAGGCATTTGAGTGTCTTTGATGTTATGTTTTCCTTTTAAAATGAATAGGGTTCCTCATGGGGCCCTGAGCAGTTCATAGCCATGTTATTTAATGGGATGTGGATAACATGGCTAAGAGCATTTGCTGGAAAATGCATGAATATCGCTGACTGTTCAGCGATATTCATGCATTGCGGCCGTTTTTTTTTGCATTTGCGAGCAGTTCTTAGCCATGTTATCCAATGGAAGGTGGATAACATGGCTAAGAGCATTTGCTGGAAAATGCATGAATATCGCTGACTGTTCAGCGATATTCATGCATTGCGGCCGTTTTTTTTTGCATTTGCGAGCAGTTCTTAGCCATGTTATCCAATGGAAGGTGGATAACATGGCTAAGAGCATTTGCTGGAAAATGCATGAATATCGCTGACTTTTCAGCGATATTCTTGCATTGTGGCCGTTTTTTTTTGCATTTGCGAGCAGTTCTTAGCCATGTTATTCAATGGAAGGTGGATAACATGGCTAAGAGCATTTGCTGGATAATGCATGAATATCGCTGACTTTTCAGCGATATTCATGCATTGCGGCCGTTTTTTATCGCATTTGCGATAAACCTTGCTAATAGCAATGTTTATCTGGGCCTAAACAAACCTTTAGATAGGCTACATCTTATCGTCATCCTGAATTAATCATTTAAAATATTAGGGAGAGATTTATGATTGTTCTTTGTACCATTGAGTGTCATTTTTGTGATGCAGTGCTGGTGCAAAAGATTTGCTATGTTAAATAATTAGTAGGGCATTAAGTTTTAGATGACTGTTATTCATTTACTGTTTGGTAATAGTGGTTAATAACATTTTTTAATACATTTTTCCACAGATTCAACTGCAGATTCTTTCATAGTTTGGAAAATGCCTACAAAACATAGAATTAGAAAGGCGAGAAAACGTCAAAGACAGCAGGATGATGTTTTATTGCAGCAGTCCTCTTCCCCAAATACTTGTCAAAACACCAAGAAAGGTCCGGGTAAGAGCACGAAATCATTCTTAAGAAATATTTGTCATAAAAAAAGTATTTCTCCAAAAAATGTTTCAGTCCTCAAAAAGAAAAGCAATTTAAATGGAAAGGAGAGACCCATCAAAAATGTTACTGGTAGAGGAAGAGATAACTCTGTGCATGATAGTAGAAGGAAACAACAGTTTAGGGACATTCGACATCGAATGTTCCGTAATAGGATAATAGTTAATTTATTGAAAAATATTTAAAAAAATAGGCCAACAGAAAGCGGCATTTTATAAGAAGAAGAAAAATGTAGAGAAAATTATTGATCATGCTTTTGAAATTAAGCGAAAGTTGTTTATTTTGGTAATCAATAGAATTAGGAAACTAAGCAAGGTAATTTCTGATTTCAAAACTAAAAGTAGATGGAAGAGAGTAGTAAATCGTACTAACTTTTGTGAAGTTTTTTCCGGAGAATGGATGCATAGTTCTAGTTGTGAGGCATTTTTTAATGAGGAGAGTTATTTTCAGGATAATGATTTGGTGTTTGCAGTTGACACCAGTGGTCGAGCTTATGAAGTGAAGAATGGTTGTCCAGTTGAAAAAGAACAACTTGTGACAACAGAGACAGAAGAGGCGCTAAGTGATGAGGTTTTAGGAAGACGTCCTAAGGGTCCTGTGTACATTTGGAAGTGTAGTTCTATTTGCAGTGTGCGACAGGTTTCCATCAATTTGCTTTGTGATTTTATACAGACATTTAATAAGAAAAGTTTGAAGCAGAAAATGAAGTTGTTGCAAGATTTAGATCCTTGCAGAGTGAGACAAATGACAGGTTTGCGTGGTCATTCACTGGCTTGTCTTTCCAGGAGAGTATGCCAGAGTGTTTTTCATCATTTCAGGATGCTAGCAGTGCATCATAATAAAGTGAGAAAATTAGTGAGAATGTTGTATTATGCTAAGAGTCCAGCAATTATGCTTAAACAATTATGTGCTGCTCTTTTGCATGGTTCTGAAATAGATGTGAAGAATATTTGTGAAGAAATTGACTTTTGTTACTTTGGTAGTAGAGATGAGAATGTTCAAATTGACCCAGAAGTAGAGGGTTATGTTGAAGATAATATACAGGTTTCTAGTTCAGATAATTTTCAGAAGGAAATTGCCACGTTTCAGATGAAATCAAGTGAGAGGCCTAATTTCACTTGTGTATGTTGTCGACGCACTTATTATAAGAATCAGACTAAGTTAGTGGATTTATATGCAAAAACTGAAAGGGAAAATAATAGTGAATGGAAGGATTTTGCCACATACTTGATGGTAGAAAATTGTTTTGATTTGGGAGTGGATCAACGTGTGTGTACTTATTGTTGTAATAAATTAAATCAAAACCAGATGCCTGCTAGGGCAGTTCATAATAATCTGGAATTGGTTGAGATACCTTCAGAATTGAAGGATTTAAATACTTATGAATCTATTTTGATTCAAAGTATCCATCCCTTTCAGGCTATTGTAAGAATGGAGCCCAAGACAGGGAAGTTGCCTCCAGCAGATTTACAGAGAGGATTAAAGGGAAGAGTTGTTTATTTGCCTCTAGATTTGAACAAAAACATTAACACAATTGGAGTTGAGAAAGTGGAAGAGGAACCTCTGGTTATCTTGGTTAATGGGGTTCCGACAAAGAATAAGAAAATATGGCAAGATTTAGTGGATGTTAGGAAAGTGAAAAATGCAACTTTGTATTTGAAGAAAAATAATAAGTACTATAAGAATGTATATGTTGCAGAAGAGGAAGTAAGTGATGAAGAGGATAGCGTTTTGTGTGCTGGCCAAATTGAGAAAGTAGAGGTGTCTAATAGTGAAGAAATATATGAACATTATAGTGTTCATCCTTTGCATTCCAAGGAAGTCATGGGGAATGCTATTGAGTTGTTTCAAATGAAACAAGCCAAAGGGAGTCCCATTAGTGTTTGGGAGGAAAGTTTGGAAGCTCGGTGTTTCCCACAGCTATTTCCCACAGGTCAAGGAGGAAGATATGATGAGCGACCTCGTCAAATTCCTGCGTCTGAATACCGGACTTTACGATTGTATGCAGAAGATGCTAGGTTTCGTCAATGCATTCCCTATTTGTTTCATCTCCTGTTTGAAAGCGATCTGTCTGGACTGTCATATGCAGTGAACCACATCTTAAAAAGTGGTATACAGATGCGAAACATCTCGGCAAGTGACTTTATGCATAAAGTCAATGTCCAAGACAGTATTTTGGATTCTCACTTAATTAATCTCATGGCGTGTCAGCGTGGTACTAATGAGTACTGGTACCGTCGTCATGGTGATTTAAAATGTATGTTGAGGAACTTAGGAACTCCGACATGGTTCCTCACTCTGAGCTGTGCCGAGTATGGCTGGGAAGACTTACTTGAATTTCTACGAGAGGCAAATGGAAATATTGAAAACATTGAATTCAAGACACCTGGAGAACTGTGTTCTTTGGATCCAGTGAATGTATGCAGGTACTTCAATCATAGATTTGAAGCTATGATGTCTTTCATCACAAATAAAAAGAATCCACCTCTTGGAGAGGTGTTGGATTTCTTCTGGAGAAAGGAGTACCAAGCAAGAGGTGCCCCTCATATACATATGTTGTTGTGGATCAAGGATGCACCTAAATTTGGAACAGATCCGGATGACTTAGTGATGAATTTCATAGAACAGTATTCTACGTGTGCTGTTCCAAACGCAACGGAGAAGAAAAGCCTAAGAGAACAAGTTCTACGTTTCCAAAGCCATCGTTGTGGAAAGTACTGTCGTCGTAAATTCAGAAACAAGGACAAGTTCTACACCAAATGTCGTTTCAACTTTCCACGACCGGTGATTTCTAAAGGAAGAGTGAACAGTTTGATGTCCTCGCTGCGACATAATGTGACGAGGAAATCACCCAAGAATACATACAATTTGAAAAGGAACGAAGAGTCCAAGTACATCAATGACTACAACCCAGTGATTTTGTCCATGTGGAATGCTAACATGGATATACAGTTTGTGGCTGACAACTGTATGGCTGTGGCTCGGTATGTGACATCTTACATCACCAAAAAAGAAAAGACAGAACTGAAGGATATGTGGGAGGACATTTCCCATGAAAAGAGCCTCAGCAAGAAGTTGTACAGTTTCAGTCTGAAGATGTTGTCGCATCGAGAAATCGGAGCTTACGAATGTTCTGACCGCTTGTCTTCAGCAAGTCTCTATGCCAAATCCAGGAGTATCGTTTGGGCAAGTCTTGGTCTTGCTGCAACGCGAAATCGAGTTCTAAAACCTGTCCGGGAAATTGAGTATTTGGCGGAAAAGGAGCCAAACAGTACCGACATTTTGAAGACCAACATGTTGGATACATATTATCCAAATCGAAGCAGTCACCTTGAGAATGTTTGTCTATATGAGGTTCTACAAAATTATATATTCAAGAGGAACATCAAAGAAGATATTGAGAAAGGAGTGTATGCTGTAATTGGAAGTGAGGGATGTCTGGTCAAGCAAAGAAAATGCCAATTAGTAAACCATCGAAAATTGAGTGGCGAATCTCCAGAAAAAAAGGAGTTTTTCTATTTAGCACTTTTGCAACTTTTCAAGCCTTGGCGTGCAGAAGAGGAACTGCTTGGAGATTTCCTCTGTTACGAAGACTCTTTCAATGCAGCCAAGGAGTCCATAGAATGTCCTGCTTTTCCTAAATATCAAGAAATGCTTACTTTGGAAATTGAGCAGGAAGCAACGATTGCAGCCGAGATTGCCAGAGACAGTTCTCAGGACAGTCAGAGTTCCGTTTCATTGAGTCAAGATCCACTTGGAGGACCTATTATCGAAAATGAAGCTGCCACTGCTATGAATGAAGTAGAAAGAGCCATGGCACATGCTCAGGAGGATTCAGTTAACTTAGAAGACTTGGAAAAACAACTCAACGTTGAGCAGAGGAAAATATATGATGAAGTTACCAAGGAAATTGAGCACGGATTAAGTCATGAGAAGAACGAGTGCTCATGTACATCGTTGAAGCCTGTCCGACTGTACGTGAGTGGAGAAGCGGGAACTGGAAAAAGTTTCCTCATTAAAGCAATTTCTTGTTATTTGCAGGAAAGGACTGAGTCATCGTTGTCTTGTGTTGTCACCGCTCCTACTGGACTGGCAGCACATAACATTAAAGGTATTACTTTGCATCGTCTACTGATGCTGCCGGTGGAGCATGACAACAAATTACAATACAACAAGTTATCTGGGGATGCTTGCTGTGAAGTTTCAAGAGTCTTGAGGAAAATGAAACTACTTATCATTGACGAAGTAAGCATGGTTTCCAATGTCATGCTTGCCTTTGTGCATTTGAGAATGCAAGAAGTACTTAAAACTGAATATGATGTGTTATTTGGTGGCAAACACATCATTGTTTTCGGAGATCTTCTGCAGCTGACACCAGTAAAAGTTCAACCTGTGTTCAAAATACTCACGCGTGAAGATACCAGGAAGTGCCTAGGGAGCATTGGCAACGTCAATATATGGTTAAACTTCAATTATGCTGAACTGCATGAAAATATGCGTCAGGCAAAGGATGAAGATTACAAGAATATTCTACAAGATATTAGAATTGGAAAAGTGACCGAGCATGGGAAAGAAGCTTTAAATGCACGATTACTGACAAATTTATATCCCAAACAAGAGATTGTGCCTGAGAATATTTTTCAGAAAATTACTGAGAAGAAATCCGGGATATGTTTGATGCCAACTCTTGCAGAATGTGCCATTTTCAACAACAAAATGTTGAATTTAGAAAAGCAAGAGATTGTGAAACTTGAAGCTATCGACAAATTAGAGCATATGGGATCAACAATTATTTTGTCAGACAATTTGAAATCAAAATTGGATTCATTAGAGAAGACTATATCTAAAACAGCGGGTTTTGAAAAGACTTTGAATGTGTGTTTAAATTGCCGAATCATTTTGAGAAGGAATTTACATGTAGAAAGAGGTCTGGTAAATGGATCAATGGGTAATGTTGTTGATTTTGAGAAATACAGAAATAGAGATGGAATAGAATTTTTAAGAATTAAATTTGATGGCATTGAGGAAGTACAGCAAATTGGTCGTTGTTCTGCTAGGTTTTTGCTTGTTAAAGACTTATATGTTCGCCGTAAACAGTTTCCTGTTTGCTTGGCATATGCGGTGACAATCCATAAATCGCAAGGTTTAAGTGTAGACTGTGCATTGGTGAATATTGGCAGTTCTGTGTTCAAGGAGGGTATGGCATATGTGGCATTGTCACGAGTTAGAACTTTATCAGGATTGTACTTGATTGACTGTGATGTCACAAACATTTGTGCGGATCTAGATTGTGTTAAGGAATACAATAGGTTAAGAAGAGAGTATGCGCCACATTTGCCTCAATATCCTTTGTTTGAGAAACGTGTGGTAGGCCGGAAACGTAGAAATATCAGTAATAGTAGGGAGGTTGTTGCAAAAAGACTAAAAGTCAATGAACCGAAAATTGTTAGCAGAAAGAAAGTGGATTCTGTTGAAGATGTTGTCGGTTTTCAATTTGAAAACAGTTCTGGTGTCAACTGCTATGCAAATGTAGTGGTTAATGTTCTCTTTTCACTAGAGAGTTTAAGAGAACAGATTCTGTTGAATGCAGAACAAATTTTATGCTGTTTGTTGAATTCTGTTTTCGAGAAATGTAGCACTGATCGATCAAAAGTAGAAAGTGTGTCTGAAGTTCGTTATCTGTTAGATGAATGTTCAGGTCAAACAGACTTCTCTGAAAATAATCAGCAAGATTGTCAGGAGTTTTTAATGTATATGCTTGATGTATTGCAAGATGAGGGTGTAGATGTAGATCACCTGTTTGGGCTTTCTTATCAGGCAGCATGACTGCGAGAACTGTATGGTATCAAGTACTACTAGTGTAGACTCAGAAAGATTTATATATTTAACTTTGCCAGACAGTAAATCAGTGTCCTTTAATAAGCTAGTAAATGCAGCGGATCACAACATGGAGTGTAGCCAATGTAAATGTGATATGATGTCAACATTATTTATACGTAGATATGGCCAGTATGTCATTTTAATGATCCAACGATGTAGGCCTGATGGATCAAAATTGTCAACTTTAATAAAAAAATTTGTGGCTTCTCAGCTGTCAATATCAGGGAGGACTTTTGTAACTGTAGCAATTATGTATCACGATGGTCCATCAACAACATCAGGACATTATACAGCTTACTTAAAGTCTGGAAACGGCTGGTCATTCTGTAATGATTCCGCTGTAACTTTCAAAAAAAAATTGCCGTTTGACCTTAAAAATTCTTACCTGGTGTTTTTAAAACCAACATTTTAAGTAGAGGGAATGTAAGTCTGCAATGCTGTCTAGATTAAAAATCCAACTATATAAACTTGATGCAAGTAAGTCTGCTTCATAGTAAGCAGTATCAGTGTCATAGGAAAAGGAGAACATGAGTGACAAAGAAGAGTAAGTTATTAGTAGTCCAGGATTGTGAAAATAATCTCAAATGTTTTCTTTTTGAAAGTTGCAAAAATAGAAAATGTCGGGATTTGATTGGAAGAATAACAAGACTTGCGAATCGCGGCAACATGATTTGGCCTAGTGGAAACATGTGATAGAATGAGAGAAGTCTTTTTTTCTATGTAACATATTTTTCGTATCGATGGAGGTTTTCTTTCAGAAAGTGGCGGGCTGAAAATATTTATAGCACAACAGAGTGGACGCTGTACATAGGAGATCCTTCGACTTTATTGAAAGTAAGTTAATTTTAAGGAGTTTTGAAATCAGATTTCTTAGCTTGTATGGGTTTTTTAAACACAGTCATTTTGATTGTGTTTTTTTTTCCCCGCTGTTACATGATGAATACCTTCAAGTCACTGATTTAAGTGAAATTTGATACATTCTGAGAACAGCAAAAATAAACCATTTAACATGTATAATTAATGTTATGCTTTTTGTACTTATGGTATACATTTAGAAATGTGAGGTAGATATGGAGAAGCTGAGTCTTCTGTAAGTGTCAATTTTAATGCTTACAGTGCTGTACTTCTGGGTACTGTTTTTTTTTTAAAAAAAGAAATAGGCTTCACCTCAAAGAAGGCTCTTGAAAGCACACATCTTATTTGCATCCTATAACAATCATTTAAAATGTTTGACACAATTTTATGATGGTTTTACATCTCTTTTGCGCTGTTATTGCATCACTATTGTGAGACATAAGCAATGCAAAAGAAGCATCATGTTTCAAAATAGGCCTCATTTGTGAGCAGTTCTTAGCCATGTTCTCTTGTAATTACTCCTTTTTTTAAAAAAAAAAAAATTTGGGGTTAGCTCCCGGTTCGCGTACCGGAGAGCTAACCGGAAAGCGAACTAAAAAAAAACAGCTTGCCAGAGTGTTACACTTTCTAGCAATTTTTGTAAAAAGGGGAGGTAGTTCTGAAAAGAAGTTTTTTTTTTTTTCATTTTTTTTTTACTTTTTTGAACATTATTTCATTTTTTTGGATTTTTTGAACACTTTTTTGTTTTTTTTGTTGTTTTTTTAAAGGGAATGAACAGAAAGAGGTATTGAAAATGGCTCAACAGGAGCAAAAAAAAAAATTAAAAATTCTTGCGTTTGGAACATTGGTGTTTCTCGAAAGCCAGATGAATCAATTTCACACTCATGTTAGCGCATGAAATTAGTGTTCCACAATACAAGCATGTCAGCTTTAGATGCACAAATTTTTTTTGTATGTTGGGCACTGTTTCGTTCGCCTCGGCCACTGACAGAGACAGATCAGAAGATGTTGAAGGCACCGAAGTTGGGAGGTTTTGTTGCAGTTCACGCATCTCTCCACGACTGTAGTTCATTGGATGCCACCTCTGCATATGACGGTGCATTGTGTGATTTCCAAAGCTGTATTTTTTGTTTGTTCCTCGGGATAATTTTTTTTTGCAGATAAGGCACTTAGCATATCGTGCATTGACTTTTTTTTCTCCAGAAGGAATGCTAAAAAATTGCCATATAAAGCTTTCTTTCCGATGAGATACCCGGGGTAACTCTTGGACAAATTGTGGTCCCTCTTCTTCCTCTCCGTCTTCTTCTTCCTCTTCCTCCTCTATGTTTCCAATAAATTGTGGAGGGGGTCCTCTCTTCCTATTAGGAGATGGGGGGGGTGGTGGTGGGGGTGCAGAAGCTGAAGCTACTATTGAAGCCATCACAGAAAAAAATCAGGTCTTCCTTTCACAAAGTTGAAAGTCAGAGTGAGAAAAAAGGTGGGGGCTTTCATCATTTGGGAAAAGAAATAGTTCTAAACCAATGAAAAGTGTTATTTTTAGGTCACATGACCTAGTTTTACATCATTAGGAAACCGAAAGTGAAATGAACCAATGAAAACTTTAATAAACAAGTCACATGACCTGTTCCGCTCACGTTACGCGGAGCGCGCTGCGACTCGGATCGCTTCCGGTTTGCGGTCCGGAGCACTTCCGGGAGCGCTAACGCGGCGCGTCATAAGACGCATTACGCGACAACGTGATACGTCGCGCTTCCGCGACGCGTCACAGTTGCGCTAACGAAACGTTTACCGGTTCGCGTACTAGATCGCGGCATCAAGATGAGCTAACGGAAAGCTTCCCGGTTCGCTTACCGGAAGCGTAGAAAAAAAATATTAAAAAAAAAATTATCAATAGACATCTAAAATATATTTTGGGATTTAAAGAAGAATACATTTTACAGCTACAAATGTTAGCTTTTAAAAAACCAATGAAATTCACTGAAAAAACCATAGGTTATAGACCATATATAGTTAGGAATTAGCATTTACAAAACCTTGAAAATTCACTGAAAAAACCATAGGTTATAGACCATATATAGTTAGGAATTAGCATTTACAAAACCTTGAAAATTCACTGAAAAAACCATAGGTTATAAACCATATATAGTTAGGGATTAGCATTTACAAAACCTTATTTTACTCGCATAAAACCATTGAAATTCCATATATAGTTAGATGCGCTAACTATATATCGCGCACACGCAATCCACTGCTGATGATGTCACATATTACATCATTCATGACATGGTCAGTGACATCACTGATGACATCACTGATGACAACTCAAATGACATCACTGACAACATCACAGATGACATCATTCATGTGTTAATACGATGAACCTCTACAGACTCTGATATAACCTTAGATACACTCAGTGAAAACAGACACTCACAGATTGTCACTCATCCATGGAGTTACTCATACACCTAGACAGTCATGCAAAGAATCAATCACACCTCCAATTCCTCAACTATACACTTATACACACCTTACTTATTGAAACATATTCTAACACATATTTACTCTCTTATACAATCACTGATACAAGTTTTCAATGATCCATGCAGCCACTCACACATTCACTGGCTCTTAAACACAGTAATTTATATATGTCAACTCTCGCATGTATTGTGTTTTACATATGTACTTACTTTGACATGTAGCATTGAGATATCCAATCACTCACCAATACACTCATGCACACAGTCAACCACCCATACAGCTGTTTCCACATGCAGTTTTGAACCCATACATCTAGTGAATCAGCTGTTCACACATCTATGCACAGAGTCACACACCTCCCAGCCACTCACACACATACTCAGTCTCCCATACAAATACTTGGGCAACCAATCAATAACCCATATAGTTACTCATATAGCTACTGATCAACACATGCAGCAGTTTACAGAACAACAGATATAATGATGCACAAATTAATACAGTTTAATCACTAACCCATGCACTCAGTGAGACACATTTAATCACTCCCTCATACAATCAGTTGCACCTACTAAATCCTTCATCCAGACACTTATACATCCACTCATTCTTCAATATGTAAGACATATTTTAACTTTACAGAAACAGACAGCCACTGGATGATGTCATCAGTGATGTCATCAGTGATGTCACTGACCATGTCATGAATGATGTAATATGTGACATCATCAGCAGTGGATTGCGGGTGCGCGATATATAGTTAGCGCATCTAACTATATATGGAATTTCAATGGTTTTATGCGAGTAAAATAAGGTTTTGTAAATGCTAATCCCTAACTATATATGGTTTATAACCTATGGTTTTTTCAGTGAATTTTCAAGGTTTTGTAAATGCTAATTCCTAACTATATATGGTCTATAACCTATGGTTTTTTCAGTGAATATATATATATATATATATATATATATATATATATATATTCCGCAGGTTTCAGTTCCAATGGCGGCGAATGCATTTCGGCTAATGCCTTCATCAGCGCCCAACACCGGACAAGTGAATCACAGTGCAATGTTCCTTGCTGCCTGTAAGTAGTTGCAGAGGGTCCGCTCCTCCCCCTCTCGATGCCGATCACCTGTTGCAGGTCGTCTGTACTGCCACGAACTACAACTCCCAGCGTGCCCTGCCTCAATGGGGTTCCGCTACGGAGAACGTTTTCATCATTTTCTCTCCCCCTATTTTTCACCGACCTGTGTTGCTTGAACATTTGGCACCCTGGGAGTTGTAGGCAGCAAGGAACATTGCACTGTGATTCACTTGTCCGGTGTTGGGCGCTGATGAAGGCATTAGCCGAAATGCATTCGCCGCCATTGGAACTGAAACCTGCGGAATAAAGCTTTTCTTACCTGTCCCCTTGGGCTCCTGCTTCGTCATTCGTGAGGGAGGTTTGTTTGGAGACTTTACATGTGCCAGCCAGCGGCGCATTTCAGGAGCCCTCGTCACACTTTTGGGTCCGGACACTAGCTGGCACGCCTCGCGGCATTGTTTGGTTTTTCCTGTTCGGGATATGCCCGGTACCCGCCCTGGTAACAGGAGAACACGAGCAGTTGAGGTATTATACCTCTATCGTGGCAATTTGCTTCCTGCATTTAGCCCCTGCACATTGGTCTACTGGCACTGGTGGCTGTGACGATACGAGGGGACCCGAGGAGGGGCTCTGTCTTCAGGGAACAGTGGAGTGAGTCATCGTGCCCTGCCTCAATGGGGTTCCGCTACGGAGAACGTTTTCATCATTTTCTCTCCCCCTATTTTTCACCGACCTGTGTTGCTTGAACATTTGGCACCCTGGGAGTTGTAGTTCGTGGCAGTACAGACGACCTGCAACAGGTGATCGGCATCGAGAGGGGGAGGAGCGGACCCTCTGCAACTACTTACAGGCAGCAAGGAACATTGCACTGTGATTCACTTGTCCGGTGTTGGGCGCTGATGAAGGCATTAGCCGAAATGCATTCGCCGCCATTGGAACTGAAACCTGCGGAATAAAGCTTTTCTTACCTGTCCCCTTGGGCTCCTGCTTCGTCATTCGTGAGGGAGGTTTGTTTGGAGACTTTACATGTGCCAGCCAGCGGCGCATTTCAGGAGCCCTCGTCACACTTTTGGGTCCGGACACTAGCTGGCACGCCTCGCGGCATTGTTTGGTTTTTCCTGTTCGGGATATGCCCGGTACCCGCCCTGGTAACAGGAGAACACGAGCAGTTGAGGTATTATACCTCTATCGTGGCAATTTGCTTCCTGCATTTAGCCCCTGCACATTGGTCTACTGGCACTGGTGGCTGTGACGATACGAGGGGACCCGAGGAGGGGCTCTGTCTTCAGGGAACAGTGGAGTGAGTCATCGTGCCCTGCCTCAATGGGGTTCCGCTACGGAGAACGTTTTCATCATTTTCTCTCCCCCTATTTTTCACCGACCTGTGTTGCTTGAACATTTGGCACCCTGGGAGTTGTAGTTCGTGGCAGTACAGACGACCTGCAACAGGTGATCGGCATCGAGAGGGGGAGGAGCGGACCCTCTGCAACTACTTACAGGCAGCAAGGAACATTGCACTGTGATTCACTTGTCCGGTGTTGGGCGCTGATGAAGGCATTAGCCGAAATGCATTCGCCGCCATTGGAACTGAAACCTGCGGAATAAAGCTTTTCTTACCTGTCCCCTTGGGCTCCTGCTTCGTCATTCGTGAGGGAGGTTTGTTTGGAGACTTTACATGTGCCAGCCAGCGGCGCATTTCAGGAGCCCTCGTCACACTTTTGGGTCCGGACACTAGCTGGCACGCCTCGCGGCATTGTTTGGTTTTTCCTGTTCGGGATATGCCCGGTACCCGCCCTGGTAACAGGAGAACACGAGCAGTTGAGGTATTATACCTCTATCGTGGCAATTTGCTTCCTGCATTTAGCCCCTGCACATTGGTCTACTGGCACTGGTGGCTGTGACGATACGAGGGGACCCGAGGAGGGGCTCTGTCTTCAGGGAACAGTGGAGTGAGTCATCGTGCCCTGCCTCAATGGGGTTCCGCTACGGAGAACGTTTTCATCATTTTCTCTCCCCCTATTTTTCACCGACCTGTGTTGCTTGAACATTTGGCACCCTGGGAGTTGTAGTTCGTGGCAGTACAGACGACCTGCAACAGGTGATCGGCATCGAGAGGGGGAGGAGCGGACCCTCTGCAACTACTTACAGGCAGCAAGGAACATTGCACTGTGATTCACTTGTCCGGTGTTGGGCGCTGATGAAGGCATTAGCCGAAATGCATTCGCCGCCATTGGAACTGAAACCTGCGGAATAAAGCTTTTCTTACCTGTCCCCTTGGGCTCCTGCTTCGTCATTCGTGAGGGAGGTTTGTTTGGAGACTTTACATGTGCCAGCCAGCGGCGCATTTCAGGAGCCCTCGTCACACTTTTGGGTCCGGACACTAGCTGGCACGCCTCGCGGCATTGTTTGGTTTTTCCTGTTCGGGATATGCCCGGTACCCGCCCTGGTAACAGGAGAACACGAGCAGTTGAGGTATTATACCTCTATCGTGGCAATTTGCTTCCTGCATTTAGCCCCTGCACATTGGTCTACTGGCACTGGTGGCTGTGACGATACGAGGGGACCCGAGGAGGGGCTCTGTCTTCAGGGAACAGTGGAGTGAGTCATCGTGCCCTGCCTCAATGGGGTTCCGCTACGGAGAACGTTTTCATCATTTTCTCTCCCCCTATTTTTCACCGACCTGTGTTGCTTGAACATTTGGCACCCTGGGAGTTGTAGTTCGTGGCAGTACAGACGACCTGCAACAGGTGATCGGCATCGAGAGGGGGAGGAGCGGACCCTCTGCAACTACTTACAGGCAGCAAGGAACATTGCACTGTGATTCACTTGTCCGGTGTTGGGCGCTGATGAAGGCATTAGCCGAAATGCATTCGCCGCCATTGGAACTGAAACCTGCGGAATAAAGCTTTTCTTACCTGTCCCCTTGGGCTCCTGCTTCGTCATTCGTGAGGGAGGTTTGTTTGGATATATATATATATATATATATTACCTACTGGCGGTCGCCACTAGGTAGTTATAGTTAGGATTTTTTTCAATGTTAAATCTGAAAATTCTATTTGGAATAACTTTGGCACCGGTTGACGAATCTGCCTGAAAATTTCCTGAAAATGGCCTCTTCGAGTTCCGGTTCTTCCTTGAAAGTTTGGGGGGGATTCGTCAAGCGGGGGCCGAGATAAAAGGGGGGTCCCAAAACGCGTTTTCCCCATGTTAATTTCCATAGGGCGGTCGATTTCACTTTTAGCCCGAACGGCTGAATGGATTTCCACGAAACTTGGCAAAATTGTAGGGACTGGTAGCCCGATGTGCCTTTGCTATGTCTCAAGATATGTGCTCCAGTGGATTTTGAGTAATTTAGGTTCAAAAAAATATATATATCTATAGGCGCTCTCCGGTGCGCGCACCGGAGTGCGCTCCAGGCACGACACGCGACTTGCGCGTAGAAAGCTGATTGGCTCTCGGGTGTCTGTAAACATTCTAAACAGTCCGGTGCGGCCGCCATCTTGTGTCTCGGTAGGATCGAGACACGAGAGGTGGCCAAAACAAAGGGGGAAATGACCATAAGGGGGCAGAGTAGACACTCCCTGTACCCCTAGGTTTGATGTGGGGGCCATTAAAGGGCCCCGCGGGGTCTCACCCCCTTTTTTTTTTTTTTCGATTTTCGCGGGGGAAGCGCCTGGTGCGCGCACGGGGGAGCGTATCGAGGAGGGTACTATTGAAAAATAATCACTTTAAAACATTGTATGTTTATTAATTGTTTTTTTTTTTATTTTTTTATTTTATGTAAGTACCTACATGTAGGTACTAATGAAGAGACTTAAATTTAATGTTCACCATCTTCTTTGTAGACATCTTGCATGTTGTTATTGTATTTTTTGTGGTATATGGAATTCATAACATAGTCTGTCTGGAAAGGAGAAACAGATCTTTTAAGCACTCCCTGAGAATTTCTAGGGGATCATGAGTAGTCTATCCTGCTCACTTATGAAAATGAGGTGTAAAATATTCATATGAGATAATATAGTGGGAGAAAGGTAGTAACTATGAGTAAACTTACTATGTAACAGAAAAATAGTTGAACAGTATACTATAAGTCTCACTTTATATTTTAAACATTTTTGGTAATACTTTATGAATTACATATAAAAAGAATATTGTCTGAAACAATAGAAATTATTAAAGATAAATTTATTCCTCTGATTCTTTTTCATAATTTAATAAAATTTCTAACATAATATTGTCCGGAATTTCCTCATAATTATATGTACATGATTCCATTTCTTCCAAACATTCTATAAACTGTTCATCCAAAGAGTCATCCATGAAATCAACTTCTTTTTTTTGATCTTCTGGTTTTTCCACCTTTACTTTGATAGAAGTATCATTTGCCTGATTTTCTCCTTCCATTTTCTTTCTGAAAATTGCATACAAATTAACTATATTAGTAGAGTTAGGGTACTGTATACCAGAGAAGCCTAACTCAATCCATAACTATTACAGAGAAGTCTATCTCTATCTCTAACTATTAAAGAGGGATAGCATATCACTAACAGAATATTTTTTCAGAAATAAACTTAAAGTGTACAATATACTTCCATAATTAGAAGTTACCTTAGAGAAATTAGTTGAAGTTGTCAGTGAAATTTGTTTTCAAGTGTACTTCTGGAAGCAGTAGTCAAAATGGCTGTGTTTCCCTCTCTTCTTTTATATATATTCTTGTACTTAACCAATCAAACGTCAGGAAATAATCGTAGAAAATGAAAGATACTTTTTAATTGGTTGTAAATTCTAACATTACAAGTGTGTTTTTGTCATGTAATTTACCTCAGGATATTTAGACAGGCCTGTAGCCTAAATGTCTCAATGGAATTTCACCAAATTTGGGCAAATGGTAGGGACTGCTATGTAGTAGGGCCTATTCTATATTTGATGAAAGTGTCTCCAGTGGTTTTTTTGTAAATTGCTTTCCCACCTTTTTTTATCGAGCGCTTAGCGGTGCGCGCTCCTTTACGCGCACTGGCAGCGTTACGGGAGTCCTCCATTTTGTGTTTCGGTACAATCGAGATACAAGATGGAGGGTAAACAATGTTCGGAATGGATAGAAGGGGGAACTGTAGAGACTTCTTGACCCTCTAGGTTTTCTGAGGGGGGCTTAGGAGGCTCATAAACGTAAAAAAAAAAAAAAAAATTCTTTCATTTTCCACGGGGGTAGCGCCTGGTGCGCGCACCTTTAAGCATACCCGAAAGCGTACTTTGGTGAAAAATAGTGAAAAAAGTTAGAAAAAAATAAACGCTTTGAATGATCAGAGTTAGGGTAGCTCTGAAAAGAGCTTTTGGGTTCTGTGGTTGATTTAGGTACCTACAAGTAGGTTCCAATACACATTCTTAAATTCAGGAGGAATATTCTATTCCCCTCATCTGAGAAGTGCACTCCATCTCCTCTGTAGATGTCTTGCATGTTGTAACGCAAGTTATTATTGTATATTGAACCCATTCCATAGTCTCTCATGTAAGCAGAAACAGATTTATTCACATGTTTCCGTGCTTTCTCAAATTGTGGACAAAATTGGTTGGACCAGTTCCATTTCTGTCTTTGGCATATATTGGAATATACCAAGGCAGTGTGGGGAAAAAGTATCATCAATTGATGAAAGGTGTCCTTTAAAAGCATTTCCAGACCTACCCCAGTCAATGTGCCTAGATCGTTTCCACCACAGTGCACAATTATAAGGTCAGGTTCTGGCAGATGCAAAAAGGTTTTCACCAATGGTATCAATTGGTGACATTTTAATCCTCTGTGGCCAATCCACTTGATTTCCACATTTGATAAATCAAGGTTATGAAAATTTCTGCTAGCTGCATACCTTTGAGCCCAGTGGATGTAGCTATGTCCAATAATCCAAACAGAGTACATGATGTGAGAAGGTTCTGGTCCAGTCAGATGAAGTGTGGGAATGAAATGGCAGTTGGAATAGTAGGAGTTTACAAAAAAATAATTGTGGAGTTTCTCTGCTCTTGAATCACAAGCAATGATTGGTGGATTCAGATAGTTGATATCTGAAAGTTAGGGTGCATGGTTATGTTGTGTGAAAGAAGCAATTTGAATGGTTTAAAAAAAGTCAAAAAAAGCAAAAATACCCTGTATAGGCTGCTGAATTGAGAGGTCAAACATCCTTGCTGAGTTAATTTGCAACATTGTAAAATAAACTTTTGAACCTTAGAGTTCAGTTAGGAGGGAGTTGCTATGGTAACAGATAGAAAGGTCTGAGAGGGGGATGGGTGTTGGTTTGAAAATAGTGAGGGAAGACTTTTGATTGGTTGAATTAAGGCATATGTGTACAAAGATAGAGATTTTGTATGCCAGTCTTGGTTTCAGTGTATTGAGAGCACACCTTTTGCTCTGCTAAAGAAAAATTGGTGTGTGTGTCTGACACTGTTCTCAATCTCCAAAAGCATTTGTAAAGGTAAGTAATGATTCATTTAATTTAGATAGAGACTTATTTGCTCTATGGAGAATATTTGGAAGCAGATAGTTATGTTTTAGAAGTGAAATTGTATGTTAGTATATAAGTCCTGCGCAGTGTTTCTTACATGTTATTCAAAAATCGATTTTGGGTGCAAATGAATGGTATTTTTATTTGGCCTTTTTTATGAATGCCATGTGCAGCTGATGCATGACTTTAAACATGGGTAATAAGTGATGCACTGGTGGCGCAAGGCCTTTATAAATTAGACCCTGACTTTGTTTGATGATATTGAGTGGTTGTACTTACCGTAGGTTCTGCGCAGTGTTTCTTACATGTTATTCAAAAATCGATTTTTGGGTGCAATTGATTGGTATATGTATTTTGCCCTTATTTATGATTGCCATGTGCAGCTGATGCATGACTTTAAACATGGGTAATAAGTGACGCACTGGTGGCGCAAGGCTTTCATAAATAAGGCCCTGACTTTGTTTGATGATATTGAGTGGTTGTACTTAGGTTCTGCGCAGTGTTTCTTACATGTTATTTAAAAATCGATTTTTGGGTGCAATTGATTGGTATTTTCATTTAGCCCTTTTTTATGATTGCCTTGTGCAGCTGATGCATGACTTGAAACATGGGTAATAAGTGACGCACTGGTGGCGCAAGGCTTTCATAAATAAGGCCCTGACTTTGTTTGATGATATTGAGTGGTTGTACTTAGGTTCTGCGCCGTGTTTCTTACATGTTATTCAAAAATCGATTTTTGGGTGCAATTGATTGGTATTTGCATTTGGCCCTTATTTATGAATGCCATGTGCAGCTGATGAATCACTTTAAACATGGGTAATAAGTGATGCACTGGTGGCGCAAGGCCTTTATAAATCAGACCCTGACTTTGTTTGATGATATTGAGTGGTTGTACTTAGGTTCTGCGCAGTGTTTCTTACATGTTATTCAAAAATCGATTTTTGGGTGCAATTGATTGGTATTTGCATTTGGCCCTTATTTATGAATGCCATGTGCAGCTGATGAATCACTTTAAACATGGGTAATAAGTGATGCACTGGTGGCGCAAGGCCTTTATAAATCAGACCCTGACTTTGTTTGATGATATTGAGTGGTTGTACTTAGGTTCTGCGCAGTGTTTCTTACATGTTATTCAAAAATCGATTTTTGGGTGCAATTGATTGGTATTTGCATTTGGCCCTTATTTATGAATGCCATGTGCAGCTGATGCATCACTTTAAACATGGGTAATAAGTGATGTATTGGTGGCGCAAGGCCTTTATAAATAAGGCCCTGACTTTGTTTGCTGATATTGAATGGTTGTACATAGGTTCTGCGCAGTGATTCTTACATGTTATTCAAAAATCGATTTTTGGGTGCAATTGATTGGTATTTTCATTTGGCCCTTTTTTATGATTGCCTTGTGCAGCTGATGCATGACTTTAAACATGGGTAATAAGTGACGCACTGGTGGCGCAAGGCTTTCATAAATAAGGCCCTGACTTTGTTTGATGATATTGAGTGGTTGTACTTAGGTTCTGCGCCGTGTTTCTTACATGTTATTCAAAAATCGATTTGTGGGTGCAATTGATTGGTATATGCATTTGGCCCTTATTTATGAATGCCATGTGCAGCTGATGAATCACTTTAAACATGGGTAATAAGTGATGCACTGGTGGCGCAAGGCCTTTATAAATCAGACCCTGACTTTGTTTGATGATATTGAGTGGTTGTACTTAGGTTCTGCGCAGTGTTTCTTACATGTTATTCAAAAATCGATTTTTGGGTGCAATTGATTGGTATTTGCATTTGGCCCTTATTTATGAATGCCATGTGCAGCTGATGTATCACTTTAAACATGGGTAATAAGTGATGTATTGGTGGCGCAAGGCCTTTATAAATTAGACCCTGACTTTGTTTGATGATATTGAGTGGTTGTACTTAGGTTCTGCGCAGTGTTTCTTACACGTTATTCAAAAATCGATTTTTGGGTGCAATTGATTGGTATATGTATTTGGGCCTTATTTATGATTGCCATGTGCAGCTGATGCATGACTTTAAACATGGGTAATAAGTGACGCACTGGTGGCGCAAGGCTTTCATAAATAAGGCCCTGACTTTGTTTGATGATATTGAGTGGTTGTACATATGTTCTGTGCAGTGTTTCTTACATGTTATTCAAAAATCGATTTTTGGGTGCAATTGATTGGTATTTGCATTTGGCCCTTATTTATGAATGCCATGTGCAGCTGATGCATCACTTTAAACATGGGTAATAAGTGATGCACTGGTGGCGCAAGGCCTTTATAAATGAGATCCTGACTTTGTTTGATGATATTGAGTGGTTGTACATAGGTTCTGCGCAGTGTTTCTTACATGTTATTGAAAAATCGATTTTTGGGTGCAATTGATTGGTATATGTATTTGGCCCTTATTTATGATTGCCATGTGCAGCAGATGCATGACTTTAAACATGGGTAATAAGTGACGCACTGGTGGCGCAAGTCTTTCATAAATAAGGCCCTGACTTTGTTTGATGATATTGAGTGGTTGTACATAGGTTCTGCGCAGTGATTCTTACATGTTATTCAAAAATCGATTTTTGGGTGCAATTGATTGGTATTTTCATTTGGCCCTTTTTTATGATTGCCTTGTGCAGCTGATGCATGACTTTAAACATGGGTAATAAGTGACGCACTGGTGGCGCAAGGCTTTCATAAATAAGGCCCTGACTTTGTTTGATGATATTGAGTGGTTGTACTTAGGTTCTGCGCCGTGTTTCTTACATGTTATTCAAAAATCGATTTGTGGGTGCAATTGATTGGTATATGCATTTGGCCCTTATTTATGAATGCCATGTGCAGCTGATGAATCACTTTAAACATGGGTAATAAGTGATGCACTGGTGGCGCAAGGCCTTTATAAATCAGACCCTGACTTTGTTTGATGATATTGAGTGGTTGTACTTAGGTTCTGCGCAGTGTTTCTTACATGTTATTCAAAAATCGATTTTTGGGTGCAATTGATTGGTATTTGCATTTGGCCCTTATTTATGAATGCCATGTGCAGCTGATGTATCACTTTAAACATGGGTAATAAGTGATGTATTGGTGGCGCAAGGCCTTTATAAATTAGACCCTGACTTTGTTTGATGATATTGAGTGGTTGTACTTAGGTTCTGCGCAGTGTTTCTTACACGTTATTCAAAAATCGATTTTTGGGTGCAATTGATTGGTATATGTATTTGGGCCTTATTTATGATTGCCATGTGCAGCTGATGCATGACTTTAAACATGGGTAATAAGTGACGCACTGGTGGCGCAAGGCTTTCATAAATAAGGCCCTGACTTTGTTTGATGATATTGAGTGGTTGTACATATGTTCTGTGCAGTGTTTCTTACATGTTATTCAAAAATCGATTTTTGGGTGCAATTGATTGGTATTTGCATTTGGCCCTTATTTATGAATGCCATGTGCAGCTGATGCATCACTTTAAACATGGGTAATAAGTGATGCACTGGTGGCGCAAGGCCTTTATAAATGAGATCCTGACTTTGTTTGATGATATTGAGTGGTTGTACTTAGGTTCTGCGCAGTGTTTCTTACATGTTATTCAAAAATCGATTTTTGGATGCAATTGATTGGTATATGTATATGGCCCTTATTTATGATTGCCATGTGCAGCAGATGCATGACTTTAAACATGGGTAATAAGTGACGCACTGGTGGCGCAAGTCTTTCATAAATAAGGCCCTGACTTTGTTTGATGATATTGAGTGGTTGTACATAGGTTCTGCGCAGTGTTTCTTACATGTTATTCAAAAAACGATTTTAGGGTGTAATTGATTGGTATTTGCATTTGGCCCTTAGTTATGAATGCCATGTGCAGCTGATGCATCACTTTAAACATGGGTAATAAGTGATGCACTGGTGGCGCAAGGCCTTTATAAATCAGGCCCTGACTTTGTTTGATGATATTGAGTGGTTGTACATAGGTTCTGCGCAGTGTTTCTTACATGTTATTGAAAAATCGATTTTTGGGTGCAATTGATTGGTATATGTATTTGGCCCTTATTTATGATTGCCATGTGCAGCTGATGCATGACTTTAAACATGGGTAATAAGTGACGCACTGGTGGCGCAAGGCTTTCATAAATAAGGCCCTGACTTTGTTTGATGATATTGAGTGGTTGTACTTAGGTTCTGCGCAGTGTTTCTTACATGTTATTCAAAAATCGATTTGTGGGTGCAAATGATTGGTATTTGCATTTGGCCCTTATTTATGATTGCCATGTGCAGCTGGTGCATTACTTTAAACATGGGTAAAAAGTGACGCACTGGTGTCGCAAGGCCTTTAAAAATAAAGCCATGAGTTGCTATTGTATAAACTTAAATATGTTGCAATTTATTGTATATATTGTTTGCTTTTTAACATTACTTTGTTGTTTGCTAATAGTGGTCTTTCATGTGTTTTTTTAACAGAGCAACAGATTCAAATCAACTTCTGAAAAGGAAGCAAAAATGCCTTCAAAGCAAAGAAATATCAAAAATAACATACGGAAAAGGAGAACATCAACAACAGAGTTTATGGAATCCTCTTCAACAAGTACTTCAAAAAACACCAGAAAAGCTTCTGGTAAGCCAATTAAGTCTTTTCTTCGCAACATATGTCGTAGAAAAAAAAATGATATTGCTAATGTGAATATACAGAAAAAGTCAACAAATCTAAAAAGGAAAGAGAAGCCCACAAAAAATGTTTCCATTGGAGCAGGAGAGAAGAGAATGGATAGCAATAGAAGGGTAAATGTTTTTAGGGACATTCGTAGGCGAATGTTTCGCAATAGGGTAGTTTTAAATTTGCTAAAAAATGATAAGAAAAGTAAACTAAAAGCTGCTTTTTACAAGAAAAAGAAAAGTGTAGAAAAGATTGTTGATCAGGCTTTTGAAGTTAAGAAAAAATTATTTATTTTAATAATCAATAGAATTAGGATACTTAATAAGGCAATTGATGTTTTCAAATCGAACAGTAGATGGAAAAGAATTATTAATCGGAGTAATTTTTGTCAAGTATTTTCTGGTGAATGGATGCATAGTTCAAGTTCTGAGCCTTTTTTCAATGAGGAGAGTTACTTTCAGGAAAATGATTTGGTGCATGCAGTTGACACCAGTGGTCGTGCATATGAGGTGAAAGATAGTTGTGTGATGGAAAAAGAGAAACTTGTATCTAGAGATGCAGAAGAGGTGTTAGCTGATGAAGTTTTAGGGAGACGTACTAAGGGTCCAGTGTACACATGGAAATGCAGTAGTATTTGTAGTGTGCGACAGGAATCAATCGATTTGCTTCGAAATTTCTTACGTACATATAGTAAAAAAAGTCTCAAACAAAAAATGAAGATCCTGCAAGAGTTAGATCCTTGCAGAGTGAGAGAAAGCACAGGTTTGCAAGGGCATTCACTAGCTTGTCTTTCTAGAAAAGTTTGTCGGAGTGTTTTTCATCATTTTAGGATGTTAGCAGTGCATCATAATAATGTAAGGAAATTAGTGAGGAAGTTGTATTCTGCAAAAAGTCCTGCACTTAAGCTTAAACAGTTAAATAGTGCTCTTTTGCATGGATCTGAAGTGGATGTGAAGACTATTTGTGAAGAAATTGAGTTTTGTTATTTTGGGAACAAAGAGGACAGTGTAGAAATAGATATAGTAATGGATGGTAATGCAGAAGATAATGGACAAATTTCAAGTATTGAAAAGTTTGATGAGGAAATTATCAAGTTTTAGGTGAAATCAAGTGGGAGGCCTAATTTAACTTGTGTGTGTTGTCGACGGACTCATTATAAAATTCAGACCAGGTTAGTTGATTTATATGCAAAAAGTGAATTGGAAAATAATAGTCAATGGGAGGATTTTGTAAGTTATTTGTTGGTGGAGAATTCTTTTGATTTGAGTTTGGATCAGCGTATTTGTAATTATTGTTTGAAAAAATTAAATGAAAATAGAATGCCTGCTAGAGCAGTTTATAATAATCTTCAGTTGATAGATATTCCTTCTGAATTGATGGATCTAAATACTTATGAATCTATTTTGATTCAATGTGTCCATCCTTTTCAGGCTATTGTACGCATGGAGCCTAAGACAGGGAAATTGCCTCCATCAGATTTACTGAGAGGATTAAAGGGAAGAGTTGTTTATTTGCCGCTAGATGTAAAGAAAAATATTGATACAATTGGTGTAGAAAGAGTAGAAGAAGATCCTTTAGTTATTCTAGTTAATGGGGTTCCAACAAAGAGTAAGAAAATTTGGCAAGATTTAGTGGATGTTAAAAAAGTCAAGAAGGCAACGTTGTATTTGGTCAAAAACAATGAGTACTACAAAGATGTAAGTGTTGGAGCAGAGGAAACAGCTATAGAAGAAGATAGTGATTCTTCAGTTGGTCAAATTGAAAAAGTTGATGTGTCTAGAACTGAAGAAATATATGAACATTATACTGTTCATCCTTTGCATTCCAAAGAAGTAATGGGAAATGCAATTGACTTGTTTCAAATTAAAGCAGCAAAAGGAAGTCCCATTAGTGTATGGGAAGAAAGTTTGGAAGCTCGTTGTTTTCCACAATTATTTCCAACAGGTTGTGGTGGACGATATGATGATCGACCAGTTCAAATTCCTGCAGCTGAATACCGGACTCTAAGATTATATGCAGAAGATCCAAGGTTTCGTCAATGCATTCCATATTTATTTCATCTACTATTTGAAAGTGATTTGTCTGGGCTTTCTTATGCAGTTAATCATATATTAAAAAGTGGACCTCATTTGCAGAATGTTTGTGCAAGGGACTTTATGGAGAAAGTTAATCTGCAAGACAGTATTTTGGAATCTCAGCTAATCAATCTCATGGCATGTCAACGTGGAACCAATGAGTATTGGTTTCGTCGTCATGGAGAATTGAAATGTATGCTAAGAAACTTAGGAACTCCTACATGGTTCCTCACTCTTAGCTGTGCTGAGTATGCATGGGACGATTTACTTCAATTTCTACGAGAGGCAAATGAAAACATACCAAATATAGAATTGAAAACACCAGGAGAACTGTGTTCTTTAGATCCAGTGAATGTTTGCAGATATTTTAATCATAGATTTGAAGCTATGATGTCTTTTATTACCAACAAAAAAAATCCTCCCCTTGGAGAGGTTTTGGATTTCTTTTGGAGGAAGGAATATCAAGCGAGAGGTGCTCCTCATATACATATGTTGTTGTGGATTAAAGATGCACCCAAATTTGGATCCGATTCAGATGAAACAGTGATGAGTTTCATTGAAGAGTATTCAACATGTGCTGTTCCAAAATCTACTGAAGAAAACAATTTAAGGCAACAAGTTTTACGTTTTCAATCTCATCGTTGTGGAAAGTACTGTCGTCGAAAATTTAAAAACAAGGAAAAGTACTACACGAAATGTCGTTTTGCATTTCCTCGACCAGTGATTTCTAAGGGAAGAGTAAATAATTTGATGTCATCTCTACGACATACTGTGACGAGGAAATCTCCCAAAAATACATACAATTTGAAAAGAAATGAAGAATCTAAGTACATCAATGATTACAACCCAGTGATTTTGTCCATGTGGAATGCTAACATGGATATGCAGTTCGTTGCTGACAACTCTATTGCTGTGGCTCGATATGTGACATCTTACATCACCAAAAAAGAAAAGACAGAATTGAAGGAAATGTGGGAGGATATTTCACATGAAAAGAGTCTAAGCAAGAAATTATACAGTTTCAGTCTGAAGATGTTGTCGCATCGAGAAATTGGAGCATATGAATGTTCTGATCGGTTATCATCAGCAAGTCTCTATGCCAAATCAAGAACAATCATTTGGGTGAGTCTTGGTCTTGCTGCAACACGAAACCGAGTTTTGAAATCTGTACAAGAAATTGAATATTTGGCGGAAAAAGAACCAAACAGTACAGATATTTTGAAGACAAATATGTTGGATACATACTATCCAAATAGAAGTACTCACCTTGAGAACACATGTTTGTATGAAGTTCTTCAAAACTACAGTTATAAGAGGAACATCACAGAAGATATCAATAATGGAAAATATGCACTCATTGGCTATGAAGGATGTCTAGTGAAGCAGAAAAAAGGCCATTTGATTAATCATCGAAAATTGAGTTGTGAAGTTCCAGACAAAAGAGAATTTTACTATTTAGCTCTTTTGCAACTCTTTAAGCCATGGCGTACAGAAGAGAAACTACTTGGAGATTTTCTCTGTTATGAAGACTCTTTTAATGCAACTAAGGATACCATAGAATGTCCTATTTTTCTAAATTATCTGCAAATGTTGAATGAAGAAATGGAGCAAGAAACTACAATTGCTGAAGAGATAGCTAGAAACAGTTCTCAAGATAGTCAGAGTTCTACTTCATTGAGCCAGGATCCACTAGGAGGACCAATTATCCAAAATGAAGCTGCCACTGCCATGGATGAGGTGGAAAGAGCTATGGAACAAGCTCAAGAGGATGGGGTTAACTTAGAAGATTTGGTAAAGCAACTAAACATTGAGCAGAAAAAGATATATGATGAAGTCACAGAGCAGATTGAACATGGATTCAGACATGAGAAAAAAGAGTGCTCATGTATATTATTTGACCCTGTCCGATTGTACGTAAGTGGAGAAGCGGGGACAGGAAAAAGTTTTCTAATTAAAGCCGTTGCAAGTTATCTGCAGAAAAGGACTGATTCACCACTGTCTTGTGTTGTAACTGCTCCAACTGGTCTGGCAGCACATAACATTAAAGGGATTACTCTACATCGTTTATTGATGCTGCCAGTTGAACATGATAATAAATTGCATTACAACAAGCTATCTGGAGATGCGTGTTCTGAAGTTTCAAGAGTCTTGAAGAAAATGAAACTTCTTATCATAGATGAAGTAAGCATGGTCTCAAATCTAATGCTTGCTTTTGTGCATTTGAGAATGCAAGAAATTCTTAAAACAGACTATGATGTGTTATTTGGAGGAAAACACATTATTGTTTTTGGAGATCTATTGCAGTTGACTCCAGTAAAAGGACAACCAGTGTTTAAAATGCTCACGCATGAAGATACCAGGAAGTCCCTTGGAAGCATTGGAAATGTTAATATATGGCTAAATTTTAAATATGCTGAACTGCTTCAAAATATGCGACAGGCCAAGGATGAAGATTATAAAAATATTCTACAAGATGTAAGAATTGGAAAAGTGACTGAGAAAGGGAAAAAAGCTTTGCATAGTCGATTAATTTCAAATTTGTATCCAAATGAAAACATTCTTCCAGAGAATATTTTTAAAAAAATGACTGAGAAGAAATCTGGGATATGTTTGATGCCAACTCTGCAAGAATGTTCCATCTTCAACCAAAAAATGTTAGACTTAGAAAATGAAGAGATTGTGAAACTGGAAGCAATAGATAAAATAGAGCATATGGGTGCAACAATTGTTTTGTCAGAAAATTTGAAAACTAAATTGGATTCATTGGAGAAAAGTATTTGAAAAACAGCTGGTTTTGAAAAGACTCTGAATGTGTGTTTAAATTGTCGTATCATTTTGAGAAGGAATTTAAATGTTGAAAGCGGTCTGGTAAATGGAGCAATGGGTTTTGTTGTTGATTTTGTGAATTACAGAAATAGAGATGGAATTGAATTTTTAAAAATAAAATTTGATGGGATTGAACAAGTACAACAAATAAGTCGTTGTTCTGCTAGATTTTTACTTGTAAAAGACTTATATGTTCGCCGAAAACAGTTTCCTGTTTGTTTGGCGTATGCGGTGACAATTCATAAATCTCAAGGTTTAAGTGTAGATAGTGCTTTGGTGAACATTGGAAGATCTGTGTTTAAAGAGGGTATGGCATATGTGGCATTATCTCGAGTCAGAACTTTATCAGGATTGTACTTGATTGCGTGTGATGAGACAAAGATTTCTGCAGATCTAGATTGTGTTAAAGAATACAATAGGTTAAGAAGAGAGTATGCTCCACACTTGCCTCAATATCCTCTGTTTGAAAAACGTGTGGTAGGCCGAAAAAGAAGAAATGAGGATAATTGTAGTGAGGTAGTTGCAAAAAGACAAAAAGTAGAGAAAACTGTAATTGAAAACAGGAAGAAAAAGAATTGTGGAGAAAATGTTGTTAGATTTCAGTTTGAAAATAGTTCTGGTGTCAACTGCTATGCTAATGTAGTGGTTAATGTTGTTTTTTTTCTTAAAAGTTTACAAGAACAGATTGTTGAAAATCGGGATCAAAGATTGTGTGGTTTATTGAATTCTGTGTTTCAGAAATGTAGCAGTGGTACAGCACAAATAGAAACTGTAACAGAAATTCGAAATATTTTAGATTTGTGTTCTGGTCAAGATAAATTTTCACAGAACATTCAGCAGGATTGTCAGGAATTTTTAATGTATATGTTTGGTGTTTTGGAAGATGAAGGTGTAGATGTAGATAATCTTTTCAGTCTTTCTTATCAATGGCAGCATGACTGCCGCAATTGTAGTTTATCAAGTACTACTAGAATAGACACTGAAAGATGTATATATTTGAGTTTACCAGACTGTAAATCAGTGTCTTTTAAAAATCTAGTTAAAGCAGCAGATCATAATATGGTGTGTACCCAATGTAACTGTACAATGCTGTCCACATTATTTATACAAAGGTATGGGCAGTATATCATTTTAGTTTTCCAACGATGTAGACCTGATGGAACTAAATTGACAACTTCTATCAAAAATTTTGTGGCTTCTCAGTTATCAATTTCTGGAAGGACCTTTACAACTGAAGCTATTATTTATCATGATGGATCTTCGACAACCTCAGGACATTATACATGCTACTTAAAATCTGAAAATGGATGGAGTTACTGCAATGATTCTCATATGGCTGAGATACCCGCCACCCCCTCTCAACACAATCCCCAAATGAGGGAAACCGGAAACAGTTCTTGAAGTTTTTTGGAAGTGGGAGGGAGTGACCCCCCCGGCCGTATTTATTAAAACAAAAAATTAAAACATTTAAACATTAATGTACAATTTCATACCACACTGCGATGTTTGGCTAACCTTAACAGATTCTCTAATACAGAGGTTCTCCTAGCCGATCTAACATCCTACAAAACATTTACTTGAAATATTGAAATTGTACATCCTAACGTTTAAGGGCCAACGGCAAGGTCGTAACCGGTGTCAAGATCCCTAACCAGACATACCCCGCCCACTTGGGAGGGGCGACAGCACTGAGGCGTACTCACGTGCAACTACTACAATTTCCCTTGTCTTGACGGGGGCACTTATCAACTCGACGCCAGTTAAAGGTCGTTCGAAGACTCGTGTGAGGTATCTAGAAGGTATCGTAGACCTCCCCCCAACCCCACACAACTTACCGCATCTGCCGTCGCAGATGTCACTGGCCCCGGGAAATTCCCCAGGAGGGGGCTGTAACCCCTCCTACACAGGAAGGGGCCTTGACCGCCTTTCCTCTTCTTCCGGCGACCCATCCTTAGAAGGGACCGCCTCCCCGTTGAGGGGCCAAAGGCCACCTCCCCCGAGCGCTCCCATCCGTGTTGGGTGACGCCCACTCATAGGGATCTTCCAATTAGTGCTCACCGATCATGACCTTACCGCCTACCGACTGAAATAAATACGACAAGTGCTAACTAAACGAAACTACATTGGCCACTATGACCGAAAAACCTGTGTCTAAATGGACCTTAAATCCGACATTCTTTAATCATCAACTTGTAACATTATACCAATCTTTATTACACATCAAATATCAACATAACACCAAAACAACCTGAAAACGAAATAGATTAACTGATCAACTTTATTAAAACAACTAGCTGTCCTCAGGGGCTGGTGGGTGGGTCAAAATTGGCTCTTCGTTCCGTCTCGAGCTCACGTGCAGCGGGGAGGTGCAGCTTCAGAGCACAGGAACAAGAGGATGTCTTCTGGTCTTGCGTCTCTTTTTATCCATCTTCAGGGCGGGCGTAAACCCGCCCCTGCCTGCCCCGAGGGCGTGGCCGGCGGCGTCCGTGTCTAGGCCAGCCCACTCAAGGGCGGGAAAAAGTGCGCCCCGGCTACGCCGCTTCGGGCATACCAGCCGAGACGCGCCTCCCGCCCAAAAAATGGCTTCCCGGGGGGGTCGAGGCACTCTGCCATACGTTCGGGGGGACCGAGTGGTCGCCCCTTTCCATATGGCTGAGATACCCGCCACCCCCTCTCAACACAATCCCCAAATGAGGGAAACCGGAAACAGTTCTTGAAGTTTTTTGGAAGTGGGAGGGAGTGACCCCCCCGGCCGTATTTATTAAAACAAAAAATTAAAACATTTAAACATTAATGTACAATTTCATACCACACTGCGATGTTTGGCTAACCTTAACCGATTCTCTAATACAGAGGTTCTCCTAGCCGATCTAACATCCTACAAAACATTTACTTGAAATATTGAAATTGTACATCCTAACGTTTAAGGGCCAACGGCAAGGTCGTAACCGGTGTCAAGATCCCTAACCAGACATACCCCGCCCACTTGGGAGGGGCGACCGCACTGAGGCGTACTCACGTGCAACTACTACAATTTCCCTTGTCTTGACGGGGGCACTTATCAACTCGACGCCAGTTAAAGGTCGTTCGAAGACTCGTGTGAGGTATCTAGAAGGTATCGTAGACCTCCCCCCAACCCCACACAACTTACCGCATCTGCCGTCGCAGATGTCACTGGCCCCGGGAAATTCCCCAGGAGGGGGCTGTAACCCCTCCTACACAGGAAGGGGCCTTGACCGCCTTTCCTCTTCTTCCGGCGACCCATCCTTAGAAGGGACCGCCTCCCCGTTGAGGGGCCAAAGGCCACCTCCCCCGAGCGCTCCCATCCGTGTTGGGTGACGCCCACTCATAGGGATCTTCCAATTAGTGCTCACCGATCATGACCTTACCGCCACAGGCCGGATAGTTGACCGACTATCCGGACCCCCCAAAAAACTCCTACCTAAAGGTCATGTTTCAAAGATTTCAACCATGCTAAGAGGTCCCCTAAGAACAACTCATTCCCCACCCAAGACAAATGCACACCATCCCCCGAATACATCCTGTCATCATTAATACAGCTATGAGAAATAGAATGCAATGTCCTGGAACGGAACAACCTACTCACTTTATTGTTAAGCTTTCTAACAGAGTGATTCAAAGCAGGTATAGAGATAGCCCCCCGCCACACCTTTCGTGGAATCAAATGGGACCATGCAATTGTGCACCCCGGAACTCTCCTCGCCAACCAACTTACAGTGGAAAGCATTGCCTCCAGGAGTAGTCGTCTACCGATGGTGACCAAATCATTGCCCCCAACATGCACTATTACTATAGACGGCGGTGACCTTGTCCGCCCTGACAAACCCTCAAAGAATGTTTGAAGCTGGTCAATACAGAGACCGCCCCTTCCGTAGAAGGACATCCTGTACCCGTATTCCCCAGCTACGTGAATCATGTCACCTGCTTTGAATACGTCCGCGGCACGCCTCACGTATGAGTGGCCCACGACCCACACCTCCTTTTTCACAGCCGGTGATGTCTGACCGCTGGCCCGGTGTAGGGTCGACTGCATAGTCCGCCCCGCCTCGTAGGCTTGCGTAACTGAAACCAAACAAAAAACAAGAAGCGTGAGTACAAAGTACATAATTACAGTTTCACAACATGTGCAACCGCACATATCTTTTATAACAATTGGAGGACCAACGCCCCATTCGTTTCACTTGCTCAACATCAAGACCCCTGGCTGTAGCTTCCGTAGCAGCCCCTATCCGAAAGGAATGGGTCCCAAATTCGCCCGGGTTCAAGCCCGCAGCGGCAACTGACATCGCAAGCACCCGCTGAAACTGAAATTTCGTCAGTGGGGTGGCGTCCGCGTGTCTTAACAAAGTCCCCCCCCATGATGCCACCCTTCGTGCTAGGTAATCCTCTAAACACTTTACCGGACATATGGAGGACCCAGGAATCCTGCGTACGACGACGCAGTCACCCATCCCATCTTGGTCAGTCTTAGACTTTACAAAGGAGACCGTCATCGTTTCTCCCCTGATCTGAACATGTTCCCGGCACAAACCCCCCGCCACATCCAGTTTGTTCCTTGCAACTAGTTCGCTTACTCGCATTGCTACGTGAAATGCTAGCGTAAACGCGGCTCGGAACACCACTGCCTCAAACTGAGATGAACATGTGGCAGGAAGTGTAGCCAACAACTGGGACAATCTATCCAAACCTATCGGGCGCCTTTCATCTACTCTGCGACCCTCAAGGCGTTGCCACCCACGCAGCGCTTTCTGTACAACGAAAGACGCTGTTGGGTCCTGGATAGCGTGTGCTCTGGCAATAAAGGAAATGGCAGCACGATGCCTCTGGGCCGTAGCCACCGATTTCCCAGCCCTACGTAAGGACATCAGGAAATTCACCACCCATTCCTCATGACCCCAAAGTTGCTCTCTATCACTCCCCAAAAAGGCTAAATAGGCCCGAAACGCCCCTTCATATGCCTTCCTCGTCCTTGGTGCTAGACTCTCTCCCACGAGGTGACGAAGTTCGGGGCACCGAGAGACCAGAGAGCTTCGGTAAAGGGTGCCGGCTCCGGGTCCGCTGAGGGAAGGAAACCCGAAAAAGCCTGCATTTGAAAACGAGACAGTGCGTCAGCTGCCTGATTCATCACCCCTGGCACATGTTTTGCTCTGAATAGCACGTTCAATTGCATACATAGTAACACAATTTCTTTAAGCAGTCTTAAGATCAGTTTACAACGTGCTGCCTGACTATTGATGCACTCGACCACGGTCATATTGTCCGACCAAAATATGACCGAGTGATTTTTGAACCCATCGGGCCATGTTCTCAAGGCCACCAAGATGGGAAACAGTTCGAGGAAAGCAATATTACTCGTCAGACCCCTCTCATGCCACCAAGTCGGCCATCTTTGTGCCGACCATTTCGTGCCGAAAATGGCGCCAAAACCTATGCTTCCCGCAGAATCTGTCCATAGCCCCAGCTCCTCAGAAGACACGGCTGGTTTATTCCAGACGATTCTACCATTGAAATCCGCCAAGAATGCTAACCAAATACGCATGTTCTGGCGGATCTCGGCCGATAGTCTCGTGCGATGATGGCCTTCTTTAAGGCCGACCATCGCTTGGGCAATTGAACGGGAAAAGGGGCGGGCCATTGGTATTACCCTCAGGGCAAAATTCAACTGTCCCACCACTTGCTGTAATTGTTGCAGCGTAACTTTTGATGCATTTATACACAGTTGCAGCGCAGCCCTGAACTTCAACACTTTCTCGGCTGGCAAACGGAAACACCCCTCAATGGAGTCCAACTCGATCCCCAGAAACTCGAGGCAAGTCGTAGGACCCACTGTTTTACCCGGCGCCAATGGCACACCTAACTGTTTCATCAACACACAAAATTCGGCCAAGGCACGGCCACATTCAAGACCCCCGGCTGCCCCAAGAAATAAGAAATCATCAAGGTAGTGCATTACATCTTGGAAACCCGTTTTCTTTGTGAAAACCCATTGTAGAAAACTACTGAATTTCTCGAAATAAGCACAGGATATAGAACACCCCATTGGCATACACCTATCCATGTAATAACAACCCTGAAACATGAAACCTAGGAGACGCTGGTCGTCTGGGTGTACCGGGAGCAATCGGAACGCTGACTCGATATCTGATTTCGCCATCAGCGCCCCGGGCCCCAGGCGATTCAAAATGGCTACGGCCTCATCGAAGGATGCGTACCGCACCGAACACACTTCTGGATCGATTGCCTCATTTACGGAAAGACCTCGTGGAGCTGATAAATTATGAATTAGTCGGAACTCTCCAGGGTCTTTCTTGGGGACTACCCCTAAGGGAGAACAAACAAAATTCTGGACTGGGGGTAGACTAAACGGGCCAGCGACCCGACCTCGAGTCACCTCTTTTCGGATCTTATCCCGTACTACGTTTGTATGCTGCAAGACGGAAAGTTGGTTTTTACACTTATCCACACCCTGAAAGTCCCCTACCGGGATGCGGAAACCATACGAAAAACCGTTTCGCAGCACCCCAGCAGAAGTACGATCCGGGTAATCACTGAGCCAAGGGATCATTGCCAGGGTATCAATGGGAGTGGGTAAAGGCGCCCCTCGGACTATATTAGACCTGTTTGGCACCTCCTCTCCCCCCGTTATCACCCGTTCTGGCTCTGCACGAGGTCTCAGGATGGGACGACCCACAACTACTACATTCATGTTTGAATTTACACGATCCCTGCGGTCTCGTACATTTTCCTCTGTTGTAATTAAAACAGAAACCCTTCCTTCCGGTATTGCCGATAGGTTTTGAGTGATCGTCGGCCCCCGAACCTGATCGAAAGGGCGTCCCCGCATATTGTCGGGAGGATTCACCCACATTACTTCCTACCAACGGCATTTTTAACATCCCTGACTCCTTCATTTTATCCCAGGTCAAGGCATCATAACAATCCCAGGTTAAACTTTTATTATGCTCCTTTTCCTTTCTGAACATATTATCGTAACAAAACCAATGATTACCCTGGTGCGATGTCGAGTACCCCATGATTCGTGATTGGTAGATTGGGAACTCGGAAAGCAACTCAGGCCTACGTTCCCCCAGGATTGATGTAAAGATTCCCCAGGCATTGCCCCAATTGGCGATATTCTCATTCACTTTAAAGGCGGCCATCTTTGCGCGCCAAACACTCGGATGCATGAGGTCCTTCTGACTCTTTACATGCTCCACCTCATAATGATCAACAAGTAACGAAAAAATGTTCACATACTCCCCCGCCCAAATCTTCTCCTTAATTGCCAAAGGAACATGTTGCCCCAACTTTTCTCTCCGAGAGGGTGTTGACTCATCCCTCGCGATCGGCAATGGCCGCTTACCTGCACCTGACGCTGCCTCTGTGGTCGCAACCGTCCCTGGTGTCTTGTCCCCCACTGCAGCCGGCACGGGCACCTTGGCTGCTTCCCGTTTCTCACGCAATTGCTTAATCAGCTCCTGCGCTTCGACAGCCGTGGCGCCCTCGTTACCTTTTCCCAACCACGCTGCCAATTGTGCTGCCAACTCGGGCGGCATATCATCCTCGGACACGGGGGTGATCGGATTCCCCTCCTCTGGCAAGGGAGTTGGAGCCTCGAGCGGAGCACTGGGACCGGGGATCTCCTCTCCCGTTGCTCCCCTCCTGGGCCTCTTGTTTTTCCCTCCCGGGGCTGCTCCCGCCAAAGGACGTTTTGGACCCCTTTCCTCATTCTTGTCCACCCGCTTCTTTAGCTCGGACATCTCTTTCATGATAACACGCAGCATCTGGTCGGTATTCATGCGCTTTCCAACCTTCTTCGGCATTCTCCAACAAAGTAACTGAAAAACAAACAAGAACGATTAAAACGCTCAAAATTGGCTCTTCGTTCCGTCTCGAGCTCACGTGCAGCGGGGAGGTGCAGCTTCAGAGCACAGGAACAAGAGGATGTCTTCTGGTCTTGCGTCTCTTTTTATCCATCTTCAGGGCGGGCGTAAACCCGCCCCTGCCTGCCCCGAGGGCGTGGCCGGCGGCGTCCGTGTCTAGGCCAGCCCACTCAAGGGCGGGAAAAAGCGCGCCCCGGCTACGCCGCTTCGGGCATACCAGCCGAGACGCGCCTCCCGCCCAAAAAATGGCTTCCCGGGGGGATCGAGGCACTCTGCCATACGTTCGGGGGGACCGAGTGGTCGCCCCTTTCCATTTAACTTATAAACAACGTTTGCCTTATGACTCTACAAATTCTTATCTAGTGTTTTTAAAACCAAAGTTTTAGTAAAGGGAATTGGCCTTTGAAGACGGGAATAGATAATAAAAGTTAGTTAGTTAGTTAGTTAATCTAATATTTTAAATTATTAATCTCATGTAGATACTTTAAGTGGATCTCAAAGTAAAAAATACTGATATATCTGACACAAATTGGCCGTGAGGAAAATGTAAGATATGATGTTGTTAGATCTTTTTTCATAGGAAGTTGATGAAATCGAAGTTATAGAGCACAGCAGACTTTTTTTCACCAAAAGGACCTTCACTATCTGCAATCTCATGTAGATACTTTAAGTGGATCTCAAAGTAAAAAATACTGATATATCTGACACAAATTGGCCGTGAGGAAAGTGTAACATATGATGTTGTTAGATCTTTTTTCATAGGAAGTCGATGAAATGGAAGTTATAGAGCACAGCAGACTTTTTTCCACCAAAAGGACCTTCACTATCTGCAATTTGATCTCACGGAAAAGTAAGTGAATCAAAGATTAGTGTACTTATATGAGATGTATGTTTGAATGGGTTTTTTTAAACACAATCTTTTAGATTGTGTTTTTTTTTCCCGCTGTTATATGATGAAGACTTTGATCTCACTAATTTAAGTGAAATTCAATATATTCTGAGAACAGCAAAAATAAATAATGTAACATATTGTAGAAGTTATTGTGTAGTTTGCATTGTGTAATTTATATTGTGTTCACATTGTCTTATACTCATTTTCTTTTTCACCCTTATTTACCTCTCTTTACTAATTTACACTCTTTTTTCATCGCTGTTTCTTTAGCGCACTTCATTCACAACTTCTTAATCTAATAGGAACTGTCTGCATTTCCTCTGTTCCTTCCACCACTTTTTATCTTTTTCATATTCTCACAGTACCACTGCTTTAGTTTCCTAACCCTCTCTTTCTTTTTCTCCATTTTTTTTCTTTCGCATCCATTGTACTGTAGTTCACTTAGTTCTTCCTTTTGTCTTTCTGTGTACTTACTCTCTCACTCCTGTTTTATCCATCGTTCTATACTAACTTCATTCCTTTCATCCCTTCACTCTGTTACTTTACTTCACTCACCCTCAATCATCTTCTATTCCTCTTTTTTATTTATAGTTTCTCAATCAGACTTCTCTCCTTTTCACTCATTTTTCTTTTATTTTCTTATCTTTACTGATTTTGATTTGATATCTTACATTCTTTTAGTATCTTATTTATCTTTAGGAATTTGTTTTCTTTCTATTTCTTTTTCCTTTTTTTTCTCTTTCTACATTACTTTCTTTCTGTTTTTGTATCCTTCACTATTGCATCATTTCTTAGTAAACTTTTGTAGATTTTTAAACCTCATGAACTGTTGCTTCTATTTTATTATATATTTTTAAGAAATTATAACGTGTTTTTTCTTTTATCTTTCATAGATACAAGTTTGCATTGATTATATGGTAAGTGTGTTTACAAAATCTTTTTTGTTATCATCTTTGGTTTTATTTTCACTATTTTTCTCTCACCCTACCTCACCCCTGTTTCCTTACTTTGCTTTTCTCACTTATTCTTTTCTTCCATGTTTACTTCCTACCACATTCAACTTCTTTCAGTACCTCTGTCTATGCACACTCCTTCACTTACCTTTTTTACTGGTTCACTTAGTTCCTTTGTGACACTCCTTCTTTTACTCTCTTTCTTCTTTCGCTGTATTATTCCCCATGTCTTACCCTTATTCACTTACATGTACCCTGTTTCACCCCTCTTTGCTTATATTCACTGCTATTTACTATCCCTCCATCACTACTATTCCTTTTCTTTCATTCCGTCACTACCTGTCATTCACCTGCTTAACTGTCCTTCCTTTTACTTTCATCATCCATTTACATTCTCCCGGAACCTCTGCTTTTGTCTTCTTCCTATTTCTTCTTTTCTTTTGCTCCCTTATTCATTTTTTTTTCTCAGTTATTTCCTCTTACACTTTTTATCTGTCTTACTATCTATTACACAGTCCCTCTGTGTTCCTCCCTTTAGCTCTCTTTCTCTTAACACCACTCTCTCTGTCCCCATTTCTTATGGTCACTCCTTCATTATTTTTTTTTTCTTTTTTTTTGTTGATGCGCTGACGGTGCGCGCACCCGGGCGTTTATCGGTATGCGCACCGGGAGCGCTCCAGAGTCAAATATAAAAAAAAAAGGAAAAAACTATTTTAAAATAAAAATAGTATCTTAATATACATTATAGGGTTCATTTTTAGAAAAACATACCTTTCTCAGGTAAAGACATTTGCGAAAAAATAAGCTTAGAAATTCAATATAACGTACATAGGTATGAAGCCCTACAAAAAGTTAAAAATTTGTATTAAAAAAACCTATGAAATTCACTGAAAAAACCATAGGTTTCACACCAGTTATAGTTAGGAATTAGCATTTAAAAAACCTATGAAATTCACTGAAAAAACCATAGGTTTCACACCAGTTATAGTTAGGAATTAGCATTTAAAAAACCTATTAAATTCACTGAAAAAACCATAGGTTTCACACCAGTTATAGTTAGCTGGAAATTTTACTGATATAAAACCATTGAAATTCCCACGTTATAGTTAGTCGGACTCACTATAACTTGCGCGTGCAATGCACTGCTGATGACATCACATATTACATCACTCATGACATGGTCAGTGACATCACTCATGACATCACTGATGATACCGTCCTTGTGACAGAGTGACTGACCTCCTTTCACTGTAAAGTAACCCTTGAAACACATATTCAAAAATAGAAACTAATATTTTCAAAAAAGTGAAGATATCTATACCAGTTGCAACAACCAATTCAGTAATTCCACCATTTATATACACATCCACTCATTCATCAACAGTTCTAAATAGTCAGTCATACATATACTCACTCATCATATGTAGTGAGACACCTATACATCCGTTAACACACCGACAGTCTTCCAAAAGTTGCTCATACACATACTCACACATGCAAATAAACTATTGAACATCAATTTTTTAGCATATACAGTTATACACACTCTATCACCTTACTTCTAAAGAAACTTACACATACTTACTCTCTTAAAAAATCACTTATAGAAACACATACTTATTAAAACAAGAATTCTTTCAATCTCTCACTCTCATATATACTCACTTATATACATCAATACTCACATATACTAGATTAAAACATATGTAGTTACTGATAAAGACACTAGTAAGACAGTCATTCACTTACTAACACATACATATACACACTCATTCACCCATACAGTCCGGCACATATGCTGTCTTTAAAACACATACAAACAGTGAGTCAGTCATTTATGCATCTATGTGCTAAGTAACACTCCCACCAAATCATACAGACACTTATACTGATACTAAAAAAACATCTAATAACTCATATACACACATATGTAGCTACTCACCAACCCATGCAGCCACTTATACACAAAGTGAAACACTGATACATATATTTAAATATTTAAACATTACTTACTAATATATGTATTCACTAAGATACACTTAATAAGCCAGTTATTCAATATTTTTTTTTAAAAAAAAACATCCATTTAGACTTTTATTTAAACATTTATTCTCCCATCGACTTTTACATATACATATATAAAACATATTTATTTTTCAGAAAGACACACATTCACTGGATGGTGTCATCAGTGATGTCATGAGTGATGTCACTGACCATGTCATGAGTGATGTAATATGTGATGTCATCAGCAGTGCATTGCACGCGCAAGTTATAGTGAGTCCGACTAACTATAACGTGGGAATTTCAATGGTTTTATATCAGTAAAATTTCCAGCTAACTATAACTGGTGTGAAACCTATGGTTTTTTCAGTGAATTTAATAGGTTTTTTAAATGCTAATTCCTAACTATAACTGGTGTGAAACCTATGGTTTTTTCAGTGAATTTCATAGGTTTTTTAAATGCTAATTCCTAACTATAACTGGTGTGAAACCTATGGTTTTTTCAGTGAATATATATATGTATATATACTGGCAGTCGCCAGTAGGTATATAAAGTTAGGACCTAGTTTCCATAGGAAATCGGCAACATTCTATTTAGAATAACTTTGGCGTCGATTGAGGAATTTGCGTGCAATTTTCCAAAATATTGGGCAGCTCAGTTCTGCTCCTTCCCTGAAAAGGTTTGGGGGGATTCTTCTAGCGGGGGATGAGAAAAAACGGGGGTCCCAAAACGTGTTTTCCCCATGTTAATTTCCATAGGACGAATAGACAAGCCTACAGCCCGAACCACTGAAGGGAATTACAGCAAACTTTGTAAAATTGTAGGGACTGGTACGCAGAAGTGCCGTTTCTATATTTGGTGAAAATTGCTCCAGTGGTTTTTATGAAAATTAACTTCAAAAACACATATATATCTGGGCGGAGCCTAACCAAACATCTCATCGTGAGATCTGATTGGCTGTCAGCACTTCATTCAAGAAGTGTTGGCAGCCATCTTGGTACCAATATACATGATAGCACCTCATTAAAAAGCATTGTAGTTAATAGTTACATTATAAATCATATGTTGATGGTACCATACTCATTTTAGGAATTGTGGTTTGTTCTAAGGTGATTTTACCATGTGAAAAATCCTTCTGCTGGGATATCATGAATCATGTTTGAAAGAAAACTATTATCTCATGCTTTTCCCACAGTGGTTTGGAATGGAATCTATAAGCTAAACTGAAAGCATACTTTCTGTAAATTCACATTATCTTTCTCAGTCATGTGAGAATGAAGTCTGACATTCTCAGTAAAACATGTACATACAACAAGGACAGAGACTGTCAGTTGATTCCTTTGTGTTCTACTGCAGCCTCCTAAAGTGTTCTAAAGCACAACTAGAGCGCTACCAGTCCTACTTATTACAAAGGTATGGCACACCTGAAGCCATCTTGATTGGAATAAAGTGGTAACTCTTAAAACATTTAATTTAAAAAGGAGCAAAATGAGGGGGTATATTTTGCCATAGAAAGTATGATTAGTGTTGCAGAAAATAAAATGTGGGCACATTTTGAGTGACTTCTCAAATCCTCTTCTATTTCATAAAAAAATTCTGACATGCAGTCTCCCAAGATGGCCACCAGAGACAAAAGAGCCCAAATGTAGCCCAAATATCACCCAGATGTAGCCCAAGTATAGCCCAATGAAAGAATGTCCCAGAGTGTTCTAAAGAACAACCTGAGCGCTAACAGTCTTACTTATGACAAAAGTATGGCACACCAGAAGCCATCTTGATTGGAATGAAGTGGTAAGTCTGAAAACATTTAATTTAAAAAGGAACGAAATGAGGGGGTTAATTTTGCCATAGAAAGTGTGATTAGTGCTGCAGAAAGAAAAATTAGGGCATATTTTGAGTGACTTCTCAAATCCTCTTCTATTTCATTAAAACATTCTGACATGCAGTCTCCCAAGATGGCCACCAGAGACAAAAGAGCCCAAATGTAGCCCAAACATCACCCAGATGTAGCCCAAGTATAGCCTAGTAACAGAATGTCCCAGAATGTTCTAAAGAACAACTAGAGCGCTAACAGTCTTACTTATGACAAAAGTATGGCACACCAGAAGCCATCTTGATTGGAATGAAGTGGTAAGTCTGAAAACATTTAATTTAAATAGGAACAAAATGAGGGGGCTTATTTTGCCATAGAAAGTATGATTAGTGCTCCAGAAAGAAAAATTAGGGCACATTTTGAGTGACTTCTCAAATCCTCTTCTATTTCATTAAAAAAATTCTGACATGCAGACTGAAACATGCACTTTGAACACCAGCAGCAGACTTTCCTGGCGAGCAGTAGCTTTACTACAGTGATCTAATGAGCAACTAGAGTGCTAACATTCAGAATTCATGGCAAATGTGTGACACATCTGAATGCCTTCTTGATGGAACCAAAGTAAACAAGCATTGAAAATGCAATAAATCCCGCCCTCGTTTAAGTTAAAGCCATTCTGTTTGTAATGAGGTGGCTTTTTTTTTTTTTGTAAAATTCTTTTATTTTGCAAAACACAGAGAAAAAAAACAGTGAACAAAAGGTACCACCTCGGGTGCACAGATGGTCCCACACAGTGGGAAAGCAGTAAAGTAAGACGAGGCAATAATGCAATGCGAGAGAAGTGATCAAATAATAGGCTCCAACATCCGCAAGAAAAAGACAGGCGTACACGTAACCCCAAGGCGGGGCACTCTGTTAGTTCAGCCGGCAGAAAGTCCAGAGTCACCGAGCCGTCGAACTAAGCCTCGTCCCAGCAGCAAAGATGTCCCGATAGCAGTACACAAACTCAACTTCCCGTTCCCCCCCCCCCCCCCTCACGTGACGGCGCCTCACTCATTCCCCACTCATCCATCACACAAACTTAGAGCTGAAATAGATGTAAGGCCCTCAATGATGCTGGGCACACTGCCGAGGGTAAACCAGTAGAAAGAAAGGACACCAGGGGGCCCCATATGTGTTTAAAGTGTTTGTAGTTGCCTAGGAAGATGTCCGCCATTCTCTCAAGACTCAGGAGCCTCCACAGTCTAGCGTGCCAAAGTGAGATCGCCGGCGCTTCCTTCCGCTTCCAGGTTGACGCCAGCGTGAGCTTGGCAGCGCCTAGGCAGAGCCATAGAATCTTCTTGTCTGCGCGTGTCTGGTGCTCAAGGCCAGGATCTCTCAGGCCCAAGAGTACGAATGCCAAGGAGTTATCGATAGGATACTGCAAGATATCTTTAATATGGGATAGGATCTCGTCCCAGAAGGGTTTGATGATCGGACAATCCCACCAAATGTGGCGGAAGTCCCCCAGAAGGCCACAACCCCTCCAACATCTGTCCGAGACAGCCGGGTAGATACGGTGAAGCCGGGCCGGGACCATATACCACTGTGTGAGAGTTTTTAAGTGCGCCTCCCTCAGGAGTATTGAGTGGTTAAATTGCGTCATGTCCCTCCACAACGCCGACCATTCTCCATCAGTGATATCCCTCCCCACCATCTCCTCCCATTGCTCCATGTATCTCGGTCTAGGGGAAAGGGCAGATCGAAGCAGCAGTTGGTACAGAAAGGAGATGGCCCCCTTCATGGTAGATGTTTTTAGCAGGAAGGCCTCAAATTCGGAGGGAGGCCTCGTGGCTGCCTCCCGTACTCCCGGTGACGTGGCCCAGTGGAGGAGTTGTAAATGCCTGTATTTGTCAGTTGGCTGCACTTGGTAGTCCCGCATGCAATTCTCAAAGGTCAGGGGGTCAGGGCCGTGGAACAGATGGAGCAGCGCACGACATCCTCCCTCTCTCCAAGTATCAAAGGGGCCCTCGGCGAGTGCCGGCGGGAACGCCGGGTTGAAATGCAATGGAGTGAACGGAGACGGGAAGGTCGTCCATCGCTCATCCCCCGCCAAGGTGTCCCATACTTTCAGTGTGGTCCCCGTGGGCGTACTGATGTACGCATTCACCGGGCGGTCACGCTTTGGTTTCCAGGCCAGATCCCAGACGGACCGGCCAGCCACGCTCCGGTCCATATGCAACCAGTGTTTTTCAGAAAATTGCTGTGACCATTCCACCATGACTCTTAGTTGGGCAGCTTTATAATAGAGGTGTAGATCCGGGAGGCCGACCCCCCCGTCAGCCCGTAACCGTCGCAGGAGTGCAAACGATAGTCGTGCCCGACCTCCCTGCCAAACGAATTTCAAGATCAATGTTTTGAGCTGGCTAAAAAAGGAAGTGCTCAGTGGAATCGGTAGGGCCTGAAAAAGATATAAGTATTTGGGGAGAAGGACCATTTTAATGGCATGCACCCGACCTAGCCAGGACAGGAATTTGGGCTTCCACTTCTCCAGTTCGGCCCGCGTCCTGGCCAGCAGTGGCGGGAAGTTGGCTGCAAATAAGCCACCCACCGTGGGAGTGAGGTGGACTCCTAAGTAAAGTATCGAGCCCGAGGCCCAGGCTAGTGGTGTTGTCGCTCTCACCTGAGCAACGTCGGCCTGTGATAAGGTTAAATTCAGGACATAAGACTTGCCGTAATTAACCTTGAAGCCAGCCACTCCCTCGAAGTCCAGCAAGATATCCCGAACGCATGGGAGAGAGTTAGCGGGATCAGCCACCGACAGCAGGACATCGTCCGCAAAGAGAGAAATGTTGTGCTGCTCTCCTGTGAATGGTATGCCCTTCACCCCCTCATGCTCCCGGACCGCCATCGCCAAGGGCTCAATGCTGAGCGCGAACAGCAAGGGAGAGAGGGGGCACCCTTGTCTGGTGCCTCGCGAGTGCTGGAAGAAGGCCGATAAGTGGCCGTTCACCGCCACCCTTGAGCGTGGGCTACAGAAGTTTGCCCTCACCATGGTGATGAATCTGTCGGAGAAACCAAACGCCTGCAACGTGTGGAATAGAAAGCTCCAGTCCACTCGATCGAAGGCCTTCTCCGCATCCAGGCCCACCAATACCGCCGGAATGCGGAGCCTGTCCGCCTTCTCAATGAGATGAATCACCCTACGCGTATTGTCGTGCGTCTGGCGGCCTTTGATGAAGCCGGACTGATCCGGATGAACAATCGCCGGTAGCAGGTCCTGGAGGCGGCTCGCTAGAATCGCCGAGTACAGCTTCGCGTCAATATTAAGTAAGGCTATGGGACGGAATGAAGTACAGTGCTCCGGATCCTTCCCCGGCTTCGGCAGGACCGTAATCACCGCCTCCGCTAGGGTCCCGGTATTCACTCCGGACGTAGCCATGTCATTAAAGAGGGCGACCAGGAAGTCGCACACCTCAGTCGCGTAGGTCTGATAGAAGACTGCAGTGTACCCGTCCGGGCCGGGGGCTTTATGTAATTTCAAGTTTTTAATGGCGGAGAGGACTTCCTCTCTCGAGATCGGAGCTTCTAACAGGTCGTTCCACGCACTAGAGACCTGCGGGAGCGGCAAGCGTTGCAGGAACTCCCGCTGCGCTGCAGCATCCAGCTCCTCACCCGTATACAAAGCGGCATAGAAGCGGCCAAATACGTCCGCCTTCACCCCGTCACAATGGTGGAGTACTCCTGCGGGGTCTCTGATCCCACCTATGTATTCTCGTTCCCTCTTGTCCCGTAGTTGCCGGGCCAAGTGTCTGCCAATCTTATTACCACTGGAGTATGAGTGCCGCCCCAGCCGCAGGAGAGTGACCTCGGCCCTGTTTGCATAATGTGCCTTCAGTTTGCCCCTAACCGCCGTCAGTGGACGCAGGGTGACCCTCGAGGGGTTGATCTTATGAGCCCTCTCGAGCTCAAGCACCTCTGCTTCTAGCGCATCCCGTTCCTTCCTACGCAGAGTGTTAAGTTGCGAATTGAGGCCCAAGCACGTCCCTCTGATCGTCGCCTTGAAGGCGCCCCACGTAGTCGTCAGAGAAGTGTCCGACGGGGGATTGCAATCGAAAAAATCACGGATGGCCAGGCGCAAGGCTCGGTTGGAAACTTCGTCTCTAACCACCGACGCCGGGAAGTACCACTTTCGGCTCGCGGTGTCGGGCGGCGACCAACGGAGAGTGAGCACCAAGAGGCTGTGATCCGACACCGAGATCGGAAGAATGGCGGCATCTAGAATGTTCCCTCTGAGGGATTGACTAAGGAAGATGTGGTCCATGCGAGAGTAGGAGTGGTGCACATGTGAAAAGAATGTGTAGTCTTTCATGGCGGGGTGAAAAAATCGCCATCCATCTACTAGACCCAACTCCCCCACCCCTTGCTGCGTGGAATCAGAAAAGACCCCTGTGTCCGCTCTGCGTCCCCCCGAGCTGTCCAAATCCCTGTCCCACACCAAATTGAAATCGCCCAACATAAACAAGAGCCCCTCCGCAAAGTCCCCCACCTTCACCAGCAATTCTTGTAGATACTTGTTCTGACCGGCATTGGGCAGATATACCACCACAAACGTACACAACCTACCCTGAATGTGCCCCTTAACCATCAGCCAGCGACCCTCCCTGTCGTTGCGGACCTCCACCGGTTGAAAATGCAACGTAGCCCTGAACAGAAGTGCCACCCCCGGTGCTTCGTGACAGCAGAGGACCTGTAGATAATGGGGTACGCCCTATGGCGGAGCCTCAACTCATCCTTCCGTGCCAAGTGTGTTTCTTGCAATCCAACTACATCAAGGTGATGGTCCATCACATACTTCAGAACCCTCTGCCGCTTCTGAGGTGAATTCATGCCCTTAACATTCCACGTCCCTACACTAAGCGGCATAGCAGATACAAAACCCAGAACCCGCTCTCAGCATGCCAAGTGTCATCCACCCCGCATCCAGCCCCGCCCCCAGGCAGTAGACAACCAGTTGCTTCCAGAACATTCGCGGCTCGACATCTCCAACAGTAAAGTACGCACTCAGCAGCAGACACACAACAAACATCCCCTTTGGCCCACCGTCACGGGTCCCCCCCCACTGTCCCCGACAGCCCCCATCCCAACCCCACCCCAAAAGATATGCAAACCAAACAAAGTGCAAAGTCAAAAACAAAAGTGCAGAAATAATACTCATCAAGACCAGTAGGCCGAAGTCCGTAGGAAGCCTCCCACTCAAGAAGCAGGCCGGGGGAACAAAGACACTATTCCCCATGGCCATAGTCGAGGGCGTCTTCTCCAAGAGTAGTTTCAGCCCCCTCAACCAGAAGGCCCGGGCCCCTCCGGCGCCGATCCGCCATTTCCCGGGGATCACGCCGCCCCAGAACTATGCTGTGTGGTGGTCAACGTGACCGACGCCACCGAAGCGACTGCTGCACCCCGTTCCTGCAGGCTGGCAGAGAGATCCGGCCGTTGTCTGATGGGTGAACCCCCCACCCTTTGCCATGAAGATGAACGACAGCGCCTTCGGGATGGGGAAGCCGTCGCGGCCTGCGAAGGCGGTACATCCTCCAGGCCCAGAAGTTCTTTTGCTGCCTGAAGCGTGCGGATTTGAGCGAGGCGATTCTGCCACCTGAAAATGATCCTGAAAGGGTGCCCCCAGGAGTAGGCGATGCCCCTCTCCTTCAGGAATGCTGTCACCGGTCGAAACTCCCGCCGCTTTTGCAAGGTAGACGCCGTCAGGTCTTGGTATAGCTGAGGCCGATGCTCCCGGAACTGTAGCGATTCGATGGCCCTGGCCTTGCGTAGTATCCGTTCCTTAAGCTGGAAATCGTGTATGCACACTAGGATGTCGGGGGGGGGGCCCCCCGCGCCGGGGCAGGCCTACCCTGTGTACTCTGTCCATCCGGATCTCCTTCGTGTCTTCCTCGTCCAGCACCTGGAGGAACAGCTCCTGGACATACCCCCGCAGGTCCCCAGCCTCACCGTCCCACGGCACCGCCCGTATTCGGATGTTATTTCTACGGGAGCGGTTTTCTAAGTCCTCCGTGTGCAATTGCAGGTCCAGATTTTGCTCGGTGAGGCGAATGATGTCTTGCTGTAGCAGGGGAACGTCGGTGGCTACGCTCAGATCTCGGTCTTCTTGGGTCGCCACCCTCTCGCCTATGCCGTCCACATCCCTCCACACCGCCCTCAGGTCGGAGGCTAGCTGCGCCCTGAGTTCGGAGATGTCCTCCTTGATGGAGGCAAACAGCTCGGTCATAAAGGCTTTCGTCGCCGGGGCCTCATCGTCCGATTGTTTCGACGACCCACTCGCTCCAGGGGAAGCTGGTTGCTGAGAAGATTTCGGGGCATTGTCTTTCCCTTGGCCCCGTTTGCGCGGCACAGTAGACATGGCGGCTCACAGCGCTCCGACCCGGCTCCACGTGGCTCAGGATAGTGGCGGGCGCCTCAGGCAGTCCAAACGCACAACAAGGCGCGCTCTGTAGCTTCCAGCTGCGCCCAGCCCCACGTACACAGCTACTCGATCCGTGGGCCCCACCGGAGCCCAGGCAGGGCAAAGCCCAAGCGCCGGCGCCTGCTTTCCAACGCCCTCTGGGCCTTCGTGCGATGCAAGATGCGCCGGTATCCGCTGGCCAGTTCCGCGCCCTTACTCCACAGTAGACTCGGCGGCCCACAGTGCTCAGGCCCCGTGCCTCGTGGCCAAGTTCAGTGGCGGGCTTCGCCGTTCAGTTCAAACGCTCACCATTACTTGCTCTGTAGATGCCGGCTGTGTCCAGCCCCACGTGTGTGGCGGCGGGTGGCGCTGACCGTGGATGCCTCCGACTCCCGTGCGCCACAATCAGTGCTGGAAACCGGTGCAGCAATACCCCAAGGGCAAGGGGGGTCGATCTGGGTCTGTCGCCAGGTCCACCTGTCGCCGGAATGCAGCTACTCTCCGCCTTCCGTCTGCTCCGACTTCCTCAGGGCAGCTCCAGGGCCCCGCCCCTCGACCACGCCGGGCCTCGATGTCAGGAGAGCCCGGGGTCTCACAGGCCGCGGGTTGCGTTCGATCTCAGGGGCGAACTCAGGGTCACACCGCTCCGGCGACCACACCAAGGTCAACCGCTCCGTCAGGTGGACTTCCCCACCGCTTTTGGGGCGGGTGAACTCCCACAGATTCGTGCTATTAGAAGCTTTGTAGGATCAGCGCCGGAGCGGCACGAAAAGGCGTCCTACTCCGCCGCCATCTTGGCCACGCCCCCCTATGAGGTGGCTTTTTAGCTTTGCTTTTATTTGTAGTTTTAAAACTTTCATGTAAATAACATGCATATGTATGCATATATGTATATGTATGTATGCATTTATATTTGTATTTATATAGATATGTAGATTATACATGTTTATATATGTATGTATGTATTACCTACTGGCGGTCGCCAGTAGGTAGTTATAGTTAGGATTGTTTTCCATAGGAAATCCTCAACATTCTATTTGGAATAACTTTGGCCCTGGTGGATGAGTCTTTGCGAATTTCTCAAAGAAGATGGCTAGGTCCGCTGCGCTCCTTCCCTGAAAGTTTGGGGGGGATTGGTCAAGTGGGGGCTGAGATATAAGGGGGGTCCCAAAACGTGTTTTCTCCATGTTATTTTCCATAGGACCTTTAGACTCGGCTACAGGTCGAACGGCTGAATGAATTTATAAGAAATTTGCCAAAACTGTAAAGTCTTGTTCGCAGATTACGCTTTTTTTGGGATGGTGTAAATCCATTCAGTAGTTGTTGAGAAAATGAAAGTCAAAGCCAATTATATATCTATAGGCGCGCACACGTGCGCGCACCCAATCGGCTGCGCGTGAGCGGAATTTTTTTTGGCTTCGTGACGTCTGTTAACGTTCGATTCGAAGGAAATCAGGAAGTTTTGTCCGCCATTTTGTCACTGCGAGTAAATATATTGTTTATTTCAAAGCGTTGAAACATGGAAAGGGGAGAAGGTAGATATTGTTTTGCTGCGTAGCTTTTCTCGGGGTGTGCAGTAAGGCCCTTAAACGCAAAAAGATATAATTTTTCCCCGAAAAAAAATACGGGGTGTGCGCACCCGGTCGCGCACACCTATTTACAAGAGTCTGAAAATGGAGATAAATCAGAAGTTTGAGTGCTTAGATATAAGGTGGCTCTGAAAAGAGCCCTTGTGTTAATTGAGTGTTTTCTGCATTTATAAGTAAGTACCGATGCAGAGCCTAATGTTGCAGAGGAAGATTCTGTTTCCCTCATTCGTGAAATGAACACCGTCTCTCCTATAGACGTCTTGCATGTGGTATCGCAAGTTGTTGTGGTAAATAGAACACATGCTATAATCTCTGAGGAACACAGAAACTGATTTATTTACATGTCTCCTTGCTTTCTCAAATTGTGCACAATGTTGATTGGACCAATTCCATTTCTGTCTTTGGCATATATTGGAATATGCCAAGGCAGATCGAGGAAAAAGTGTCATCAATTGTCGAAAGGTGTCTTTTAGAAGCATTTCCAGACCTACCCCAATGATTGTGCCTAGATCGTTCCCACCACAGTGCACAATTATAAGGTCTGGTTCTGGGAGATGCATAAAAGTTTTCACCAATGGAATCAATTGGTGACATTTCAATCCTCTTTTGGCAATCCATGTTATGTGTACATTTGGTAAGCCGAGGTTGCAAATTCGTCTGCTTACTGCATATTTTTCACTCCAGTGAATATAACTGTGTCCTATAAGCCAGACCTTCATTTTCAAGGGATTTGTAGTCGTCCTCCGATCGGTTCTGGAAGTGGAATGGTAGTTAGAAGTTGAAATTCTAAATAAAGAAAAAGGAAGAGGCTGGGTGTGGTTAAAAAAATAAAAATGATTGGTTGATTGTAATAAGTGGAGATTGACCAGTACGTTGCATGTTAATGTTATGTAAAACTAAAAGTACTATTGGGTGTGAAAAAAATGACATGTAACAGAGCTGTGGATAGGCAGGTGTTTCTGGAGGGAAAACAGTGTTGTTACTTTGCTGTAGAACGTTGAGATATGAACTTTTGACCTGTGCCTTCAGCCAGGTGCAGAATGAGGTGTTACCATGAAAACAGCCAGAGATGGCAGTGGGTGATGGGTGACTTTTATGTGACATTGAAAATATTGTGAGGGAGAACCAACTGAAATGTAAATGCTTACATTACGCGCTCCGCGCCGCGCCCCGGATTGCTTCCGGGAAGCTGCGCTTCGCGCCTCGCGCACCAAGCACTTCCGGGTGCGCTAACGCGGCGCGTCATATGACGCATTACGCAACAACGCGATACGTCGTTGGGGCTCCACCGGAACTGATCGAATTGGTAGTCTACAGTGTTTCTGGATGTTTCAGACTGAAGCTGGCGTCAGCATGAGAGCACCCCGTGGCTACGTCGTGGCCATTCCGCGAGCATTCATGGCAGTCGCTCCCCATCGGAAGTCTGCAGGAGTCGGGGGCCTCGGTGACTCTTGTAGAATCTTCAAGGCTGAGGGGACGCTTTTGGGAATGGGGCCCATGCCCTAGCAGTCAAGCGTCCGAGTTCCAGGGTTGCCCAGAGCCATCCTTGCAGGCCAGGCCCAAGTCTGTGGAGCGGACCGCCATTTCCAGAGCTCCGTGGCAGCCGCCTGTCGCTGTATCGCAAGAGTGGGTGCAATTCAGCCGGAGACGCTGTAATAGCAAGAGCAGGCGTAATTCAGCTGGCCGAGCGAGGCACTGTGCCGCAGGAGCAGGCGCAACTCAGCTGGCCGAGTGAAGCGCTGGGGTGTAGCTAAGAAACCTCCACCTGGGGAGGTGGGAGAGGCTCGTTCGCGCCGCCTCTCCCTTCCAGTGCACCCCACGCCGTCTCCTGGCGCAGGTATATGTGATGGTCGGACCAGGGCACCGCAGGACGTGTCTTCAGGTCAAACGGATTGTGGGACAAGGTCCAGAATGGAAGAGGCATCAAAAGGCAACAAGTTCCGCCTGACCCCGGGAGCCGGCCGCCTATGTCGGGGGCGATCTCAGGCCATACCAGGGGAACAAGACTTGGGGAGGGGGCAGGAGCCAAGCGCCCCCTCCGAGTCTGTGCCGCCACACCGCCCCTCGGGGGCCTCCGTCAAGCGGCTCAGGGAGGCACCGCAGGCAGCCGTTCTTCAGATCAGTTGTTCTCACCGGCAAGCAAGAGTGGGTGCAATTCAGCTGGATGGCGGGTGAGACGCTATAATAGCAAGAGGAGGCGTAATTCAGCTGGCCGAGCGAGGCAATGTGCTGCAGGAGCGGGCGCAACTCAGCTTGTCGAGTGAAGCGCTGGGGTGTAGCTAAGAAACCTCCACCTGGGGAGGTGGGAGAGGCTCGTTCGCGCCGCCTCTCCTTTCTAGTGCACCCCACGCCGTTTCTTGGACCCTGAAGTATGGCACCCAACATCCAGAACATATGACATTTGTGCAAGGCAGGGACATTGAAGCCTCTCAGGGACCAAGCATATCCAGAGTCCTTCCTACAGAAGGTGGTGGGGGTGGCGGCATTAGCAAGGCATCCCCCCACATAACTTGTCGGACATCACCTCTGGATGTACTGGGTGTTCAATTCCAGAATTGAAACTACTAAGAAGCAATTAGAAGTGTTGTTTTCATGTTGCAGCAGGCTGTCATGTAAATAGTTATTTAATAAGATGTTTTACCCTGTTACTTTGCTGGTGTGTTGTATATATTTATAATATTTGCATAGTGTTTGTCGTTATTTTGGGCGGGGTGGGCGGCGGAGCCGAGCTGTCTTGCAGCCATCATGGCGTCGAGCTCGGTTTCTCTCACTAGTTTCATGTTTTTTCGAACGATTTATATGTTATAGTTTGCTAGCACGATACAGCGGATAGTCCGCATTTTATATATATGTCCTTTTTATTAGGGGGGTCCTCCGGTGGAGTCGGACGATCTACCTCTAATAAACGGTCCGGGTTGAACCAACTACCAACAAACGGGGCAGAGATAGGCATGACGGGGGTACAAAGGGGACAAAAGTGTGCACTACCTATCCTTCACTATCTGCAAAAACTAAACAGAGTATTGCGACTCTGTGCTTATTTGTGAACAGAGAATGACCCAAAGAGAACCAATTTCGAACAATCATAGGCTATTGGCAGTGGGCAGAGAGGCCATGACACAGAAAATGGCTGTTACTTATGTGCATGATGGGGCCTAAAAGGGACTAGATGGCGTGGCCACTGTTTCGCGACTTTCACTTTACTTTTAACAGTGGCTGTGGTGAACATAAATGAACGCCGCTTATGTATACCTAATTTTAGTCATTTTCCACAAAAAAGCTTTTGATATTTGCTATTAAAAAACCAAAGAAATTCACTGAAAAAACCATAGGTTATAGACCATATATAGTTAAATATCTCAAGTCCATCTCTGCACTCGATGGAGATACAGGTCGTCGATCAGAAGATGTGCTGGCCACCTCTAATGGTAATAGCGTGGCCAGGGCTCTTGTCGTTGCCTCTGCAAATTGCACAGGGTGCACTTGTTTGACATGCCGCACCATGGTATGTATGGAAAAGGAATATTTTTTTGCTGGATTTCTTCTTGAGAGAACCAAGTCACATATCGTGCAGGTTACTTTTGGTGCATTCACTTTTGATCTTCAGGATAAGTGAAAAATTGCCAGATGAAAGATTTATTTTTTCTTATTAAAGGTAGTCGATCATTTTGGTCAGATTCGGAAAATGAATAAGATACGGTAGCCATTTCACCAAAGTCTTCCGAAAGATGTAGGACGTTGTTCTCTCTTGAGAGTAGAAAAGATAGTGAGGGAAGTGGGTGGAGTGCTGCGTGTAAATTCCAGAATTGAAACTATTAAGAACCAATTGAAAGTGTTGTTTTCATGTTGCAGCAGGCTGCCATGTAAATAGTTATTTAATAAAACGTTTTACCCTGTTACTTTGCTGGTGTGTTGTATATATTTATAATATTTGCATAGTGTTTGTCGTTATTTTGGGTGGGGTGGGCGGCGGAGCCGAGCTGTCTTGCAGCCATCATGGCGTCGAGCTCGGTTCCTCTCACTAGTTTCATATTTCTCATGAGGGGTTGTTCCTAATTTTTCTATTTTAGCGAGGTCGATTTATATGTTATAGTTTGCGAGCACGATACAGCGGCTAGTCCGCATTTTATATATATGTCCTTTTTATTAGGGGTGTCCTCAGGTGGAGTCGGACGATCTACCTCTAATAAATGGTCCGGGTTGAACCAACTACCATCCTGATTTTGTATATCTTCTCAGCTGGATTTAAGCACACAATTGTTAAAGTATGAAACGTTTTATATTTCTAAAAAAAATACCAAGGTGTGTACATCCGGTAACGCACGAAAGTTTAAAAAGACATTCGGCTCCATTTACTGAAAAGTTTCATAAGAATAAAAAAGAAGTCTAGGTACAGTCTCTTTGACGTACTATAAGTTCTTTGAGGGGTGTATGAAGAAATTCAATAAGTTCAAATTGCAAAGTTTTCACGAAATATATAGGCAGGTGCGCGCACTCGGTCGCGCACGAAAGCCTGGAAATGCGATATCCATTTTATTGACAACTGTTGCCGAGAGTGCGCACACCGGGTCGCGCACGAAAGTTTAGTAAGGCTATTTTTATTTACAGACAAATTTTTATGCGTTCAAAAAAAGGCAAGGTACAGACTTTCGAATTCTGTATCGCTTTACAAGGAGTCTCTATGCAACTTGAACACTGAAGAAAACGGCTTGTTTTCGAAAAAAATATTGCCAGAACTTTATTGACAAAAGTATAGGTTGCATACACGACATATTTCTGAATTAGCATTTTAAAAACCAATGAAATTCACAGAAAAAACCATAGGTTTTACACACGTTATAGTTAGGAAGTAGCATTTAAAAAAACCTATGAAATTCACTGAAAAAACCATAATATATATATATATACACATACATATATATAAATGCATATGCATATGCATATATATGCATATATATATGTGTATATGTATGCGTGTAGAGAGAGGTAGAGAGGTAGAGGTGTAGAGGTAGAGAGGTAGAGGTAGAGAGGTAGAGACTCGTAGAGAGAGAAGTAGAGAGAGGTAGAGAGTAGAGAGTAGAGAGTAGAGATTGAGTAATAGAGAGTAGAGAGAGAGTAGTAGAGAGCAGTAGAGAGAGTAGCAGAGAGTGAGTAGTAGAGAGTAGTAGAGTGAATAGTAGAGTGAGTAGTAGAGAGTAGTAGAGAGTGAGTAGTAGATAGTGAGTAGTAGAGAGTAGTAGAGAGTAAGTAGTAGAGTGAGTAGTAGAGAGCAGTAGAGAGTAGTAAAGAGTGAGTAGTAGAAAGTAGTAGAGAGTGAGTAGTAGAGAGTAGTAGAGAGTGAGTAGCAGAGAGAGAGAATAGTAGAGAGTAGAAGAGAGTGAGTAGTAGAGTGAGTAGTAGAGAGTAGTAGAGACAGAGTAGTAGAGAGTGAGTAGTAGAGAGTAGTAGAGAGTGAGTAGTAGAGAGTAGTAGAGAGTGAGTAGTAGAGAGCAGAGAGTAGTTGAGAGTGAGTAGTAGAGAGTAGTAGCTAGTGAGTAGTAGGGAGTGAGTAGTAGAGAGAGAGTAGTAGAGAGTATTAGAGTAATAGAGAATGAGTAGTAGAGAGTGAGTATTAGAGAGTAGTGGAGTAGTAGAGAGTAAGTAGTAGAGAGTAGTGGAGAATATTCCAAAGTTTTGCGCAGCACCACTTGCACAATAAGTCCAATCAAATCATATCACCTAGAGTAGTTATTGAAGCGCTGAATCTTGGTGTATATTCAAATGCTTTTATTTTCCTTAAGTTTATGTACCACAGCCAGCCGACGCGTTTCGTTCTGTACAACAGAACTTCTTCAGGGCGTTCTTATTTCCTTCAATTTATGTCGGTATCCTGTTGTCATATAACTAGATATTTCTTCCAAATGTCAGACGAGACGTAAGTACATTCTTATTCAAAGTGACTAGGTATCCATTTTACCCACACAATTTGGGCAGACTTGAGTAATTTATAGCATCCTCAAAGTCAGTCTTTCAAAAATTCCAAAGTATAGGACATGATAATCCAAATCCAAATGTTTCTCAAGAAAAGTCATTTTCAATCGTTCGAATATCGGCGTTTGGGCAGATATGGTCCAGGGACCCCCAGTATGCAAGGGGAATTAGTCCCCCCTCTGCAAACGCGACAGTGGCCTGCGTTGCAGAGAGGTGTAAAAAGGGGCATAGCCTCATTACACCTCTGTGCTATGCAAGCCCCTGGTGCATACTGGAGGTTCCAGGTGAGCTAGTTGGCCCCCAGGGAACCCCAGTATGCAAGGGGAATTAGTTCCCCCTCTTCAAACATGCACGGGGGCTGCGTTGCAGAGAGGTGTAAAAAAGGGTGTGGCCTCATTACACCTCTCTGCAATGCAGCCCCCTGGTGCATGCTGGAGGCTCCTGGTGGGCTAGTTGGCCCCCAGGGACCCCCAGTATGCAAGGGGAATTAGTTCCCCCTCTGCAAAACCACTAGGGGGCTGCGTTGCGAGGCCTCATTACACCTCTGCAATGCAGCCCCTTGGCGCATACTGGAGGTTCCAGGTGGGCCAGGTGGCCCTCAGGGTCCCCCAGTATGCAAGGGGAATAAGTTCCCCCTCTTCAAACATGCACGGGGGCTGCGTTGCAGAGAGGTGTAAAAAGGAGCGTGGCTTCATTACACCTATCTGCAATGCAGTCCACCACTGGTGTGGCCCACGACGTGTTGGTACAAGCTCCTAGTCCGGGGTACATTTGTACGGTAGACCAGGTCTCTGGTTGGTGACTGTGTCTTGATACCACGATGGACAGTGTCAGAATGCCAGGGCATCATTGCGGGGTCAGCTACCTCTCCACATTTCTTGAGGCAATCAATGGAATGTCTGAAAAGGGAGAAATAATTTATTGGTGGAAACGTCTGGAGGTAAATGAAGGTTTATATCAAGCTTGATAGAAAATAGGAGATGAGTGCATCCTTTATTTTTGAAGTACGATCTACCAACTGTTAGTGGTAGTCGTGGTTCAAAGAGGAGTTGGAGTGCACAAGAATACACAAGGCTAAATAATAATATGGTATACCAATGTTCACATACAAAGGAACAGAGCGCATGCTAGAAGTATAATATGCACGTGTAATGCAGTGGTGGTAGCCTGTGTGCATGTACACTTAGTAAGGAGCTCACTACAGTGTCCTAAAAGCGCTGCCCGCTGGCTTAGGCCAACAGTATGACCCAGCAGGTCCTTAAAATGAGACTGATGTGACTGAATGAGGTTAGAGATCACATCATTACGCGCGGCAACATCTCTTTTCGCACGTGCGCACTCAGGGTGGTGCACCCCACCCCTACCGCAACATCAAAAAATCTTTCTAAACAGAAGATGTGTCTCTCATTAAATGCTGTAGAGAGAATGAGTAAAATGGGTGGGGTCGTCCAGCTGTTACAATCAGAAATGTTATGAACCAATCAAATGCTTTTTTTTAATGTCACATGGCAATCACACACCGAGCGCACACGGAGACCGCACCCGAAGCGATTTCGACAAAATATATTTATCATACTATAAATTTATTACAGTTAGAATATATAAATGTTTAAAAAATAGATTTTTGGTGCTCTCATATACTGTTTAAAGTTATTTAGATATCCTTTTAAGACAAAAAAAAGGGAATGGCGTATCCACCGCGATACTATCGTCTGTGATGTAACACAGGGCCTGGCAGCGTGCACTTGTCAAATATTCAATGCGCAGCGGGAGCGACCCCATACGTACATGACGTGATGCGTGGCTTGTTACTGCGTACCCGTCGGATACCAAAGAAGCACCTTGGGTGACTTCATACGTATATGATGTTACGCGGGACGTGGTGTCACGAACCTGTTGGTTACAAAATGCTCATTATTTACGAGTTTAGCAATATGATAGGATTCGAGTGGTGATGGAGCTTGGAACGCTACCGATATGGGAGTGCAATTTTCTCCCCACCCAAAAAAATACATATTTTTTGGGAAAGATGTAAAACATTACATAATTTTAAAATTTTAAAAAAAGTATAATAGAGTTCCAAAATATTTAAAAATATAATAGAAAAATATAGGTTTTATAAACATTAAAATATGAAATTAACATTTAAAAAACCTTTGAAATTAGCTGAAAAAACCATAGGTTTTACAGACGTTATAGTTAGGAATTAGCATTTAAAAAACCTTTGAAATTCACTAAAAAAACATAGGTTTCAGGGACGTTCTAGTTAGTTGAACATTTGACTCATATAAAACCAGAGAAATTCGCCTGTAGTTAGTTGAGCTAATTATAACTTGCGGGCCCTCAATGCATGCTGATGATGTCACATATTACATCACTCATGACATGGTCAGTGACATCACTGATGACATCACTGATGACATCTCAAATGATATTACTGATGACATCAGTCATGACATCAGCCATGTGACAATCTGATGCACATACTGATGCTCTAATATACATGTTGATATACCCATTCTAAAATGTTGACAACTATTTTTGAAACCATAGAGAGAAGAATGCCATACAGTACATAGCACTCACTATTTCCTAGGTCTACACACAGCCAGTCACTTATACATGTAGAGACTAATACAGACTTTCACACAGTTTAGTCACTAACCCATGCATTCAGTAAGACATGTTCAATCACTCACTTATACACTCACTTATACAGTCAGTCAGGCACCTACAAAATAATTCCTTTAGGTACTTGTGAATGTATTCATTCTTCAATACACCATGGCATATATATATAAAACATTCAATGGATGATGTCATGAGTGATGTCATCAGTGATGCCATTTGAGTTGTCACCAGTGATGTCATCAGTGATGTCAATGACCATGTCATGAGTGATGTAATATGTGACATCATCAGCAGTGCATTGCGGGCGCGCAAGTTATAGTTAGCTCAACTAACTATAAGAGGCAAATTTTTCTGGTTCTATATGAGTAAAATGTTCAACTAACTATAATGTCCCTGAAACCTATGGATTTTTTTTGTGAATTTCAAACGTTATTTAAATGCTAATTCCTAACTATAACGTCTGTAAAACCTATGGTTTTTCAGTGAATATATATATATATGTATATATGTATATATATATATATTACCTACTGGCGGTCGCCAGTAGGTATATATAGTTAGGATTTTTTCCCTATGGGATTTTTGAAAATTCTATGTCTAATAACTTTGGCGTTTGTGGACGGAATTGGCTGAAATTTTCAGGAAAATGGCACATTTTGTTTCTGAAAATTTGGGGGGGGGGGGTCGTCAAGGGGGGGCTGAGAAAAAAGGGGGGTCCCAAAACGCGTTTTTCCCATTCATTTTTCCATAGGGCGGTTGGCCTCACTTTTAGCTCGAATGGCTGAATGGATTTGCACGAAACTTGGCAAAATTGTAGGGACTGTTAGCCCAATGTGCCTTTGCTAGGTCTCAATATATGTGCTCCAGTGGATTTTGAGAAATTAAAGTTCAAAAAAAGATATATATCTGTAACAGCGCTCCGGGTAGCGCTCCGGTTCGCGTACTTTTCGCGTAACGGAACTTTGCGATGCGAAGCTGATTGGCTCTCAGGTGTCTGTCAACATTCTAAACAGTCCGGAGCGGCCGCCATCTTGTCTCTCGGTAGGATCGAGAGACAAGAGGAGGCCAAAACAGAGGGGGAAATTACCATAAGGGGGCATAGTAGATCCTCGTTGACCCCCTAGGTTTTATGTGGAGGTTTTAAAAGGGCCCAGCAGGGCAAAAAAAAAAGATTTTTATTTTTTTTGCGTGGGGAGCGCCCAGTCCGCGAACCGGAAAGCGTTCTGGGCAGCGTACTATAAGGAAAAAAGAATGATAGACTTTTCAAATACTGTATGTTAATTGTTTGTTGTTTTTGTTGATTATTTTTTAATTTCTTTATTTTTTAAGCATTTTTTTATTGTGATTGTGTTTCATAATTTATTAAACTTTCTAACATTTCACTGTCAGAAATTTCATAATTCTCATTGAATATACTTTGTAATCTCTGAGGGTGTAAAATGTCCTCATTTTTAAGGAGGTCATCTACTGCTTGCACACATTGCAGTAGTTCTTGGTCCCTAGTTTCATCCATAAATTCATTTTCATTTTGATAAAGGATTTCTTGGCTGCTCTCTTGCAGGACAATTTTAAATTCAACTTTGTGTTCGCCTTCCATTTTGCCTGAAATTTGGATAAAAAAAATATATATTAGTAGAGATAGGGCACTGTTGGGATTAATTTTAGATAGGCAGTTTTTATCAGTGAATTTATCTTTTGGCAGTGTATACTATCAGAGTGGAGGTAGGAATATAAAAAAGTGTCTGTGATTTAACCAAGAGAAGCCTAACTCCATCCATAACTATAACAGAGAAGTCTACCTAAATCTATAACTACTACAGAGGGATAGTATATAACTATCAGAAAAAGTTTACCATATTAATTTATAGTGTACAATATACTTCAGTTTTAAAAATAACAACTTACCTTTACAAACAAGTTGAAGTGTTTAGTGATAATTCAATTGTAATGTACAACAAGAAGTAGCAGTCAAAATGGCTGTGTTTCCTTCTCTTCCTTTATATATATTCAGGTATATAACCAATCAAATGTCAGGTAATAAAAGTAGAAAATGAAAGTAACATTTTCATTGGTTGTCAATTCCAACACTTCAGATGTGTTTTGTGAAGTAATTTACCTCACGGTATTTAGAGAGGTCTACAGGCTTAATGGCTAAATGGATTTTCAATCAAATTTGTGAAAATGAAAGGGATTGTTATGTAGTATGGGCTAATCTATATTTGGTGAGAGTGTCTCCAGTCGTTTTTCTGTGAATTACTTTCCCACCTTTTTTATTGGACCGCTTCCCGGTATGCGTCCCGGTCCGCGAACCAGCAGCATTACGGGAGTCCACTATTTTGTGTTTCGGTCGAATCAAGATACAAGATGGAGGGCAAATAATGTTCAGAATGGGTAGAAGGGGGCACGGTAGACGTATCTTGACCCCGTAGGTTTTCTGAGGGTGGCTGAGGAGGACCATATGTGCGGGAAAAAAACATTTTTTTTAGAAATTTTGCACGGTTAGCTTCCGGTTCGCGTACCGGGTAGCGCTCTGGGAGCGTAGTTTGTTGAAAATTAGAGAAAAAAATAATAATTGTGAGTGATCAGATGTAGGGTAGCTCTGAGAAGAGCTTTTGGGTTTATGGTACATTTAGGTACTTATAAGTAGGTACCAATGCACAGTCTTAAATTCAAAATGAAAATTCTGTTGCCCTCATCTGAGAAGTGAACTCCATCTCCTCTGTAGATATCTTGCATGTAGTAACGCAAGTTATTGTTGTACATGGAGCCCATTCCATGGTCTCTCATGTAAGCTGAAACAGATTTGTTTACATGCTTCCTCGACTTCTCAATTTGTGGACAAAATTAGTTGGACCACCTCCATTTCTGTCTTTGGCATATATTTGAATATACCAATGCAGTTTGAGGAAAAAGTGCCATTAATTGCTCAAAGGTGTCCTTTAAAAGCATTTCCAGACCTACCCCAGTCAAAGTGCCCAAATCATTACCTCCACAGTGCACAATTAACAGGTCAGGTTTTGGCAAATGCATAAAGGTTTTCACCAATGGTATCAATTGGTGACATTTTAATCCTCTTTGGCCCAACCACTTAATTTCCACATCTTGTAAATTGAGGTTTGGTAAATTTCTGTTCTCAGCATACCTTTGAGCCCAGTAGATGTAACTATGTCCAACAATCCAGACATAAAACATGGTGGGAGAAGGTTGTGCTGCAGTCAGATGAAGTGTGGTAATGAAAGGGCAGTTGAAACAGTAGGAGTTTGTAAAGAAAACATAACTGTGGATTTTCAGTGCTAATGATTCATTAGCATGATTGGTGCATTTCCATTTCTGAAAACAGAAAGTTAGGGTGCATGGATGTGTTCTTTGAAAGATGTAATTTGAATGGTCAAGGAAAAAACATTTAATGAAAGATTGCACTGGATACGCAGGAGTTCAGAGTTCAATTGAAACATTGTTGTGTGAACTTGCAAACATGAGAGGTTTTTCAGGAGGTGGTTGCTAAGCAAAAAAGGCAGAGAGGGCAGAGGGGGGAAAGTTTTTGATTTGAAAAAAGTGAGGGAAGAGTTTTGATTGGCTAATAAGAGAGATATGTGTAATGAATATCAGCATTTCTGTGCTTTCTATAGCTGCAGCCTCTGGAGTGCATCCTCTTTGTTCTGCTGAAGACAATTTGGTGTATTTCTGAGAGTGTTTTGTCTCAAGTGATATACAAATAGATTTTGTTTCTTTGAGAAATTGTAATTGCATATTCTGTGTAGAAATCTGGCATGCAGTAACACAAGTTATTGTTGTACATGGAGCCCATTCCATGGTCTCTCATGTAAGCTGAAACAGATATGTTGTGTTTAAAACAATTTTTGAAAACAATTACATTTCTGGATAAGTCTGCTAGAGCTTCATAGGTTGTTTGGGCCATATTTATAAGGCATTTGAGTGTCTCTGATGTTATTGTTCCCATTTTAATTGAAGAGCTTTCTTCATGGGGCTAGTTTCTTGTAAATACGCTCCCACCTGTGCTTGGCAAATTTAGATTTTGATTATGGGAGTTACATAGCCATGTTAAAAATGTCCCAAAAATGGTGCAAGGGCATTCAAAAAAACACTTTCATGTGTCTTAAGGACATTTTTAGTCATTTCCTCTTGAATGTAGGTATGCAATTGATTTATATGTTGTGTTTAAAAACGATTTTTTGAAATCAATTACATTTCTGGATATGTACTGCTAGAGCTTCATAGGTTGTTTGGGCCATATTTATAAGGCATTTGAGTGTCTATGATGTTATTTTTCCCATTTTAAATGGAAAGCGTTCTTCATGGGGCAAGTTTCTTGTAAATATGCTCCCACCTGTGCTTGGCAAATTTAGATTTTGATTATGGGAGTTACATAGCCATGTTAAAAATGTCCCAAAAATGGTGCAAGGGCAATCAAAAAAACGCTTTCATGTGTCTTAAGGACATTTTCAGTCATTTCCTCTTGAATGTAGGTATACAATTGATTTATATGTTGTGTTCAAAAACGTTTTTTGAAATCAATTACATTTCTGGATATGTACTGCTAGAGCTTCATAGGTTGCTTGGAGCATATTTATAAGGCATTTGAGTGTCTATGATGTTATTTTTCCCATTTTAATTGAAGAGCTTTCTACATGGGGCAAGTTTCTTGTAAATACGCTCCCACCTGTGCTTGGCAAATTTAGTTTTTGATTATGGGAGTTACATAGCCATGTTAAAAATGACCCAAAAATGGTGCAAGGGCAATCAAAAAAAACGCTTTTATGTGTCTTAAGGACATTTTCAGTCATTTCCTCTTGAATGTAGGTATACAATTGATTTATATGTTGTGTTCAAAAACGTTTTTTGAAATCAATTACATTTCTGGATATGTACTGCTAGAGCTTCATAGGTTGTTTGGAGCATATTTAAAAGGCATTTGAGTGTCTATGATGTTATTTTTCCCATTTTAATTGAAGAGCTTTCTCCATGGGGCAACTTTCTTGTAAATACGCTCCCACCTGTGCTTGGCAAATTTTGATTTTGATTATGGGAGTTACATAGCCATTTTAAAAATGACCCAAAAATGGTGCAAGGGCAATCAAAAAACGCTTTCATGTGTCTTAAGGACATTTTCAGTCATTTCCTCTTGAATGTAGGTATACAATTGATTTATATGTTGTGTTCAAAAACGTTTTTTGAAATCAATTACATTTCTGGATATGTACTGCTAGAGCTTCATAGGTTGCTTGGAGCATATTTATAAGGCATTTGAGTGTCTATGATGTTATTTTTCCCATTTTAATTGAAGAGCTTTCTACATGGGGCAAGTTTCTTGTAAATACGCTCCCACCTGTGCTTGGCAAATTTAGTTTTTGATTATGGGAGTTACATAGCCATGTTAAAAATGACCCAAAAATGGTGCAAGGGCAATCAAAAAAAACGCTTTTATGTGTCTTAAGGACATTTTCAGTCATTTCCTCTTGAATGTAGATATACAATTGATTTATATGTTGTGTTCAAAAACGTTTTTTGAAATCAATTACATTTCTGGATATGTACTGCTAGAGCTTCATAGGTTGTTTGGAGCATATTTAAAAGGCATTTGAGTGTCTATGATGTTATTTTTCCCATTTTAATTGAAGAGCTTTCTCCATGGGGCAACTTTCTTGTAAATACGCTCCCACCTGTGCTTGGCAAATTTTGATTTTGATTATGGGAGTTACATAGCCATTTTAAAAATGACCCAAAAATGGTGCAAGGGCAATCAAAAAACGCTTTCATGTGTCTTAAGGACATTTTAAGTCAATGAGGAAACATAGGTGATGTAATTCTGAAAAAAGGAAAAAAACTCCACTTTTTTCAATTACATTAGTAGTGTTTCCTAAGTTTATGAATGACATTGTGCAGATGAAGTTTAGGTCTGACCACAGATTCAAAACAGGTCTGGCCTTTGTTCAAGAGTGAAGTGGACATGACTTACTTCATTGGTAGGCCTTCACATGTATTATCTCCTTTGTATTCTTCAACAAGCGAAAAACTCTTCTGCAACCGTGAGTAGGCCTCACCTTAAACAAACCTCTGGAAAGGCCACACCTTATCGTCATCCTGAATCAATCATTTAAAATGTTACGGAGAGATTTATGATAGGTGTATGCCTGTTTTGTACCACTGTGCGTCACTTTTGTGACGCAGTGGTGGTGCAAAAGATTTGCTATGTTAAATAATAAGTAGGGTGTTAAGTTTTTGATGACTGTTATTCATTTACTGTTTGGTAATAGTGGTTAATAACATTTTTTATTATATTTTTCCACAGATTCAACTGCAGATCATTTCAAAATTTGAAAATGCCAACTAAGAATCGAATTAGAAAGGCTAGAAAACGTCAAAGACAGCAAGATCATCTATTATTGCAGCAGTCCTCTCCCAAAAAAACTTGTGAAATCACCAAGAAAGCTCCGGGTAAGACCACGAAATCATTCATAAAAAATATTTGTAGTAAAAAAAATATTTCTACAGAAAATGTTTCAGTCCAGAAAAAGAGAAGCAATTTAAATGGAAAGGAAAGACCAATCAAAAATGTTACTGGTAGAGGAAGAGATAACTCTGTGCATGATAGTAGAAGGAAACAACAGTTTAGGGACATTCGAAAACGAATGTTCTGCAACAGGATAATAGTTAATTATTAAAAAATATTAAGAAAGGCCAACAGAAAGTGGCATTTTATAAGAAAAAGAAAAATGTAGAGAAAATTATTGATCATGCTTTCGAAATTAAGCGAAAGTTGTTTATTTTGGTAATCAATAGAATTAGGACACTAAACAAGGTAATTTCTGATTTCAAATCAAATAGTAGATGGAAGAGAGTAGTTAATCGTAGTAACTTTTGTGAAGTTTTTTCCGGAGAATGGATGCATAGTTCAAGTTGTGAGGCATTTTTTAATGAGGAGAGTTATTTTCAGGATAATGATTTGGTGTTTGCAGTTGACACCAGTGGTCGAGCTTATGAAGTGAAGGATGGTTGTCCAGTTGAAAAAGAAAAACTTGTGACAACAGAGATAGAAGAGGTGTTAGGTAATGAGGTTTTAGAAAGACGTCCTAAAGGTCCTGTGTACATTTGGAAGTGTAGTTCTATTTGCAGTGTGTGACAGGATTCCATCAATTTGCTTTGTGATTTTGTACGGACATTTAATAAGAAAAGTTTGAAGCAGAAAATGAAGTTGTTGGAAGAATTAGATCCTTGCAGAGTGAGACAAGTGACAAGTTTGCCAGAGTGTTTTTCATCATTTCAGGATGCTAGCAGTGCATCATAATAAAGTGAGGAAATTAGTGAGAATGTTGTATCATGCTAAGAGTCCAGCAATTATGCTTAAACAATTATGTGCTGCTCTTTTGCATGGTTCTGAAATAGATGTCAAGAATATTTGTGAAGAAATTGAGTTTTGTTACTTTGGAAGTAAAGATGAGAATGTTCAAATTGACCCAGAAGTAGAGGGTAATGTTGAAGATAATGTAAATTCCAGTACAGATAATTTTCAGAAGGAAATTGCCACGTTTCAGATGAAATCAAGTGAGAGGCCAAATTTCACTTGTGTGTGTTGTCGACGCACTTATTACAAAAATCAGATTAAGTTAGTGGATTTATATGCAAAAAGCGAAAGGGAAAATAATAGTGAATGGAAGGATTTTGCCACATACTTGATGGTAGAAAATTGTTTTGATTTGGGATCGGATCAACGTGTGTGTACTTATTGTTGTAACAAATTAAACCAAAACCAGATGCCTGCTAGGGCGGTTCATAATAATCTGGAATTGGTTGAGATTCCTTCTGAATTGAAGGATTTAAATACTTATGAATCTATTTTGATTGAAAGTATCCATCCCTTTCAGGCTATTGTAAGAATGGAGCCAAAGACAGGGAAGTTGCCTCCATCAGATTTACAGAGAGGATTAAAGGGAAGAGTTGTTTATTTGCCTCTAGATTTGAACAAAAACATAAACACAATTGGAGTAGAAAAAGTGGAAGAGGAACCTCTGGTTATCTTAGTTAATGGGGTTCCGACAAAGAATAAGAAAATATGGCAAGATTTAGTGGATGTTAGGAAAGTCAAAAAGGCAACATTGTATTTGAAGAAAAATAATAAGTACTATAAGAATGTATATGTTGCAGAAGAGGAAGTAAGTGATGAAGAGGATAGCGATTTGTGTGCTGGCCAAATTGAGAAAGTAGAGGCCTCTAAAAGTGAAGAAATATATGAACATTATAGTGTTCATCCTTTGCATTCCAAGGAAGTCATGGGGAATGCTATTGAGTTGTTTCAAATGAAACAAGCCAAAGGGAGTCCCATTAGTGTTTGGGAGGAAAGTTTGGAAGCTCGGTGTTTCCCACAGCTATTTCCAACAGGTCAAGGAGGAAGATATGATAAGCGACCTCATCAAATTCCTGCGTCTGAATACCGGACTTTACGATTGTATGCAGAAGATCCTAGGTTTCGTCAATGCATTCCCTATTTGTTTCATCTCCTGTTTGAAAGCGATCTGTCTGGACTGTCATATGCAGTGAACCACATCTTAAAAAGTGGTATACAGATGCGAAACATCTCGGCAAGTGACTTTATGCATAAAGTCAATGTCCAAGACAGTATTTTGGATTCTCACCTAATTAATCTCATGGCGTGTCAGCGTGGTACTAATGAATACTGGTACCGTCGTCATGGTGATTTAAAATGTATGCTGAGGAACTTAGGAACTCCGACATGGTTCCTCACTCTGAGCTGTGCCGAGTATGGCTGGGAAGACTTACTTGAATTTCTACGAGAGGCAAATGGAAACATTGAAAACATTGAATTCAAGACACCCGGAGAACTGTGTTTGGATCCAGTGAATGTATGCAGGTACTTCAATCATAGAGTTGAAGCTATGATGTCTTTCATCACAAATAAGAAGAATCCACCTCTTGGAGAGGTGTTGGATTTCTTCTGGAGAAAGGAGTACCAAGCAAGAGGTGCTCCTCATATACATATGTTGCTGTGGATCAAGGATGCACCTAAATTTGGAAGAGATCCGGATGACTTAGTGATGAATTTCATAGAACAGTATTCTACGTGTGCTGTTCCAAACGCAACGGAGAAGAAAAGCCTAAGAGAACAAGTTCTACGTTTCCAAAGCCATTGTTGTGGAAAGTACTGTCGTCGTAAATTCAGAAACAAGGACAAGTTCTACACCAAAAGTCGTTTCAACTTTCCACGACCGGTGATTTCTAAAGGAAGAGTGAACAGTTTGATGTCTTCTCTGCGACATAATGTGACGAGGAAATCACCCAAAAATACATACAATTTGAAAAGGAACGAAGAGTCCAAGTACATCAACGACTACAACCCAGTGATTTTGTCCATGTGGAATGCTAATATGGATATACAGTTTGTGGCTGACAACTGTATGGCTGTGGCTCGGTATGTGACATCTTACATCACCAAAAAAGAAAAGACAGAATTGAAGGATATGTGGGAGGACATTTCCCATGAAAAGAGCCTCAGTAAGAAGTTGTACAGTTTCAGTCTGAAGATGTTGTCGCATCGAGAAATTGGAGCTTACGAATGTTCTGACCGGTTGTCTTCAGCAAGTCTTTATTCTAAATCCAGGAGTATCGTTTGGGCGAGTCTTGGTCTTGCTGCAACGCGTAATCGAGTTCTGAAACCTGTGCGGGAATTTGAGTATTTGGCGGAAAAGGAGCCAAACAGTACCGACATTTTGAAGACCAACATGTTGGATACATATTATCCAAATTGAAGCAGTCACCTCGAGAATGTTTGTTTGTATGAGGTTCTACAAAATTACATATTCAAAAGGAACATCAAAGAAGATATTGAGAAAGGAGTGTATGCTGTAATTGGAAGTGAGGGATGTCTGGTGAAGCAAAGAAAATGCCACTTGGTAAATCATCGAAAATTGAGTGGCGAATCTCCAGAAAAAAAGGAGTTTTTCTATTTAGCACTTTTGCAACTGTTCAAGCCTTGGCGTGCAGAAGAGGAACTGCTTGGAGATTTCCTCTGTTACGAAGACTCTTTCACTGCCGCCAAGGAGACCATAGAATGTCCTGCTTTTCCCAAATATCAAGAAATGTTGACTTTGGAAATTGAGCAGGAAGCAACGATTGCAGCCGAGATTGCCAGAGACAGTTCTCAGGACAGTCAGAGTTCTGTTTCATTGAGTCAAGATCCACTAGGAGGACCTATTATTGAAAATGAAGCTGCCACTGCTATGAATGAAGTGGAAAGAGCCATGGCACATGCTCAGGAGGATGCGGTTAACTTAGAAGACTTGGAAAAACAACTCAACGTTGAGCAGAGGAAAATATATGATGAAGTTACCAAGCAGATTGATCATGGATTAAGTCATGAGAAGAAAGAGTGCTCATGTACGTCGTTGAAGCCTGTCCGACTGTACGTGAGTGGAGAAGCGGGAACTGGAAAAAGTTTCCTTATTAAAGCAATTTCTTGTTATTTGCAGGAAAGGACTGAGTCATCGCTGTCTTGTGTTGTTACCGCTCCAACTGGACTGGCAGCACATAACATTAAAGGTATTACTTTGCATCGTCTACTGATGCTGCCAGTGGAGCTTGACAACAAATTACAATACCACAAGTTATCTGGGGATGCTTGTTGTGAAGTTTCAAGAGTCTTGAGGAAAATTAAACTTCTTATCATTGACGAAGTAAGCATGGTTTCCAATGTCATCCTTGCCTTTGTGCATTTGAGAATGCAAGAAGTTCTTAAAACTGAGTATGATGTGTTATTTGGTGGCAAACACATCATTGTTTTCGGAGATCTTCTACAGCTGACACCAGTAAAAGGACAACCTGTGTTCAAAATACTCACGCATGAAGATACCAGGAAGTGCCTAGGGAGCATTGGCAACGTCAATATATGGTTAAACTTCAATTATGCTGAACTGCATGAAAATATGCGTCAGGCAAAGGATGAAGATTACAAGAATATTCTACAAGATATTAGAATCGGAAAAGTGACCAAGCATGGAAAAAAAGCATTACATGCTCGATTACTGTCAAATTTATATCCAGAACAAGACGTTGTGCCTGAGAATATTTTTCAGAAAATTACTGAGAAGAAATCCGGAATATGTTTGATGCCAACTCTTGCAGAATGTGCCATCTTCAACAACAAAATGTTGAATTTAGAAAAGCAAGAGATTGTGAAACTTGAAGCTATTGACAGAATAGAGCATATGGGATCAACAATTATTTTGTCTGAGAATTTGAAATCAAAATTGGATTCATTAGAGAAGACTATATCTAAAACAGCGGGTTTTGAAAAGACTTTGAATGTGTGTTTAAATTGCCGAATCATTTTGAGAAGGAATTTACATGTTGAAAGAGGTCTGGTAAATGGATCAATGGGTAATGTTGTTGATTTTGAGAAATACAGAAGTAGAGATGGAATTAAATTTAAAAAAATTAAATTTGATGGCATTGAGGAAGTACAGCTAATTGGTCGTTGTTCTGCTAGGTTTTTGCTTGTTAAAGACTTATATGTTCGCCGTAAACAGTTTCCTGTTTGCTTGGCATATGCGGTGACAATCCATAAATCGCAAGGTTTAAGTGTAGACAGTGCATTGGTGAATATTGGCAGTTCTGTGTTCAAGGAGGGTATGGCATATGTGGCATTGTCACGAGTTAGAACTTTATCGGGATTGTACTTGATTGACTGTGATGTCACAAACATTTGTGCAGATCTAGATTGTGTTAAGGAATACAATAGGTTAAGAAAAGAGTATGCGCCACATTTGCCTCAATATCCTTTGTTTGAGAAACGTGTGGTAGGCCGGAAACGAAGAAATATCAGTAATAGTAGGGAGGTTGTAGCAAAAAGCCCAAAAGTCGATGAACCGAAAATTGTAAGCAGAAAGAAAATGGATTCTGTTGAAGATGTTGTCGGTTTTCAATTTGAAAACAGTTCTGGTGTCAACTGCTATGCTAATGTAGTTGTTAATGTTGTCTTTTCACTAGAGACTTTAAAGGAACAGATTGTGATCAATTCTGAACAAAGTTTATGCTGTTTGTTGAATTCTGTGTTAGAGAAATGTAGCACTGATAGAACAAAAGTAGAAAGTGTGTCTGAAGTTCGTTATCTATTAGACGAATGTTCAGGTCAAACAGACTTCTCTGAAAATATTCAGCAGGATTGTCAGGAGTTTTTAATGTATATGCTTCATGTATTGCAAGATGAGGGTGTAGATGTAGATCACCTGTTTGGGCTTTCTTATCAATGGCAGCATGACTGCGAGAACTGTAGGGTATCAAGTACTAATAGTGTAGACTCAGAAAGATTTATATATTTAACTTTGCCAGACAGTAAATCAGTCTCCTTTAATAAGCTAGTAAAAGCAGCTGATCACAACATGGAGTGTAGCCAATGTAAATCTGAAATGATGTCAACATTATTTATACGAAGATATGGCCAGTATGTCATTTTAATGATCCAACGATGTAGGCCTGATGGATCAAAATTGACAACTTTAATAAAAAATGTTGTTGCTTCGTAGTTGTCAATATCAGGAAGGACTTTTGTAACGGCAGCAATTATCTATCATGATGGTCCTTCAACAACATCAGGACATTACACAGCTTATTTAAAGTCTAGAAACGGCTGGTCATTCTGCAACGATTCTGTTGTAACTTTCAAAAAAAAATTGCCGTATGACCTTAAAAATTCTTACCTGGTGTTTTTAAAACCAAAATTTTAAGGAAAGGATCTCGGGATTTGCTCTAAGGAATTGCAAGAGGTTCATGGAGTTGAGGGAATGTAAGTCTGCAATGCTGTCTAGATTATTGGTCAAAACTTTTAATTATAATGTCATTTTAAAAATCCAACTATATAAATCTGATGCAAGTAAGTCTGCTTCATAGTAAGCAGTATCAGTGTCATAGGAAAAGTAGAACATGAGTGAGCAAGAAGGGTAAGATATTAGTAGTCCAGGATTGTGAAAGTAATCTTAAATGTTTTCTTTCTGAAAGTTGCGAAAATAGAAAATGACGGGATTTCCTTACAAGTATTCCAAGAGTTGTAAATCGCTTCAACATGATTTGGCCATGTGGAAACATGTGGTAGAATGTGAGAAGTCTTTTATCTTATGTAATATATTTTTCAAAACGATAGAGGTTTTCTTTCAGAAAGTGGCGGGCTGAAAATATTAATAGCACAACAGAGTGTACGCTGTTCATAGGACATCCTTCGACGTTATGGAAAGTAAGTTAATTTTAAGGAGTTTTGAATTCAGATTTCTTATGTTGTATGGGTTTTTTAAACACAATCATTTTGATTGTGGTTTTTTTTCCCCGCTGTTACATGATGAATACCTTCAAGTCACTGATTTAAGTGAAATTTGATACATTCTGAGAACAGCAAAAATAAACCATTTAACATGTATAATTAATTCTCTACTTTTTGTACTTATGATATACATTTGGAAATGTGAGGTAGACATGGACAAACTGAGGCTTCTGTAAATGTCAAAGTTAATGCATACACTGCTGCACTTCTGGGTACTGTTTCATATGCTGGACTACATCTGCACTATGAGATACCTAAGCAAAGGCAACACAGGTGATGTGATTGTGAAATGAGCAAAAGAAACTCCACGTTTTTCAATTACATTACTTGTGTTTTCTAAGTTTACGAATGACATTGTGCAGATGAAGTTTAGGTCTGTCTATGGACACAGAAGAGGTCTTGCTGTTGTTTAAGAGTGAAGTGGACATGTTTTACTTCAATGGTAGGCCTTCACATGTATTATCTCCTCTGTATTCTTCAACGAGCATAAATTTGATATGCAACCCTGAGTAGGCCTCACCTTAAACAAACTTTTGGAGAGGCCACACCTTATCGTCATCCTGAATCAATCATTTAATCTATCACATTTAACTTCTATTAGTTCTACTGCTTCATTTGTTTAATCCTTACTTTCCTGCCTTTGCTACTTCCCTCATTCCTTTCTCTATTACTTAATTATTCTACTCCTCCCACTATTTTTCTCAGTCCCTCTCTTCTCATACTTCTTCACTCTTGTTCACTCACTCTGTCTCTATTAATGTCACTGTTTCTGATTGATCACAAACTTTTTTTAAAAAAAAAGAACAGTAAGTATAAGGGAAGGAAACAGACAGTTATGTTACAAGAAAGACAGCTATAGGGAGTAAACAAAAGATACTGTTACTCGCAATCCACTGCTGATGATGTCATTGACCATGTCATGAATGATGTAATATGTGACATCATCAGCAGTGGAATTCTGTGTTAGAGAAATGTAGCACTGATAGAACAAAAGTAGAAAGTGTGTCTGAAGTTCGTTATCTATTAGACGAATGTTCAGGTCAAACAGACTTCTCTGAAAATATTCAGCAGGATTGTCAGGAGTTTTTAATGTATATGCTTCATGTATTGCAAGATGAGGGTGTAGATGTAGATCACCTGTTTGGGCTTTCTTATCAATGGCAGCATGACTGCGGGAACTGTAGGGTATCAAGTACTAATAGTGTAGACTCAGAAAGATTTATATATTTAACTTTGCCAGACAGTAAATCAGTCTCCTTTAATAAGCTAGTAAAAGCAGCTGATCACAACATGGAGTGTAGCCAATGTAAATCTGAAATGATGTCAACATTATTTATACGAAGATATGGCCAGTATGTCATTTTAATGATCCAACGATGTAGGCCTGATGGATCAAAATTGACAACTTTAATAAAAAATGTTGTTGCTTCGCAGTTGTCAATATCAGGAAGGACTTTTGTAACGGCAGCAATTATCTATCATGATGGTCCTTCAACAACATCAGGACATTACACAGCTTATTTAAAGTCTAGAAACGGCTGGTCATTCTGCAACGATTCTGTTGTAACTTTCAAAAAAAAATTGCCGTATGACCTTAAAAATTCTTACCTGGTGTTTTTAAAACCAAAATTTTAAGGAAAGGATCTCGGGATTTGCTCTAAGGAATTGCAAGAGGTTCATGGAGTTGAGGGAATGTAAGTCTGCAATGCTGTCTAGATTATTGGTCAAAACTTTTAATTATAATGTCATTTTAAAAATCCAACTATATAAACCTGATGCAAGTAAGTCTGCTTCATAGTAAGCAGTATCAGTGTCATAGGAAAAGTAGAACATGAGTGAGCAAGAAGGGTAAGATATTAGTAGTCCAGGATTGTGAAAGTAATCTTAAATGTTTTCTTTCTGAAAGTTGCGAAAATAGAAAATGACGGGATTTCCTTACAAGTATTCCAAGAGTTGTAAATCGCTTCAACATGATTTGGCCATGTGGAAACATGTGGTAGAATGTGAGAAGTCTTTTATCTTATGTAATATATTTTTCAAAACGATAGAGGTTTTCTTTCAGAAAGTGGCGGGCTGAAAATATTAATAGCACAACAGAGTGTACGCTGTTCATAGGACATCCTTCGACGTTATGGAAAGTAAGTTAATTTTAAGGAGTTTTGAATTCAGATTTCTTATGTTGTATGGGTTTTTTAAACACAATCATTTTGATTGTGGTTTTTTTTTCCCGCTGTTACATGATGAATACCTTCAAGTCACTGATTTAAGTGAAATTTGATACATTCTGAGAACAGCAAAAATAAACCATTTAACATGTATAATTAATTCTCTACTTTTTGTACTTATGATATACATTTAGAAATGTGAGGTAGACATGGACAAACTGAGGCTTCTGTAAATGTCAAAGTTAATGCATACACTGCTGCACTTCTGGGTACTGTTTCATATGCTGGACTACATCTGCACTATGAGATACCTAAGCAAAGGCAACACAGGTGATGTGATTGTGAAATGAGCAAAAGAAACTCCACGTTTTTCAATTACATTACTTGTGTTTTCTAAGTTTACGAATGACATTGTGCAGATGAAGTTTAGGTCTGTCTATGGACACAGAAGAGGTCTTGCCGTTGTTTAAGAGTGAAGTGGACATGTTTTACTTCAATGGTAGGCCTTCACATGTATTATCTCCTCTGTATTCTTCAACGAGCATAAATTTGATATGCAACCCTGAGTAGGCCTCACCTTAAACAAACTTTTGGAGAGGCCACACCTTATCGTCATCCTGAATCAATCATTTAATCTATCACATTTAACTTCTATTAGTTCTACTGCTTCATTTGTTTAATCCTTACTTTCCTGCCTTTGCTACTTCCCTCATTCCTTTCTCTATTACTTAATTATTCTACTCCTTCCACTATTTTTCTCAGTCCCTCTCTTCTCATACTTCTTCACTCTTGTTCACTCACTCTGTCTCTATTAATGTCACTGTTTCTGATTGATCACAAACTTTTTTTTAAAAAAAAGAACAGTAAGTATAAGGGAAGGAAACAGACAGTTATGTTACAAGAAAGACAGCTATAGGGAGTAAACAAAAGATACTGTTACTCGCAATCCACTGCTGATGATGTCATTGACCATGTCATGAATGATGTAATATGTGACATCATCAGCAGTGGATTGCGGGTAACAGTATCTTTCGTTTACTCCCTATAGCTGTCTTTCTTTTAACATAACTGTCTGTTTCCTTCCCTTATACTTACTGTTCCTTGTTAAAAAAAAAAAAATTTGATTCGCTCCCGGTTTGCGTACCGGAGTGCGAACCGGGAAGCGAACTAAAAGAAATAGAGGTTGGCAGAGTTCCAAATATTCTACTAATTTTTTTATAACGGGGAGGTAGTTCTGAAAAGAACTTTTTTTTTTGTTTTTGTTGTTTTAATTTTTTTAATTATTTTTCTGAACATTTTTTTAATTTTTTTGTATTTTCTGAACATTTTCATATTTTTTTGGTTTTTTTGGGGGGAGGGGGGAAACGAAAACGATTCATTGTAAAGGGCTCAACAGGAGCAACAAAAAAAAGAAGAATTTATTGTTTGGGGGGTTTTGGGCAAACATGATTATCAATAGCTTTGATAATTAGAGTGATGCTACTTTCTCTGTAGCAAATGAACTGATTGCAGCGCACGCACACTTGTTTGACTTCCCCAAACTTCATTTGTATATTTGGGACCATCTCCCTCGACTCTGGTCCCGTCACTTCCTGTACAACCGATCTTCTGGCCATCGAAGGGGGATTTTCTTGCTCGCCACGTAACTGGGCAGCACTATAGTTGTTAGGATGCCACCTACCCATATGCCGATGCATAGTGTAGTTGCAGTAACTGTATTTTTTATCAGTCCCCCTGGACAGTCTATCATTACATATACGGCAAAACACGTAGCGTGCATTTACTTTCTTTTGGCCCTCGGGAAATTTAAAAAATTGCCATATATAGTTCTCCTTCCGATGATACCTCCTGGGCTCCTCTGGCAAAAACAGTGTCTCTTCCTGCTCTTCCTCCTCTTCCTGTTCTTCCTCTTCTTCTTGAATAATAACTTCAGCAGGTGGTCCTCTCTTCCTTGGATGTGGTGGAGGTGGTGGGGAAGAACCAGCTGAAGCTACTAATGAAGCCATTGCTCACTGTTAATAAATGGTCTTTCTCTCACCAAGATGAAAGTCAGAGTGAGGAAAGAAGGAGGGGTTTACATCATTTGGGAAAAGCAATAGTTCTAAACCAATGAAAAGTGTTAATTTTAGATCACATGACCTAGTATTACATCATTAGGAAACCAAAAGTGAAATGAACCAATGAAAAGTGTATTACCGAGTCACATGACCTGCTGTGTTTACGTTACGCGCTTTGCGCCGCGTTCCGGTCCCCTTCCGGGTCCGCTAACTTGGCGCGTCACATGACGTATTACGCGACAACGTGAAACGTCAAGCTGACGCGACGCGTCACGATGTTGTTTTCTAACGCAACAGTTACGCAAACGGAACATTTACCGGATCGCGGACCGAGTCGCGGCTCCAAATTGAGCTAACGGGAAGCTAACCGGTTCGCGGACCGGGAGCGAAACAAAAAATTTTTTTTTTTAAATTGTATCAAAAACATGTAAAATATATTTTAAGATTTAAAGAAGAATACATTTTACAGCTACAGATATTAGCTTTTAAAAAACCAATGAAATTCACTGAAAAAAACATAGGTTATAGACCATATATAGTTAGGAATTAGCATTTACAAAACCATGAAAATTCACTGAAAAAACCATTGGTTATAGAACATATATAGTTAGGGATTAGCATTTACAAAACCTTATTTTACTCACACAAAACCATTGAAATTTCATATATAGTTAGTTGCCCTAACTATATATCGCGCACCCGCAATCCACTGCTGATGATGTCACATATTACATCATTCATGACATGGTCAGTGACATCACTGATCACATCACTGATGACATCTCAAATGATATCACTGATGACATCACTGATGACATCATTCATGTGGTAATACGATGAACCTCTTCAGACTCTAATATAACCTTAGATACACTCAGTGTAAACAGACACTCACAGATTGTCACTCATCCATGGAGTTACTCATGCACCTACTCAGTCATGCAAAGAATCAATCACACCTCCATTTCCTCAACTATACAGTTATACACACCTTACTAATTCAAACATATTCTAACATATTTTTACTCTCTTATACAATCACTGATACAAGTTTTCAATGATCCATGCAGCCACTCACACATTCACTGGCTCTTCTGCACAGTTATTTATATATGTCTACTCTCACATGTACTGTGTTTTACATATGTACTTACTTTGACATGTAGCACTGAGATATCCATTCACTCAGCAATACACTCATGCACACAGTCAACTGCCCATGCAGCTGTTTCCACATGCACTTTTGAACCCATACATCTAGTGAATCAACTGCTCACACATCTATGCACAGAGTCATACACCTTCCATCAACTCACACACATACTCAGTCTCCCATACAAATACTTGGGCAAACAATCAATAACCCATATAGTTACTCTTATAGCTACTGATCAACACATGCAGCAGTATACAGAACAACAGACATAATGATGCACAAATTAAGACAGTTTAGTCACTAACCCATGCACTCAGTGAGACACATTTAATCACTCACTCATACAGTCAGTCATGCACCTACTAAATCCTTCATCCAGACACTTAAACATCCACTAATTCTTCAATATGTAAGACATATTTTTACTTTACTGCAACATGCAGTCACTGGATGATGTCATCAGTGATGTCATCAGTGATGTCATTTGAGATGTCATCAGTGATGTGATCAGTGATGTCACTGACCATGTCATGAATGATGTAATATGTGACATCATCAGCAGTGGATTGCGGGTGCGCGATATATAGTTAGGGCAACTAACTATATATGAAATTTCAATGGTTTTGTGTGAGTAAAATAAGGTTTTGTAAATGCTAATCCCTAACTGTATATGTTCTATAACCCATGGTTTTTTCAGTGAATATATATATATATATATTCACTGAAAAAAACATAGGTTATAGACCATATATAGTTAGGAATTAGCATTTACAAAACCTTAAAAATTCACTGAAAAAACCATAGGTTATAGATCATATATAGTTAGGGATTAGCATTTACAAAACCTTATTTTACTCGCACAAAACCATTGAAATTCGCATATATAGTTAGTTCCACTAACTATATATCGCGCACCCTCAATCCACTGCTAATGATGTCACATATTACATCATTCATACCATGGTCAGTGATATCACTGATGACATCACTGATGACATCTCAAATGACATCACTGATGACATCACTAATGACATCTCATTTGACATTACTGATGACATCACTGATGACATCTCAAATGACATCACTGATGACATCTCAAATGACATCACTGATGACATCTCATTTGACATTACTGATCACATCACTGATGACATGATTCATGTGATAATACGATGAACCTCTTCAGACTCTAATATAACCTTACATACACTCAGTGTAAACAGACACTAACAGACTGTCACTCATCCATGGAGTTACTCACACACCTAGTCAGTCATGCAAAGAATCAATCACACCTCCATTTCCTCAACTATACAGTTATACACACCTTACTTATTCAAACATATGCTAACACATATTTACTCTTTTATACAATCCCTGATACAAGTTTACAATGATCAATACAGCCACTCACACATTCACTGGCTCTTATGCACAGTTATTTATATATGTCAACTCTCACATGTACTGTGTTTTACATATGTACTTACTATGACATGTATCACTGAGATATCCATTCACTCACCAATACACTCATGCACACAGTCAACTGCCCATACAGCTGTTTCCACATGCACTTTTTAACTCATATATCTAGTGAATCAACTGCTCACACATCTATGCACAGAGTCATACCCCTCCCAGCCACCCACACACATACTCAGTCTCCCATACAAGTACTTGGTCAACCAATCAATAACCAATATAGTTACTCATATAGCTACTGATTAACACATGCAGCAGTTTACAGAACAACAGACATAATGATGCACAAATTAAGACAGTTTAGTCACTAACCCATGAACTCAGTGAGACACATTTAATCACTCACTCATACAGTCAGTCATGCACCTACTAAATCCTTCATCCAGACACTTATACATCCACTCATTCTTCAATGTGTAAGACATATTTTAAATTTACAGAAACATACAGTCACTGGATGTTGTCATCAGTGATGTCATCAGTGATGTCATTTGAGATGTCATCAGTGATGTCATCAGTGATGCCACTGACCATGTCATGAATGATGTAATATGTGACATCATTAGCAGTGGATTGCGGGTGCGCGATATATACTTAGTGGAACTAACTATATATGCGAATTTCAATGGTTTTGTGCGAGTAAAATAAGGTTTTGTAAACGCTAATCCCTAACTATATATGATCTATAACCTATGGTTTTTTCAGTGAATTTTTAAGGTTTTGTAAATGCTAATTCCTAACTATATATGATCTATAACCTATGGTTTTTTCAGTGAATTTCAATGGTTTTTTAATAGTAAATATCAAAAGCTGTAAAATGTATTCTTATTTTAATTCAAAAATATATTTGATATGTTTTTAATTAAAAAAATGTATGCATCTGCCAAACCCTGACCTCTTAATAGCGCACTGTGGTGGAAATGATTTGGGCACTATGACTGGGGTTGGTCTGGAAATGCTTTTAAAGAACACCTTTCTTCAATTGATGACACTTTTTCCCCAAACTGCCTTGGTATATTCCAATATATGTCAAAGACAGAAATGTAAGTAGTCCAACCAATTTTTTCCACAATTTGAGAAAGAACGGAAACATGTGAATAAATATGTTTCTGCTTACATGAGAGACTATGGAATGGGTTTAATATACAACAATAACTTGCGTTACAACATTCAAGACATGTACAGAAGAGATGGTACGCACTTCCCCGATGAACGGAATAGAATATTCATCCTTTATTTAAAAGTGTGCATTGGAACCTACTTGTAGGTACCTAAATTAGCCACAGAACCCAATAGCTCTTTTCAGAGCTACCCTACCTCTGATCATTCAAAACGTTTATCTTTTTCTAACTTTTTTTTTTCCACCAAAGTACGCTCCCCGGTTCGCTTACCGGTGCGCGTACCTGGCGCTCCCCCCGCGAAATGTTTCAATTTTTTTTGTTTTCAATTTTTGCATATATCAGCGTCCTAATCCCCCCTCAGAAAACCTAGAGGGTCACAAAGTGTCTACCGAGCCCCCTTCAACCCATTAACATTGTTTGTCCTCCATCTTATGCGTCAATTCTACAGATACACAAAATGGAGGACTCTCGTAACGCTGCCGGTTCGCGTACCGGGGAGCGCACCGGTAAGCGCTCGATTAAAAAAGGTGGGAAAGTAATTTACAGAAAAACCACTAGAGACACTTTCATTCAATATAGAAAAGGCCCTATTACATAGCAGTCCCTACCATTTACCCAAATTTGATGGAATTCCATTGAGAAAATTATGCTGTAAGCCTGACTTAATATCCTGAGGTAAATTACCTAACAAAAACACTTATAAAGTGTTAGAATTGACAACCAATCAAAATAATACTTTCAATATCTTCTATTATTTCATGACATTTGATTGGTTATTTACCTGAATATATATAAAGAAAGAGAGAGAAACACAGCCATTTTGACTACTACTTTCTGAAGTACATATCAAGTGCATTTCAACTGAGAACTTAAACTTCTTTGTGAAAGGTAAGATGTTATTTTAAAAACTGAAGTATGTTCTGCACTTTTAGTTAATTAGGAAAACATTTTCTGATAGTTATATACTATCCCTCTGTAATACTTATAGAATAAGATAGACTTCTCTGTTTTAGTTATGGATGGAGTTAAGCTTGTCTTGTATAATTAAGAATTGACTTAGACTTTATCACATACATTTTATTATATTTCTACTTACAGTCTGATACCATACACTGCCCAAAGATAAAATCACTGTTTAAAAAACCAAACTACCTGTCTGTACTTAAACCCAACAGTGCCCTATCTGTACTGATATATTTTTTAAAATTCATTTTACAGCACAAAAATGGAAGAAGAGAAAAAAAATATCTTGGAAATTGTTGCAGAATGCAACAAAGATACATAAATTGACTCAGAATTCTTTGATGAATCACAGGACTTTGAACTTCTGCAATGTGTAGAATCTGTAGATTACCTAATTGAAAATGAGAAAAATTCTGACAATTAATTATTAGAAGTTCTTTTTAATTTTGAAAACAAATCAGAAAAATACATTTATATATAATAATTCAAAAATTGTTTGAGACATTATTCATTTTTATATGTATTTTTTAAACTAGTAGCAAATTGATTATAATGTAAAATTAGACTTTAAATATACTGTGCAACTTTTTTGTGTTACATAGTAAGTTTGCTCATAGTTACTTCCTTTCTTCCACTATATTATCTCCAATGTGTATTTAACATCTCGTTTTCATCTCCTGCCTCCATGGTGTTTCTGCTTTCCTGACAGACTACGCTATGAATTCCATATACACAATAACTTCTGATACAACATGCAAGATATCTACAAAGGAAACAATGTTTTTTTTATTTTTAGACTCTGCATTGGTACCTACATGTTGGTACTTAAATAAAATAAAAATAAAAAATAAAAAGAACAATCAATAAACATACATATTTGAACATTCTTTCATCCTATTTTCCCAATATTACGCTTCCCGGACCTCTTCCCGGTGCGCGTACCGAGCGCTCCCCCCGCAAAAAAACGATAATAAAAAGTATTTTTTTTTTGCCGCGGGGCCCTTTTAAAGCCCCCTCATCAAACCTAGGGGGTCAGGGAGGATGTACTCTGCCCCCTTATGCTCATTTCCCCCTTTGTTTTTGCCACATCTTGTGTCTCGATCCTACCGAGACACAAGATGGCGGCCGCTCCGGACTGTTTAGAATGTTCACAGTCACCGGGGAGCCAATCCGCTTCTCCTAGCGAGGGTACGCGAACCGGGGCGCTAACCGGAGCGCTGTCACAGATAGATCTGTCTTGTAAAACGTTAATTTCTCAAAATCCACTGGAGCACATATATTGAGACATAGCAAAGGCACGTCGGGCAAACCATATCTACAATTTTGCCAAGTTTCGTGTAAATCCATTCAGCCGTTCGAGCTAAAAGTGAGTCCAACCGCCCTATGGAAAAATGAATGGGAAAAATGCGTTTTGGGATCCCCCTTTTTTCTCGGCCCCCCCTTGACGAAACCCCTCCAAATTTTCAGGGGTTGCTCAGAAACAAAATGTGCCATTTTCCTGAAAACTTCAGCCAATTCCGTCCACAAACACCAAAGTTATTTGACATAGAATTTTCAAAAATCCCATAGGAAAAAAATCCTAACTATATATACCTACTGGCGACCGCCAGTAGGTAATATATATATATATAAACACACACACACATACATACACACATATATGCCCAGCCCATAGTAAAACAAAGAAGCACTTACTTATGTAGATTAAAAGTGAACCAAGAGGGTTTTCTCTGCAATTCCACATTGGAAATGCATCTGGTAAAGACACTCGAGGGACAATCACATTGGCGAAGTTACAGACACAAGTTTACCGGAAACATTTCCTCCGCATCCTTTACACAGCTGTAGTGTAGGAGATGCACCATACATTTACCCATACATTTACCCACGGAGGTAATATGACCATGTCATTAGTGATGTAATATGTGAGATCATAAGCAGTTCATTGTGTGGGCGCGAATTATATTTAACTTAGGTAACTATAACAGCTGAATTTCTCTGGTTTTGTATGAATAAAATCTGACCCTAACTATAACATCCCTGTAACCTTTCTTTTTTTGTGTGAATAGCTATGGTTTTTACATTTTATTTGCTAACCATGGCGTCCTTGTAACCTTTGGTCTTTTCAGTGAATTTGTAAAGTTTTTTAAAATGCTAATTCCTAACTATAATGTCCCTGTAACCTTTGTTTTTTAGTGAATCTCTAAGGTTTTTTTTTTAACTAACAGTCGTGTTTGCAGAGTGGTGGAGAAAGGGGGCTGGGTCTCGAACAAGCTCTCAAGAATTCCACTGCATAGGACTTACAGGAGGTACCAGGAGGGCTTCCTACCCCTTGTCTGGGCCACTTTCATAGTACTTGCACAGGAACAGAGATGCCTTCTCCCTATGCCACCTCTGGGAACCACCATCGCACCACTGTGCGAAAGATGCACCAAATGTCTCCTCAAGAGGGGGCAGGGGGATTGGATAAAATAATAATCAAGAGAGAATAGCCTGCCAATGGTTCTCTGCCTTCTGTTCCAATCTTCTTTCAGCAACACTTGCTTCTGGTTTGGGCACTCAGGAGGCTAAATAATGACACACTCATTAATCTTAACCTCTAATATCTCTTTCCTTTCTCTATTCAAAAACTAAGCATAACATACCAGTATAACCCCCAGCTTCTGCTTCTCTCCTATTTTTCACTTCTATCTTATTGGTCAGTGAATTGTATCTGTTTCAGCTTATTTTTTTCTGTCTAGAATGATCAACATATTGTTTATCAGTATTGTTAGACCCGTCTGCTTCTGAGAGTCCCCTCACCACTATGATTTCTTTTGTTCCCCCGTACCTCCCAAAATTTGTCGTTTTTCTTTGTCTGCCAGGACTTTTTATGTGCTGTTTCATGGGGCTAGATGTTCCTTGACGCCCAGTTGCTCACAAGGTTTTTGGCACCTATTTACAAGGTGCCTGACGGAACCTGTGGCATTACAAACTGGGGTTGTCAACCTGTATGAGTGGCCCTAAAATGGTGGACATCCTTTTTCCTCCTATGAGTGACTCCCATTGGAGCCTCCCTGAACTCTGGCCTTTTGAGGTTTTGGCGCCCTTTGTTTGACGCACATTCCTGATAGGAATCGCTTTGTTTTCCTCAGATACACAAAATGGCTGCTCTAGAGCCACAGTACGGTGGCTGCTGGTGACCAAGATATACTTCAAAAGTGCCAAGGCATTGTCACAGCCAGAGAAGGTTCTAGAACCTTCTGGCTCGTGCCAGCACCCCAGGGCACTGGCTATAAAAGGCCCAGTCCCTGGCGGCCATTTTAGAAAGAAGAAAAGAAGAAGGAGATTCCAGACTTGACACCAGATTGACACCTGCCCTGTTGACCCCCTGAGGTGGCTTGTAGCGTAAGCAGTAGAGTAGCAAAGGTTGCTGGCATTGTTTCTGACTGGTTCCAGTCAGCTGCGTGAGTGATGACCTTGCGCCTACAGGGCCTGCCCAGGAAGTGCCTCATTGCCCCAAAGACTGTGGCCATACTTGTAGTGCCTCCCCGCCCCCCCGGTGGTGATATCGGGACTGATGCTGCGTGTCGCGAGGCAAGAGCAAGTTCGCCGCGACCGCGATCTCCAGAAGTGCCCCCTTCGCGACAGGCGCCTCCAGGGGGGAGCTCGGACATCTCTTAGCCCCACCGCCGTAGAGCGCTTCCTGTGCGGACTGAAGGTGAGGTGGTGCGCCAGGGCGGGGAAAGGCCGGCCTGCATTGGGGGAGACTAGCGTCTCTGTCCCTTCCCCAGTGAGCCGGAAGCTGTAGCTGTGGGCGGGATCCACCACGTATGAGGAAGTCGGAGGGAGGACCATGGAGCCCCTGAAAAACCTGTTGCGAGAAGTACTGTGCCCTGACTGAATCGCTTACCGATTGCAGCCGATGCGAGGTGGGCCCGTTTCTTCGGGTGGGGTGCAGCGTTGTGAAGGAACTGTGAACCGGCATTCACTTGACTGAGCGCGAAGGTTGTGTGACCCCTCCGGCAGCCCGTTTGTCAGTCTAAAGACTTTGAACTGGTGCCGCCTGTGTGCTAGCGGTGTCAAAGCCTGTAGGCGCGCATAGATTCCACCAGCAAGCAGAGATCTCATCCCGGTGGCAGCGGAGTGCAAATGCTGTATTTACTGTGTTTCCTTGCCTTTTAGATACACGCGCATTACTCCCTGAGTAAACCCTAAAGAGTCTGAAGCTTATTTTGTGCCTAGGGAAGCCCCTACACTTTATCCTTGAAACCAACGTGAACTGTAAGAGTTATCTTTCCAAGCTGAAACGTATTGCAAGTGTAATCTTCCTAAAGCATTTAATTGGCGGCAGCGATACCAGAATGAACATGTGGTTATTTATTTAAATGAACCAGTATTTATTCTGCTATATAAAAGTGATATTTATTTGTGATATTTATTCCTGATATTTATTCTATTTATCTTGCTATTTATTCCTGAAGATCTACTTACAGTATTTATTTCAGTAACTGAATCCCAGAGATTTGTGGCTAAAGAAATGTGAATGTGCTTTCCCAACTGAACCCTATTTACAACAGAGAACTTTTACATAAAGGAATCGTATTTTTCTACAGCAGTGGTGTGGTGTCCTTCTTTTTGGTGTGACTGCGCAGGGATTTATTATTGGGTCAGAGCCGGCTTAACACTAAAGCCTTCACTTGCCTTGTCACTTGAGCCAAGCTACCCCCCTTTGTGCTGGGCTTGCCCATCGCAGGTCCAACAATTATGATTTAATCAATAATCAGTAGTTACTTATCTTGTCTAAGAATGTGCTAACGTACCTATTTTGTGTCTTTCTATTTTCTACTTCTTATTATTAACATCTGTTTCCTTTTGCAGGTACCAGATAGTGGTTAAAATTTTCAGGTGAGTGTTCAATTCAGTCACTTATTTCTCTAGGTTACAAACGTTAAGGTTAACAGGTCATGCTCAGTAATTATTAAAGACTTAGCTTAGTTTGTAGAGGAGCCAGAGAATTTACTTCTACACTCTCTCTCTCTGTCTTCACTTCATTTGACTTTTCTTTGATGCTCCTTCTATTGTAACGTCTTGTTCTTAGTAGTGGCAACGCAGACTTTTGTAGTCGGGCAATGTTCTTCAGTGGCCTTTTCTACTCAAGTCAACTCTGCGCATGAGCCAAAACTGAACACTACCTTCAGAGGAGGAAGCGAAGGTCGGGAATTGTGCACTGAATTCTTTCGTGGAAATCCTTAATTGACGGTCTTAGACTGCAGGCACAAGAGTTGAAAGGGAGAAACTAGAAGATGGAAACCCCTGACTAAAACTAATATGGGAAAATGCTACCGCTAAGGTCTCGAATTCAGGTGAAGTGCGCCAACATTCTAAGTTGATCGCTTCACTTAGAATTCTGAGACGAACTCCAAAAGACTAGAATGTCACTTCACCCGGAGCGTCGGCCATCTTGGAGTTCCTCGCTTTACAAGCCTCGCTCCAGGTCAGAGTTCTCCTGTCTTTTCTGATTGCAAGAGGTTGTTTGATACTTATGAAACAAAGAGAACGTTCATTGTCTGCAGTAGTACTGACACCCCTCAAGGTCCCTCTGGAGCCAAGGGGACTTCATCCCCCCCACCAGCATTGTCCTGAGAGGCGTATTTGCAGAGTGATGGGGAATAGGGCGTGGCCTGCGACCACCTCTCAGCAATCCCACTGTTTAGGGCTTCCTGCAGGTAACAGGTGGGCTAGTTGGCCCCTAAGCCCTCTGCGCAGTGAAGGGTTCCTCATTCGTTAACATAGAGTGCGCCAGGAAGTGTGTTAGCAGAGTAGTGAAGAAAAGGGGCAGGGCCTCCGGCGATTTGCCGGATTCTGTTTTTTTGTCATTTTAGGAAGGTTGGCTGTAGGACCCCCTTACCTTGACCCTTTTTTGGCCCCGGGTCCCTTCCCCCAGGGCTAGGCTATTTCCTTTTTTTTCTTTCTTGTATTAAGGGAGGGGGTCAGAGCAGCCCCCATACTGGGCCATTTTTTACCCTGGGGACCCCGTACCCCGGGGCTAGGCATTCATTTCATTTTCAAATAAAAAAGGGGAGGTAGGCTATGTGGCCCCTCTTCCAATGGCGATTTTGGTCCTGGAGACTCCATCCCCGGGCCTTGCCATTTCTTTTTTTTTTCAAAAGTGAGGGGGCCAAGTGCCCCCCCCGGGTAATTTTCTGCCATTCCCCCATCCCCGGGGCATGGCCATCTCATTGGGGACTTCTGCAGAAGGCCCTGCGGTCCCGGCCAGCTCCCGCCTCCTTGCTGAGCCGACATTGATTTTTACACCCAGGGAGCAGCTGACATGCAGCTCCCTGGGTGTAAAAAGCAAAGTGTGTTCCATTTTGAACAAGCGAGAGCAAAGTGCTCTCACTTGTTCAAAAACGAAGCATACCTGCGTGATGGCGAGAGCACTGTTCCAGCCATTCTATAGCAAAGTGCAATGTCCCAGGGGTGGGTACCCAGGGACATTGTTGGTGTTGGCCCTTGAGGGTTGCGGTCCCCAGGGTAATTTACAGCTCCAGGAGGGGGGCAATGCGGCCCCCCTCCCATCCTATAAATAGCCACAGGAGGGGTGGTCCCTGGGGCAGCGGGGTCATGTGGCCCCTCATTTAAGTATACCAGGCCCAGGGCAGTGGTTGTCCCCAGGACTGTGTTGGATGGGTAGAGTCCCCCGTGCATTTTAATTAACATATAGCCCGGGTAGGTGGATGTCCCCGGTACTACGGTGGGGCCCTGTGTCCCCCGCATTTCAGTGATTCACTCCTGTGGAGGTAGCAGTCCCAAGTGCTGCGTGGGCCAGAGCAGGCGCCCATCATTATTATTTATTAGCCCTACGACCTGGCCCACCCGGGGGCTTAATTGAATGAAGCTTGGTGACCCACGCTTCATTTTTAAAATATTTTTGGCAGGATTGGTAAATCCAATGTGACTCCAGCCAATTATTTTTCTTTCCTTTTTTAGGCCTTTGGGGTTTCTGTGGGACTCCCTGAACAGGCCTAAGGGGTCAAGTTGGTTCTACCCTGCTGCTTTTCTTTTTTTTACATTTTTGCTTGTGACTTGGTTCAACCGAGTCACAAGATGTCTGCTAACATTTCCTGGTTTGAAGTATTGGCAGCCAATCAGATCTCAGGCACAAGATTGAGAGGGTTTGTAGATCCACCGAGGCCACAGTTGTATATATGAGAATATTTTACATTTCTCAGAAACTACTTAATGGATTTACACCAAGAGCTACCTTTTTGCCAAATCTATTCTAATTCCGTTCAGCAGTACGGACTGTAGCCCTGTCTAAAGTTTCCTATGGAAATTAACGTGGAGAAAAAGCATTTTGGGATCCCCCCCTTTTTCTCAGCTCCCACTTGATGGACCCACAGAAATATTAGAACACAAAAAACTAGCCACTTCTAAAAGTGTGGTTTCTAAACACACAATGCAAAAAACCACCTTCACAAAAAGATGTGTTATTAAATTGTGAGTTCAGTCATACTAAACGTCACCTCTTCATCTTAAACCTATGGGAAGATAGGCTGGACACATATTACACAGCCTCCCCATTCTGTCCTTTGGGTAAGGTGGCCATTCACAACAAAATATACCCGGGGGTCAAAAAAAGTTAGTCAAACAGAGTGGATCACAACACCAATACTACACAAAAGACACCAGTGAGGACATCATCCATGTTAGTGAATGCAGGCCAAGTAGAGGCTCAAGAGCATATGGAGAAATAGTTCCCATCAGAAGCCACACTGTACCGCCCTCTTTTTCATCATTTGGGTTCTCCTTACCCAGGAGACAGAACGGCCGGTCAGATGTTACCGTGACCGATAGATGTGATAAGGGGTGGTGTATTGAGTACAAAGATTGAAGTGGCTACTGAGAAAGCAGTGTTAAGGTGGTAGGAGTGTTAAAGTGAGGGGAAGTAGAATAAAATTAGGTGAATCGGGTGGACAAACAAAATTTATTAGTGTCTCCCAATCCCTAAAGTTTAAAAAGCAAGTGTAAGTGCGGGTTTTAAATAATCACCGTACTTAATAGTGGTCAACATGTTTCTGCATTATATCGAACATAGTTTGAAAATGCATTCTTCAGGACCTTATATAAAAACACTGCTGCTTGTAATGATGAAAAATTAAGAACAATATCACCTGAGCTTCAGGTACATACTCAACCGTATACTGTTGCATCGCACGGAATTCGATCCACACAGAGAGACAAACAAACAGATAAAGAACATGAAGATGTCATATTCCCATGAATTATATACTGTAAAGGGTACACATTCACATGTATAAGGACAAACATTTCCGATTTGCAGACTCACCCATATATGATGGTTGAGAGGCTTCACCCCACCTGGCTACAGCGCAGGTATGAGGAGCACCGCTCTAAAAACAATTCACAGGTAACTTTTAGAGCTGAAAATTAGAATTAAAAATGAATTCACAGGGAGGCAGATTACTTAATTCTTCCTTCAGAATCTACGTTAGTATTGTGCGGGACACCCCGCCTGTACTATACTCCATCGGTCCCACGAGGACGCAGAGGCCAGACTAAGTTGAAAGGAATGGCGTCATAATGGAAAACGGAATCGCTTTAAGAGACGGGCTTGTCAGCGCGTTAGTCCGCTGATCGAGTAGACAAACCCCAGTAATAGTAGCGCGATCGCTTTTAGGGCAGCGCATTTGTGTTGTTAATTACCAGCGCGATGAATGTCAGGCAGCCAGCGTGCGCATTGCAGGCGAGCACTCGCCTACCTGTCCGTCGGTGTCTCCTGGCAGTCAACTGTACTGTCTGGGGGGGCACCGGCGCTTCTCAAGGAGGACTGTTTTGTACCTTCTTGTTCAGCACGGCAGATTAACAGTCACGTGATGTGATTTAATCACGTGATGCCGGGCATGCTGGGACATGTAGTCCCAAACAGGAGTTGATGAATAGGGTGCTGGCAACAAGGCATTTTAGTCTATGAGCAAGTTGCGCATACAGGCAGAGGCAACATATTGGATCAAGGAGCACATGGCTCCAGGAATATTACCAATACGATAATGATGTTGTAGGGGTACTGAGAGGTGGATCAGAGAAACTAGCGAAAACCCGTGCAGTTGGTTACATTAGGGCTCATAGTGTCGATAAGATTACATTATTTAGAGGGACATCCAAGGAATTGGCTCATTTAGTCCCTCTTTATCACTGTTCAGGCTGTAAACCCACTTTTGTTCGATTTTGAACAGGAAGCGGCTGATGTCAGTACAAGAGAGAGGTATTTGTGGTTGTTCCAGGACGGTCCAACAAAAATCGTCAGGGCCATGTCCCTTCTCCAAAAAGTGTGCGGTGAGACGAGTAGCCTGTTTTCTGCACCGCACAGTACTTTTATGTTCTTGTATCCTCGTCCTGATTTTTTGGGTCGTCATGCCAACGTATCGCAAAGGGCATGGGCACGTTATCAGGTATATGAGGTTACTGCTGTTGCAGTTTGTAAATCTTTTTTGTGTCCAAGGGCGATTAGTCCCGATGTCGACCTTGGTGGATTTACGGGTTTGGGGACAGACAGTGCAAGCCCCACAGGGGTGGTGTCCAAGGACTGGAGGTAAGTCCCACAACGTCCCCACTTGCCTTGATTCTTTATTGCGTGGGCGTGTGTGGACCAGCTGATCTTTTAAATTTTGTCCTCTTTTGAAGGCAAAGATGGGTAGAGCGATGTCGTCATTGCCAGTCTTCAGGATCGACCAATGCTTCTTTATGATTTTCTGCACTTGATTCGAGCGAGTATTAAATGTGTTGACAAAAGCAATGCGATTGGTCTTATCTTTTGGTGGCTGTATCTCCAATAGGGACTCCCTGTTATTGTTAGACGCCCTCTTTTTTGACTGGTGAATGATCTTTTTCGGATAGTTTTTTTCACTCAGTTGGGTTTCCAGGTTCTTCGAGTGGATTTTGAAGGCTTCTTTGCTGGAGCAGTTTCTTTGTACCCTATTCACCCGATTCACCTAATTTTATTCTACTTCCCCTCACTTTAACACTCCTACCACCTCAACACTGCTTTCTCAGTAGCCACTTCAATCTTTGTACTCAATACACCACCCCTTATCACATCTATCGGTCACGGTAACATCTGACCAGCCGTTCTGTCTCCTGGGTAAGGAGAACCCAAATGATGAAAAAGAGGGCGGTACAGTGTGGCTTCTGATGGGAACTATTTCTCCATATGCTCTTGAGCCTCTACTTGGCCTGCATTCACAAACATGGATGATGTCCTCACTGGTGTCTTTTGTGTAGTATTGGTGTTGTGATCCACTCTGTTTGACTAACTTTTTTTGACCCCCGGGTATATTTTGTTGTGAATATATTGTATTTTGGGGCATGTACCTGGTTGGTTGGTAAACTCGCCCTTAGACCCTCCTCCCATTGTTTGTTGTGTGCGTAAGGTGGCCATTCAACAGTCAAAAACAAAATTGAGAGTATTTCACTGTCAGCACATTGTACACACTTCAGTCCATGTCCTACCTTTCACATACACTGCACCCTCCTTTGGACCTACCATAGGGGTGTCTGATGTGCATAAAAAGGAATGGGTAAGGCCTGGCAAGTGGGCGCACTTTGCAGGACAACAAGGCAGTTTAACAAACTACGTGCAGGCACTGCAGTGGCAGGCCTGAGTTCTCTCTTTAAGGCTACTGATGTAGGTGGCAGGTGTAGTGCTGCAGGCCCACTAGTAGCCTTTACATTACCAGCTCTGGCACACGTAGTGCACTTTACTAGGGACTTTACTAGTAAAACAGGGAGCACTTGCACTTTGACACTGATCAGCAGTGGAAAAGTGTCCAAAGCATTTAAGTTGGCAACACCATGTCAGAAAAAAGGTCCAGGGGGAAGGCAAAAAGTTTGGGGAATTTTAGCCAAAAAGGGCCAAGTCCAACTCCAACCTAGAGAGCAGGCATGGGCGGCAGCAAGAACAGATGGAGTGATCTTTAGCAGCCCCCTCGATTAAGTTCAGCCTCAAATTCCACCTTTCAATAGCAACGCTGGATGTAAATTCAATATGGCCACTTTTTTGCCAATTGACTACTTCCATTTGTTTTTGAATGTTGACTTCCCTGAGCAAATTGTGCAGTAAGCATGGAGGCATTTTAGGACTTATGCTTAGGGGTGGGCGGCCAGCTACGCTCCGTGCACGGAGTGTGCGTAGTGCCGTCTACTCCGCATTTTGCGTAGCGGGCGTAGCCAGGCGGCACTACACACGCTCCGCAGACGGAGCGTAGCTGGCCGCCACCCGCCTCCCTCCCGCCCTCCCTAAATACTTTAAATTAAGAGAGTAAAATAATTAAAAGGCACTTACCTTGCCCGCCGCTGCCCGCCGCGTCCCCGGGGCTCGCTATCTTCATTCTGCCGTCTTGTGTACTAGTGCGCATGCGCGGGCGGCCGCGCATGTGCATTTCTCACGAAAAAATGCGCATGCGCGGCCGCCCGCTCATGCGCATTAGTAAACAAGACGGCAGCAATGAAGATAGCGAGCCCCGGGGACGCGGCGGGCAGCGGCGGGCAAGGTAAGTGCCTTTTAATTATTTTACACTCTTAATTTAAAGTATTTAGGGAGGGCGGGAGGGAGGCCTGCGGTGCGTAGTGGGGCTACGCGGAGTGCGGAGGTGGGCGTAGTTTCTCGCCCACTTCACGTAGCTCCGCGAAGCCCCACTACGCCCACTACGCCCAGGGTTACTTATGCTGTACTATTGGTCTGCTCTAACAGTATGGGTGTCCTCCATCTTTGCACTATAAATGAGCAGAGATCATTTATTGCTTTTGCAGCACATGCTGCATTTAGAAAAGAATGCTGTGCATTGCCCTGGGACCATCCAGACCATGGCAAGTTGTTTAAAATTCTGCCTGTCATGGAACATTTGTCTGCCAGGTTCCCAGAAGTTTATACTTCTGGAAAGAATATAGAAAATCGAAAGAGTCCTCTGTACAAAGGGGAGCTGCTGTTCGTGCAGTACATTCCGAGCAAAAACCTTGCTATGGCATCAAGATGTACATGTTGTGTTAGAGCTCTACTGGCTATGTCTGCAGCACAAGAGTATATACAGAGAAGTACTCCACTCTAAATCCTGTAGGTTACCCTCTCATTCTAGGAGTCACAAGGAAGATTGTATCAGAGCTTGTCCAGCCTCTCCTTCACAAAGGTTATAACTTTTATGTGGACATTTTCTATACATGACTAGAGCTGTTTAGTGAGATGTACAAAGCTGGCACTGTGCCCTTCTGCAAACCTCATTGTCTCCGCAAAGGATTCCAGCAGGAGCTTGATTGTAAGAAGCTCCGGAAATCCCAGAGCACTGCTTTGCTTTCCACTGAACTGCTTGTAGTCCAGTTCTCGGCTCCACTGAACTGCTTGTAGTCCAGTTCTCGGCTAGGTGTGATGTTTACGTGCTCAATGCAATTGAGATGAGACCACTTCTCCCAGCACGGTTTGCGGTCAAATGGCCTAAGTTCAGAAGTGTATTTGTATACTTGATTGCAACAAGTGCATGAGTGGAGTGGATAAGAAGGACCAGGTTCTTCAGCTATAAAATGCAAGTCGTAAAACTCACACTTGGTTCAAGAAACAGTTTACCCACCTGATCAAGATGGCAACACACAATAAGACGGTTGTTTATCGTCAGACAACCCCGGGAAGACTCACTTCTTTCCTTGGCTTCCTGTTGTCTATCATTGAAGTCTGCTACAAAAGCCGCAGCCCCCAGTTTATATGCTCTGGAGGACGTGGCAAGGCTGAAGGAGCAACACTTTGCTAATCACATTCCTGCACCATCTAAAAAGACATGACCATGATGCCATTGTAAAGTCTGCTCTAAGCATGAAAAGAAGCAGGAGAGTCGTGCTTACTGCTCCAGTGCCCATCTCACCCAGCCCTGTATTTTCCTGAGTGCGTTACATTTTACCATACAGAACTGAACTGTTGGAAAATTGACTGAGGTGGAGTTGCCGTTAGGTAAATCTTTCAATTGCTGTGCATGGGTATCTACCTTCCATAGACCACTATTTCACTAGGCAAGCAGCTGTAGATGTTTTGTACCCTTGCTTGAGGAAATCATGGAGTTGCCTATAGCCTGCTCGACACCTTTATCAGCTGTCAGAACGTTGTTGATTTTCTGTTTGACGATTGACAACTGCAATATAGTCCCCAGAATGCCCATAATGGTGGATGGATAATATGCCACATTGTCACAGAGAATCCCTGTGAGGCAAAGCTTTAATGCTTTACTAGATTGTGAAGTACTTTTTAGTGAACTTATGTATACAACACAAGTACCACCCTGATTGCCCACGAGAACCAGAGTAAGTGTAATAAGTCAAAGAAATGTCCTGTGGGGCTTATTCATCAACACTTCTACTTGCTTTGAAAGTGTGCAAACTCAATTTATGACTGATATCATTACCAGTGTTATTGAAAAAGGGTAATCTTTTCACATCTTTAGTATTGCATATGCTACAAGTTAGTAATTGAGTTTTCACACTTTCAAAGTAACAAGTAGAAGTGTTGGTAAATGTGTCCCACAGGACATTTGTTTGGCTTAATATTTTAAGGAAATTAGGCAGTATTCCCCAGCATGTTTGCCTAAGTTTCAATGGTAGATATGTTTGCTCTGTTCGAGGAATGAGCTGTCAGAGGAAGGCATACATGGACACACCCAACTTGAACCCATAAATTGGAAGCTGTTGGATTTAGCACAGTAAGCTCGCTAATGGCGCATGAAAGATACGTTTTCTTGAGCTTCGAGTAGCTAGGGATGGAAGACATTAGTATTGGTTCACTTGGCAATTGTACAGGATTAGTCAGGACTCTGATGCAGACAGAGACATGAACCGGTAAGAAAAGCTTATGGGAGGTGTGCTTTCCCAGGAATATTATCATAGGTAGAAACCAGATTGAAAAGATAGTACAGTTACACATACCCTCATTTCCTCTTCACCTATGTGTTCAAACCCATTGGTGCCACACTAACCCGATAGTGACTTACTATGTCACATATGGGTAAATGCTTGATTGGCTTGCCTTGTTCATCCTCCGTCAGAACTTAGTAGAAGTTCAGTTTGATGCAGGATAAGTGCATTACAGTGACAGCATTGCACATAAAGATGGATGAGACATATGCTATGTTCTCACAGACTACCCTGTATTTTAGAAACTACAGTTTGTCATTGTTTGTGACATTCCCTTTAGGAAAGTTCTGAAAATTCATTCCCCAGCAAGTTTGCTTTACTTTCAAAGGTAGATATGCTCACTCAGTTCGAGGAATAAGACTTAGACATACTCAGATACACAGAACGTGCATCCACAAACAGGAAGGAGTTGGATTTAGCACAGTGAAGCACTAAGGGCACACAAAAGACTTGCCTGAAACAAGCCTCATGTGGCTACAATGAGAGCCATTAGTAAAGATTCACTAGGCATACATTCAGTAGTGTTCAGAAAGAAGGAGGTAGTTACTTGGACAGGTAGTAAAATGTAGTCAAACTGATTTTGTCCTGTTACGCATGAATATGAAGGGCCCTTGCATGGTGGTGGTATGATGATGTGAGTGCCCTGATCTGTTAGATTGGGCCTGTGGCTGGCGGTAAGAAAGTCTTATGTGTGGTGCGCAAATGGCGTGTGAGTGGACCATAAAGCTGTTGAAGCCTGGAAGTGACTTTGTGGCTTGCCTTCAGAAGTGTTGGTTTCAAGATTTCGATACTTTAATAAGTACTTGTGCTTTGAAGCCAGCATGTCTAGAGGTGCTAATACCAATCAGTCTAAGTGGTGGATTTACTTTAACAAATGAGTACACGGTTTATATCTGTGGCGGTAAGATGGCCCTTAGTGTGAATTCCTTTTTTTTCTTATTATGGGTAGCTGTGGCTTTTGTTCCCTAGCTCAGCCGTCACCTAGCCAAGCATGAATATTTTTTTTAACTAGACAACCAGGGGAGTACAGGAGTGCATGACTTGCGTAGCTCTCACCAGGTATTACCCAGAATCCCCTGCAAAGCTCAAACATTCCCTTAAAAGCACATTTCCTTGCATTTCTGTGTGGAATAGTCCTAGAATCTTCTGGCAGCCACAAATTTCCTGCACACCGGGCATAACCCGCAAGACTCCAGAGTAAAATGGTGCATTACTTGTGTGAGTAGGCCAAGTGCCCTCGACAGAGAAGGGCTCAACTAACTTCGACTCTAACATATGGGATGGAGGCCATCACTGAAAAAATCACTCAGACATGCAAAAGACATTAGTGTAATGTTTCAGATAGTTATTCACATCACCTAACAATGATTTTCAAACTCAGTTAAGGTTAAAATTTGGTATCACAGATCAGCTATTTAGTTGTTAATCTTTATTGTTCAGTTACTTAAAACGTACAATCATTAGAAAATCAGTTTCAAAATATTAAATAAATCCAACCTTTTTGCATCATGTAATCATCCTTCCTTAAAACATTTGAAACATCTGAACACCCATACAAGATACAAAAATATTTACTATATAAAAACATGAATCAAGATTGCATATTTAGCACAATTACTCAAATAAACAAGACTGGATACTTTAAATTGGGGTGAAGGCCATCACCCATGAAATTCTGTGCCACAAATGGTATTTGACAAAACCTTGCAAGTTGAAAAATTCTGAAGAGAAAGGGCTTATGCCCACATGCATCAAACTGAATTGCATTCGCAAATGGTGCGAATTGCAAAATTCGGCCGTTTGCGAATGCAATTCATTGATTTGGGATGCATTAAGCTTTTCTGCTTTTTTCGCAATTTTAGAAATCGCAATTATGTTGCGATTTCTAAAATTGCGATTGCATTTAAGAAATTGCAGTTTGAGATTTCTTAAATGCAATGCATGATCATTTCAAAATTGCGAATTCGCAATTTGGAAGAGGTAAATTAGCATGCTAATTTACCGAAAACTTTCAAACATGCACTAAATTGCATTTTTGAAAGTTGCATTTTACACACACATGTCCTTGGGACATGTGTGTGTGTAAATTGCACTTAAGTTTAATTTCAGGGGTACAGGCAGGGGTTCTTTGGACCCCCCCCTGTACCCTTGTAATTGCATTTTCAATTTGCGATTCGCAAATTGAAAATCGCAAATTGTGAATGCCTTCCCATTGATTCCTATGGGCCTCTTGGCCCATAGGAATCAATTGGGATGGGATTCCTTAATTGCGATTCGCAAATTGAGAATTGCAATTAAGGAAAAATAAGAAATCGCAAAAATATTTGGGAAATTTTGATGCATTGCCGTTTGCGAATTCTTAATTGTGATTCCTTAATTTTCGCAATTAAGGATTCGCAAACAGCAGCATTGATGCATGTGGCCATATGTGCTTTGATTTCATTTCATAAAGAGGGTCTAAAAACATGATAGCTTTGAAAGTGCAAATTATTTGGGTAAAAGTGCTTAGTGCTTTGGTTTAATTTGATTTCCTCATATCAAGGGTACAATATGACTAAAATAAACTCAAACTATGATACTAAAAAAAAAAATAGTTACAAGACAGAAAGTGTGCACTGCTTGCTCATATACCTTACATACCCTGCAACCAAGTGCTTGACATCTAAGGCATTTCAATCCTAGTACAATGTCTTTTGTCTGCCAAAATCTCAATCAGTTTGCAAACATCGCCAAAACATGGTAAAAATGTGCTCCTTTATATTTCTGTCTTTCCTAGTTTTGATTCTGTGATTCCTATAAACCTAATAATTTTGCACAGAAGATTGTGTCCTATCCTTGAAGGCATGCTATAATCATCATCGACCATGTGAGTATGCTGCCCCTGATGAAGAACTGTTTCACAAGACCTTTTCATTCCGTCACTAGCGCAGGAGAAGTACAGATGATATGGCAAATGCCCTCCTTGGAGTAATTACTGAGCTGGCATGTTATCCACGAAGAGGATCACCTCCATATGAGGGACTTATAACAGGTTTGAAGATGACCCAATGGTAGGTTCAGCAGTTTAAGCTTAGCTTTTAGCCTGAACAATTTCCCTAAGTATGATTGAAGCTTTAGGAGGCCCTATGAACCTATTAAAATCCATGCATGAGATCTCTTAGGCAACTCTGCTTTATCATCAAGGAATGACAATTTTTTTTCCAGTAGAATTTATAACTCTATTAATAGATAATAGTGAAAGGGTATAGACCCAAAGTTCCTTTGTCTTGAAGGTGGTTAATGGCTGATATAAATAGTCATAAACCTCAGAGATTCTTGGATCGCTTATAGCCTTTCACACAATACTACTTAGGGTGGGTCTGGGCTAATTTTTATAACTGCTCTTCCTCTTAGCACCTCTAGTTCATACGCAAGAGAGAGTGCATATTTGCCCGCCATAACGCGCAGGAGTGTCTGGAAAGACATTCCTTTTAAAGAGTTTCTTAAAGAGCAAAGAGCGGAGGCTAAATAGTTGTTTCTCCTTTGTATCGCACTGCAATTTTTGGTGAAAATACCACATGAATCAAAAATTACATCAAGGTATTTGTATTCTGAGACAGGATCAAGGGCTTAGCCATCTAGATAGTAAATTGGTGGTGGGCGTCTTCTTGTAGTTACTGGCATTGTTTTTTCCTTTGGAGAGATTACCTGTAGCACATGAGTTGGAGCATACTGGCCCATTGCAGTAATTAGTCGCTGTAGGCTTACCTTGGTATAACTAATCAGAATGACATGGTTGGTGCACAGCATGTGAGGCGCTAAATCCAGACTCCATGGGAGACTAAGCATTGATGCTGTTAAGCACCATTGTCAACTTCGCCAAATACAAGTTAAAGAGAAACTGAGCCAATACGCATCCTTCGTTGAGGCCGTTACTCAAGGGTAATTTCTTTGAAACCAATGCACTTGTGCCCAACCTTACCCATGTCCATGTATCAGTGTACAGCATTTGAATGGCTCCTAATAGGAGAGGAGACATTTTCAGGATTTGCAATTTGGATCATAAGATGTTATGCTGTACTGCATCAAAGGCAGTGGTAAAATCAACATAACACGGATCAGAGGAACAATGCCTATTTTGGTCAATTAGCAAAGCAACATGAAGATATTTGTGCTTGTGCCAATTTTCTTGATAAACCCGGTCTGATTCACTTGCACCAATTTGTCTGCTTCAGCCCAAACTATCAAATCAGCAGGCAGACATAGGACAATATCTTTTGCCTCCCCATTTATTAGGGCAATCAACTGATAGTTTGAGGGTAATGTGGTCAAGTCAAGTGAAGTTAAGTCAAGCCAAAGGCATTTGTAACGCGCACATATCACGTCCAAAGAGTCTCATTGTACAAAAATATGGTATTCCAACTGGTATTAGTTAAAGACAATTAGCAATGTACATGTTAAAAAACATTATAAGGAAGGACAAAGGAGACTCATAAGTTAGTTATAGATGTGCCTGTGCCATCATATTTATCCAAAACAAAGGTAAAACAAATTACAGTTGTAGCAGCACTTAAAATTTATTTTTCATTATTGTCATAACTCACTGTATATATTGATGCACCAGTCACCTTGCGCCGCCTTTTTTTGCTGTTTACATTGGCACTTGCGTCGCCACCGTGCACACCACTTGCACCCTTTGAGCACCAAGTACAATTAGGGTTGTACCAATTTGTTCTTTTACAGTGCTGCTACAACTGTAATTTGTTTTACCTTTGTTTTGGATAAATATGATGCCACAGGCACATCTATAACTAACTTATGAGTCTCCTTTGTCCTTCCTTATAATGTTTTTTAACATGTATATTGCTAATTGTCTTTAACTAATACCAGTTGGGATACCATATTTTTGTACAATATTATCTACCCCAATCCCAACGTGGTTGAATGGTGTTGCTCCTGTAAGCCATACAACAAAGAGTCTCATGGCGCTTGCATACGGCTCTGACGAGAAGTGGAAAAGCTTAGTTTGCAAAAAGCCATGTCTTCAGTTTCTTACGGAAGCAACTGTGTTCTGAAATAGCGCCAAGGTTAAGGGGAATTTTATTCCAAAAGGTAGGGGCAAGAAAGGAAAAAGCCCGACCACCATTTCTGGAAGTTTGTATTCTAAGAGGAGTGAGCAGGGACTCAGCACTGGATCTGAGTTCTCTTCGGGGTACATACCATGTGAGCTTTTGGGACCAATATTTTGGACCTTTTCCATACATGTGTTTATGTACTAGGCATAATGTTTTAAACAGGATTCGTTTTTTTACAGGGAGCCAATGAAGGCTCTTCAGACATGGGGTAGAAGGAGACCTTCGCAGAAGCTTTAAAACCAACCGCGCTGCGGTGTTCTGAAGAACCTCTAGGGGCATAATATCAAGGGGGTTTATCTCCGCTTTTTAGGCTTTAAAAGCCAAGAAAGCGGAGATAAAATTATCTCCCTATTACCTAGCTGTCGCTAACAACAGTTAGCAACAGCTAGTAGGAGATAGCGGCCATCTTGGGCCCCGCTTTGCATGTCAGTGATATTTATCACTAATGACATGCAAAGTGGGCGTGCCAAGATGTTAGAGACTGGAAACAGTCGCTAAGATCGCTATATCCTACTACCAACTTTTGGAGATATTCGTGCTGAGATATTCGTGCTAAGCGCGAATATCTCCAAAAGCTAACACCTGCCCCTGAGCAGTTCTTAGCCATGTTATCCAATGGTAGGTGGACAACATGGCTAAGAGCATTAGCTTGGTAATGCATGAATATCGCTGACCTTTCAGCGATATTCATGCATTTCGGCCGATTTTTATCGCTTAGGAGATATACCTTGATAATAGCAAGGTTCTTAAGCGATAAAAATCGCCACAGCTCGGCGATGAAAATACCGCAGCTAAACCAACATAGCGATAATTATCGCTAGTTGTTGGTAATATGCCCCGTAGTCTTTTCAAGTGAGGCTAATTTATGGCTAATAGAAGCGCGTTCCCGTAGTCCAGTCTATTTATGATTAGACCCTGGACTAAAGGTTTCCGGGCCTCTGCGGGAATCCATTTGAACACTTTCTGCAGGCTGAGCATAAGGTCAAAGCAGGTGCCTACAAAGTGGTTTGTTTGGTTCTTCATGGACAGTTTATTGTCCATGTGAAAACCCAGGTTCCGCACTGATTCCTTGGGGGTTGGACAATTGCCTAGATTGGTTGGCCACCAGTCTTGAGTCCAATGTTCTGCAGCTTTACCAAAACGCATGATTTCGGTTTTGCTGCCGTTGAGCTGCAGATGATGGGTGCTCATCCATTTCTCAACCTCAATCATGCAGTTTTTGAAACACTGTTTTGTCTCGTTAGGATCGAGGCCCAGAGTAATTAGGATTTGAGTATCATCGGCGTAAGACAAAACATCGAAGCCGAAGGCTCTAATCACTCTGGCCAAAGGTGTCATATAGACAGTGAAAAGCGTAGGGCTTAAAATGGAGCCCTGCAGAACACCCGTCTTGACAGGCCTTGGACTTGCTATGTTTTTGCCAATTTGGACAGCTGTTGTGCGGTCAGATAGATAATTGGTAAACCATTTCAGGGCTTTTCCTCTGACATCAATCTCCCACAGCTGTTGGATTAGAATGCGATGGGAGATGGTGTCAAATGCCGCCGATAAATGGAGCAGGACAAGAATCGTTGAATGGTGTTTGTCTAGGCCAGTCTGATATTGTCCGCGACCTCTACCAGTACTGTCTCCGTGCTGTATGCTGCACAGAAACCCGATTGGGATGGATCTAGGAGCCCCTGGTTTTCCAGATGGCTCACAAGATGTTTGATAAAAAAGGATTCAAGTATTTTTCCGAAATATTGGAGCAGGGAGATCGGTCGATAGTTTAAGAGGACATTAGGGTCGGCAGGGGGTTTCTTCAGTTTTGGCCTGATTCTTGCTGCCTTCCATATTGTGGGGAAGGCTGCCTCCAAGAGGGATTTATTGAGGAGACCGGTCAGACATTCCACCAAGACCAGGGCAAGTATGGAGAATAGTTCAGGGGAGACCTGATCGGTAGGGGACCCAGACTTTATTTTCAGTCCGACTGACATGGTCTTATCGTTGTCGAATCTGACAAATTCACTCAAGATATGTGGGGGGGGTCGCAAGGTGTAGGTGCCAGCACTTCAGGCTGCGTTGGAGTTTGATAGGGGGGGAAAGATACATGTATAGCATTTATTTTTTCCTCAAAGAATACTGAGAGAGCCTCAGTCCATTCTTGAGAATTGGGTGTTGATGATGGATTATTAGAGGTAGTAAACTCTCTTAGAATTTGATACAATTCTTTGGAGGAATTTTCCGCATTGTTTATACATTTCGTGAGATATGCTCGCTCTGACAACCTTATGTCGCGCATATAGCCGGTGTACAGAGCTTTATATGCATTACGGTCGGCCTGATCTTTACTGTTCCGCCATTTTTTCTCTGCGGCTCTAGTTAGGGATTTGGTGATTTTTAGTTGTTCAGTGAACCATGGGGCATTTCTAATCTTACATTTAACATTACGCCAGGGGGCAATTTTATCCAGTGCTCTCTCAATGGCTTTATCGAGGTGCTGTGCAGCTGTGCTAGCACTCATGATGGGGGTTATAAAGTTAGACTGAAAGTAAGAAATGAAGATAGTGTGATTTTTTTCAAGGACCTGTGAGATATGAATTCCTCTTTGGGAGCTATTTCAGTTGCGGGGATATGGATGGTAAACTTCAATAAATAGTGATCGGTCCGAAGCAATGGGATAGGGGGACAAGCCATGATATCAGGAGAATTAGAGAAAAGGAGATCGAGGGTGTGGCCAGCCTGATGCGTTGGGCCAGTAATCTTCTGAACAAGGTTAAGAGTGTACATATTAGAGATTAGCTTTTCAGTATCTATATTCAGCTGTACTTCTGCGTGGTTATTGTAATCGCCAATCTGAAGGATTTTATCCAAAGTCAGGACATGAGGGGCGATAATCTCTAGCAAATCGTTAGCAAACTCACCCTTAGTGCCGGGAGGTCGGTAGAGTAAGGCTCCCTTCCAGACACTATTTGAGGGTCCAATTATCTTGAACACAACAATTTCCGCACTGTTGAAAACAAAGTTTTCCACACTAATAATATTTATGATGTGAGTGGCTGCAATTAGTAGTCCACCCCCTCTGGAGTCATTCCTATCATATCGTATTATTTTATACTCAGGAGGAAAGGCTATATGTATATCGGGAGTGGCGTTCTCGTGTTACCAGGTCTCAGACACAAAGCAAATGTCTGGGGCTTCTGAGTCAAGGAGACTCAATATTTCCAATGCATGTTTAGAAATAGAACGTGCATTAAAATAAATGGCAGTAAGTTCTTTGGAGACCTTGCTGGACGGGTTTGAACAGAGAGGAACTGTGGTGGCAATCTGGTCAAGAGGGGGGCCAGGCAGGAGAAACCTGGAAACCTGTCAATTTCAGCTGATAGGGCATCAGAGAGTATGATTTGAGGAGTGTTTATTTCTTTTAATTCTTTGCAGGAGTACCTAAGACTAGACGTGTTGTAAAGAATATTGTGAGAGATTAAGGGCAAAAAAAAATTACCGAAAAATAAATGCAAATGTCCTGGCAACTGGCGGCGTTCAGGCGCGGACGGGCGCAGACGGGCTTGCCTTTGGCGCACCTTGGTCTTCCCTGCTTTATAAATCGGGGCCAAGTTTGATCCCCACCAGCTGTCCGGTATTACATAGGTTGGTAAGAACATGATTGTATAAGGTGGTGAGATGTTTGGGCCAATACTGGGGGTTCTGTTTAAAGATTGCTTCTGGTGGGCACCATCTCGGTGACTGGTAGGATTAATTTTCAGCACCACCCCCATAAAGCTAGAACTTACTGACCATCCACCTCCAGGTATAAGGAATCTTCTTCATGGTCCCTTTGTGTTAACCTTGTTCCACCATACATTTCCTGGAGATAGTCTAGGTGGCTTCCGTGATGTTCCAGGTTAAGGGGGACATCCACGATTCTGTGGCGTGGTTCATCATCCTCCAGAACATTTTGTTGTTACTTTTCCTGGAGGCTCAGTGAATGTTTTACATGTTCAAATCTACCTCTATCTTTACTGACACCCATGTGGCTTTTTTATAAAGAGAGCTAAGTTTTGGGAGGGTCACACTCCGTCAAGTCAGATTTGAGCTATTTCGAAGTAACCATAGAGCAAAATTCAGTTGCTTAATAACTTTTGACCCGAGGCCCTTTTAGGCTGTGCTAGTCCTTAACTCGTAGCATTTCAGATCCCTCAAGAATGATATTGATCCTCCAAAAGTTGCACTGAGAGTTTAACCCAGTAGTCCAATGGGCTGCTGATTTCTTCAAAAACCTGCTCCCATTTGTGCCTGGCTTTATGTACCACAATGAATTGTTCCTGTTGACCAGTAAAGCCTTCTATAGTTTGTAGTTGAGACTGTGTCTATGTCCAGCTGGGTTTAAGTTTGCGTAGCAGTATCCTCTGAGGTTGATGGTCACTTTCCAGCTGGCTTCCCCGTTCATAGTTTGTTACCATTTGAAATAGGGCTAGAGGAACGAAAGTGTAATCAATTATTGAATTGGTGGTGGTGAATGGTAGATTGGCTAGCTAGAATATCTGGGTTAATGTGACCAATTGAAGCTCCTAGAACCTGGTGCTCTGCTTCATATACAAAACTGTCGCTTTGATACCTTTTCGCTGCACAAATGGTTGAAATGTAGGAATATGCCAAATCTGATCAAATATACTGATTATTTGGTCCCTTGTTGTGACCTGCATTAAGCTCATATTAAAATCGCTGATCATTAAAATGAGCAGGACTGGAATCATTGGTATTTGGGCTGTAATAAAGGCCAATAACATGTTGATTGTTTCTTGCTTTTTTCAGCCGAAAGGCAGATATAAATATTAATGATCAGCAGAGGAAGAGCACTCTAAATGGCAAGCATTCAGAGAGTTTTACCACTTGCAGATTAGGGTGGTCAATTTTGATCTCCTCAATTTTAGTCTTAAGTTCAGCCACTACATAGATGGCGAAACCCCTGCCTGTTTGCTGTAGCCAAAGAATGATGGAAGGTTTAGAGGCACTAGAGACCAGGTTTCTTGGAAGTTTACCAAGTGGAAGAAGTCTATCTAGGCAATAAAGTGCTCAACCTTGATGATTTTATTGAAAAGCTGCTCTATGCTCCATGTGCAAATTGAGAAACTTTGTTTAGGGTGGCCATTGGTAAGATAATTACTCTATCAGTACTTCCTGTGCTTGTGTTGATCCGGTAACAGTGCACCTGGAAGGCAAGCCCAATCTGCTATGGTGTGTTGGGGTAGATTAAGTTGCCAATCAACTTTTTTGAATCTACGTTTGTCGAAGTTGCATCCATATATCTTGTTAAAAAAGTGGATCTGAGTCCCTCTGAGGACCAACTTTGGCTGGTGTTGCTCATTAGCTTCTAGCCCCCTAGTTTGTTCTTGCTTGACCTGTTTTTCTGAATGATTTTGGGAGGTGTGGGCTTTCTGGGGGCTACGAGGCAGTAGGAAATGACAACAAGCTTCAGCCAACTGCTCAATTTTGTGAATGACTGCCCACACCTGCTCCAAGAGTCTACCAGTTGCACACGTCATTACTGTGGCTTTTTTCCCAAAAGGAGTTAAGGAGCTTGAAAAAGAAATTAAGTGGATGTCATATGATTTAGTATGCCGTAGAGAAGCAATTTCCTGCACCAAGTGAAGCATATTATCTTTGTTGATTTTGTCACAATGTCCCCTCGATTTATATTTTTGTATAAACATGAGGTTACAGGATTTTTTTACCAGAACAGACCTGTCTCAGCACTGATTGCTTTGTAGGTGGCAAGCAAAGATCTACAAGATTGTGTTTTATAGCAACCTGGGGACTAGGTCTTACAACATAGCTGGTGATCGGGAAGGGGCCAGTGTTGGAAAATGTGGCTGCCAGCTAGGTACCTGGCCTTCTCTTTTGATTGATTAGGTGCAGTTTGTAGTCCTCAATACCACCACAGAAGTGAGAGTTTCTCTATTAGGGTTGGTTGATCAGGCTGTCTGCCAGGGTAGCTTCATTTGTTGCTGGATAATTTGGTCAGCATGTTCCCTCTCTTATTCCCCCACCACAAGCTAGATTAATCGGAGGTTGTTTGCTGCCTATGATTGTAAGACCTATCACAGCCTTAGTGGATGTTTAGAGATTTCTGTATTGTTGTTCGCTTCATTATCAATTTTTGTTCCTCTGGGCAGCCCCTCTTCTTTTCCCAGATCATTATATTCTTGGGGATTAGAGGGCAATCTGAAGAGTGAGTAGACTTGTTCAATCTACACCATTGAAGGTCATTTGACGGTTTGTTTATTAAGTGATGTTCTAAACCTCTTGAGCTGTCTTTTCATCAGTTAAGTATTACCTGCGATTTGATCTTCTGCTGGTACAGGGCTAAAGACTGGATAACTCAAAAGAGAATGGGCATGAGCTTGAGTGATTGAATTAGTTAGCTATTGATTGTATCTTGCCCAAAACCAGGAGCTAGTAAAAGGGCACAAATGTGTGCTGCACTGTTAGTCAGTGTTCCTTGCTCCCCCGTTATTAATGTGCTGGCATTAAAGCTTTCCGTAATTATTTGGCCGATTGCAAAGGGTTGTATACTTAGGTTATTATGTGGTCCAGCAGAAATGTGTTGACTTGAGAGCTGCGGGATATTAGGCGAACAATTGTCAGATGGTAAAGGCTTTAAAGACTTAATGGAAGCAGTGTTTTGCTCAACAGGGGGTTCAGGTTTCAACTGTAATTTGGTATCTGATAGAACAGAGCTTAGAGTGCCCGGATGTCTTGCCAACTTATCAAGAATCAGGTTGCATGCACGAGATGAAACTGGTTATACCGTATCAGCTTGAGCACTGGGTATCAATGAATTTAAAGCTCCAATTTTTGAGTCAATAGCTGTGACATAAACTGCCTCGCTATTAAGGAGATCCACCTGCAAATCTAACTTACTTGTTTGGTATGTTAGAGCATTTACAACAGACTGGAATAAGCAGAGCAGAACATCCCAGGCATTACTTGTCTCACCTTCCTGCCAAAGCATTGAGGTTTGGAGAATGTCTGACCTACAGCTGTGGAGGGAGATGTAAGAATTTGCTGATAGGTGTGAGCCTACAGAAAGCCACCTTAGGCCAAATGATGCCATATTCTTAGCCTAAGATGAAGGAAAGGTCTCGTCTAGCAGTTGCAAAGAAGGGGATCTGCTGCTTGACTGGGCTAAGGCTGCTGTATTTTGAATTGTCGACAGGGCTGTAAGCCGGGGGTTTCTCTATGATGGGCTCATCATTTTTGTGCTTGTTTAAGGAGGAAGTCAGCTGATCATAAGATAAAAGATGATGTACCTCACACAGATCTGAAAACTTTTCTTTTTACCTAAGGATTCATTTGCGTTTGTGATGTCATTGGTCGACACTTTTGCAGAGAGGGCTTAGGCATGGTTCTCCTTGACCTTTGGTGCTGTTGGCTGTATTGGCCTCTTTTCCCTGACTTTCAGACCCTTTTTTGCCCAGTTCTCCTAGTGAAGGGAGGTCTCTCTCTTTGTCATAGCTGGATATTGAGACCCAGCGCTCCCATGATTGTCTGCCGGCCGTGTGGCAAACATACTGGGCGATTGTGGCTGCATGGGCATTTGAGACCACATGCATCTTTATTATGTGTGAGCAGTGTGTCCATTGGATCTTTTAAACAAGAGAATTTGTTCCAAGAGTTAGTCTATGTGTCTAGGGGTGGGTCTGCCTACACTGGAGGTACATGATGGAGCCCCGCATCCTGCTGGGAAAGGCCTGTCACAAGTCCTATGAAATCACTTATATCATTATTATTTGTACAGTAGTAGCATAGTACCAGTAGACTGGTAGCCTGACTATGGCACCCAAGCTGATGGTAAGTGAGGGAGCACTCAATGTAAAGCGAGCCTCACCACGGTCCTAGCTGGGCCACTTTCACGCCCGCCAACTCTACCATCAAGAGGCATGCCACCAACCTCCAGTAGACTTGCAATGACCCCTGCATGTCACAAAGCTGAAAATATGCTGCCAAGGGAGTAGGGATACAGTGGACCTCAACGCAAATGCAATGGTCCACCCTTCCTGTGCTAATGACTAATGGTAGGCGATTGAGCAGGACCAAGCATGAGCAAACAGCAGCCAACACACAGGCGCACCAACTCAGACCAGCAAGAAGGATCAGTTTTCAAGCTTCTTGTAGTCCATGTTTAGTTGGAGCTCGATTTGGTCCCACTTTTTGCACAGGCTGGGTAGATAATAAACCCCTGTATGAAACATTAAATGGGGCATGCAGCAGGGAGTGTGGGTTGCGGTCTCTCTGAAGAAGCAAGCCGCACTAGACTAACACTGGTCGCTTCCGCCCCAAACAAAAAAGACTGCAGCCCTAGGGCCTTACAGCCTGAACTGGGGAGTTGAAGATAGGGTCAAAACCTTAGTCCTGGGGCCGGAGGAGCCAGGTATCAGCTGCTGGGGGTCACCTAAGCCACAGCATAGCCGCTGCGGTGCTGCTCGTCTTTGCTGGAGCTCCAATTTGCAGCAATTGACATTAACAGGTATCCAAGCATTTTCTCCATAGTCCCATATCACAGATTAGTGGTTGGCCATGAAAGCACCTTTCTTGAAGTTCTGCCATAGACTGAAAAGGACCGAAGGCCGTGCCTTAAAGGCTTGCATTTGGTCAAAGCTAACCGCAGATTTTGCCAGAGAAAATAACTCATGGTGGATATACCTTGAATTGCCTTATGCATGTTTTAAAAGAATAAACAAAACACCATCTATCTCTGGATCCTTAGTGATAAAACAGCATTTTGGAGCAGAAGCCATGCTTTGATCAAAATCAACAGCTACAAACAACTTCGACCACAAGATTATGTTGGTGAGCCCTTCTCAGTATTCTATAAACTAAACCTGATGCTTTTGAGATTCCGGGTTCTCCTTACTTTCGATTTTAGACTGCCAAAACTGAGCTCATACGAATGCAGGCTGTGCAACTACACATATGATCACCTGTTACACATGGTTTGTACCTGACTGGCGTCTGGCGTTACTCAATGAACAAAGATTATGGCTTAGACCACTGTTACTTTTGCATAATATCCATAATTGTCGACATGTGATCATCTTCAGTTTAAGTGGAGGGCATCCACAGGCTATGTATGAGTTTCATCAAATAATTCATGCATGTAACTGCTTTAATGTGAATATATATTGCTTTATATTGCATTAAAAATGCAGAAGTCACTGTAGAAAAACTATGGACCAGATTTACTAACATTTGGCGTCAAGGTTGCACCACTTTTTTATTGCATCCATGATGCAAAATGCTAGTAGATATTTACAAAAAAACACACAAGATGATGGACGGAATGTTGCACAATGGCAAAACATTCAACCCCAGTCACAGATCTGGGTTTAATCCATCGTTATATTGCTCACCAAGCCACCCCAGTTCAGACATGGCCATATGTAAATCAGTCTTGACCCTGTGCCTCGTGCGAAAAGTCCAGCCCGAACTGCCAAGCCATGTCTTCCCTGGACCGAAATCAAGCATCCTAGGACCGGTTTCAGGGTATCAGCCGTCTTCAGCCAGGATGCTTGTCCTGGCTGAAGGAAGGACCTGGCTTGGCAGTTTGGGCTGGACTGTTACCGTGGGGCACAGGGTCAATACTGATTTGCATATGGCTAGTTACAAACTAGAATGGCATGGTGAGCAAAAAAACGAAGGAATGAGGCCCAGATCTCTGTACTGGGTGAATGTATGACATTGTTCTGCATTCTGTCCATCAACTGTTGTTTTTGCATTTGTTACCCCGAGTGGGACGGGAATGCTCAGACGTAAGTCCTGTGCTCTCCATGCCACTGGAATCGAGATATCCTGGCTGATGAGGGCTGAAAGGCCGAAACCGGTCCAAGGATGCTTGTTTCCAGTCCAGGGAGGACCTGCCTTCGCAGTTCGGGCTGGACTGTTCCCATGGGACTCAGGGTCAAGACTGATTTGCATATGGCTGGGTTCAAACTGGAATGGCATGGTGAGCAAAAAAACTATGGATTTAGGCCCAGATCTCTGTACTGGGGTGAATGTATGACATTGTTCTGCATAATGTCCATCAACTGTTGTTTTTGCATTTGTCACCCCGAGTGGGACGGGTATGCTCAGACGTGAGTCCCGTACTTTCCATGCCACTTGAATCAAGCTATCCTGGCTGATGAGGGCTGAAAGCCCGAAACGGGTCCTAGGATGCTTGTTTCCAGTCCAGGGAGGACCTGACTTGGCAGTTCGGGCTGGACTGTTCCAATGGAGCACAGGGTCAAGACTAATTTGCATATGGCTGGGTTCAAACTGGAATGGCATGGTGAGCAAAAAAAAATGGATTTAGGTCCAGATCTCTGTACCTGGGTGAATGTATGACATTGCTCTGCATTCTGTCCATCAACTGTTGTTTTTGCAGCAGATATTTACAAAGCCACAAAGGGGCCATTTGCGCTGCCTTGCATGGCTTTGTAAAAAAAAATGTTCTGTACTACATTGCATTACATCATTCTGGGAGGCGTTCCATGGGTGGAAGATGGGCGTTCTATTCATCCACCCATTCATTTCATGGAATCCCCAAAGGTTTGTAAACCTGGGATTGTGTGAAATCCCTACTCCACCCAGAGTGTGGTATAATGAAGAGAAAAATGTCCTCATAATTTCCTCTTTCAGATGCACACATAGAAAGAGGAAAATGCCTGGAGAGATTGTTTTTGTTCAGGAAGGTATCCCTTCCTGCACAACAAATGTTTTCCTTGTAACAGAGGCATCCTTGCAGTGAGGTGCAAGGGTGCCTGCATTGGTGCTCAGCTGTCTGAAGTGCGCCAGCACAATGAGAGAGCAGAAGTGAGCCATATCTTGGTAGATATGGCGCATTTCTGCTCTCTACCTGTCAATGTACACAGCACAGCAAGTTGCCTTGTTACACTGCGTTGCAGGAAAGTTTAATAAATCTACCCCTATGTTTCTAGCTATCAACCTAGAGTACGGCACCAATTTACTGGTAACAACCCTTGTAGCATCAGCGTTTACTGTGGTGAGTGGTAGAGCTCAGTTTTGCAGAAATGCAGAACTTAAATAGAAATCTCTTTTTGCTAGTGGAGGTCTTTTAGTACAGGCATTGATGCTCTGAACTTAATTATAGCATTTGCATAGTGTATCTCGAGCTTTTATATATTTGTCTGTAAAAAATGTTTTCAAGTATTGCATTTATTATTGTAACGAGTGTATTTAACTGAGTATTAAACGAGCTATTGGCTACGTCATTCACGTATAGGGATTTGATCAGGGTAAAGGCAGTAGAAAATATCAGGATTCGAAATCTAAACTAGTTTAGTATTTAATGCTGTCATGTAAAGATGGAACCTCTTTCTCATACATCAATACTGGGAAGAAAGATGGAATTTGGAAGATGACAAGTTTAGCAGTATGTGTCCATGTTTTACAGACCCTGCACTCCTAATATTCTCAATAGCAGCTCAGTACTTTGGCTGTTAGAAAGACCACTGGCCCCATGGTGAGCACCTGAGGGAATGAGTAAATTGGTTGCTGAGTGAGAAAGAGTGTAAAGAAATTAGTAGCAAAACCCCACAAACAGAATGCACCCATGTTGGGCACGATTTACAAAGATTTTGCTATGGTTCTCTGTGACATGCTTTTGTAGTACTCTGGCTTTCTACTGAAGTCCCAGAGTAAACCAGGCATATTCCTGGATTAATCATGACCCACACTTACAATTCAGAAGCAAGCCGAGAGTACGGCAAGTGTAAAGTTACAATAGAATTCCTGTAAATCTGGCCAACTATTTAACTACTGTACACCCCAAGAGTTTAATGGATATATGGCACCTTAAGTACATTGCCTTCTAGTTTGACCTTCAGCAGAAGGACAAATCGGACTCAATTAGACTGACACACGGGATCCAGCAGGCAGACAATCAGGAAGACAAGGAAACAGACAGCAAGAGGTACATCTAGTCAAAAAGACAGAAAGATGAATAGAAAAGATTGCTAGAAGGGCATGCAGAAAAACAGAAACTGCTCACACTCTGATTAGTAACAACAACCGCCGACAGCGTTCTAGATCAAATGTTGAGTGCTCGTTTGGCAATTACAATTCCTGTGCAGCAATTATGACCAATTTCCCAGATCCAGTTGTAAAATATAGAGACATTTCAAACTTGTAAAAAATTATATGCATTCTTGATAGTCTATTTCTGTGTCCATATAAATCCTGCTCTGATGGAGCTGTAAACCAGAAGGTGACCATGTCAGCTTTCTTCGGTGCAATAATGAATAGAAGCATGCAATAAAAATGAAAGTATTTTCCCTCATCATTTATTGTTCACATAAAGATCTCTCAGACTGCTGGGGTCCAGCAAAGTACTAAATGCCAAATGAAGTTTTATAGCAGCTGTTTTACTAGTGCATGCTAACCAGTCTAGAAAAATGAGCCTGTAAATTTCGCAGCTACATTATAGTGTCATACATTTTTTTTGCAACCCCCTTGCATAAGCAATTCTAAAACGTGGGGAGGCATGATATACTGTTAATGTTTTAGCTGATAAAGTTGGAGTGATAAAAATCATTAAAATAATGGACCAACTCGAACACGTGCTGGCAATAATTCACGGAAGCTACTGTATAAACACATTGCTTGATTTACATTTCAATTTAGAGAGCATGTACAGTAAAATCCAGCTTGAAATGCCGCTAATATTTTGTGGCTTCAATGTGGTTACATATTCGCCGCATCGGAGGTTTTAGAATAGCTTTAATTCTTTCGTTAATGCAGCGGTATATTTGTGGCTTGTCCGACAGGTTTTAAGACCTGAATGAAGGCATGCAGTTAATAGCAGAAATACGAGGGCAGCGACAATGAGGAGCGTAACACAGCAAAAATAGCTGAGCTAGCCAAAGTTGTTTTTCTTTTAACTTTGATCAGAGCAATAACACAACATGGATCAGGCTGCATTCACGTGGCCAAGGAAGTGTACTTTCCCACAGCCATTAGGCCAAATCGAAAAGTGCAAATACAATATTTACATTAAGCATCCAGGGAGAAAAATAAATTTTTCACTGACAGGCGCACAATTCAATTTTTACCTTTTCATTTTTTCCGTAGTCCGTTGTGCAAATATCAGTATAAAATTGCCCTATTAACGTTTAAATTCTTATGTGCTCTTCGTGTATTTTAATCAGAGGGCCTTATTACAGTTTTGTTGGTCCACGGAACCGCCAAACTTGTGGTGGCGGACTGCAGGCCGCCAGACTGGTGGTTCGCCCGCTGCATTAGGACTGAGGCGGCTGGACCACCACAGGAACATTGCAGTCGCCAGGGATCCACGATGCCTGGCGGTGACGCAGCAGTCTGAGGCCCCCAGTATGCTGGGGGTGCTTCTGCATCACCACCAAGCATATTAGGAGTTTCCTCACTGCCACAATTTTTATGGTGGTGCGACCGCCATCAAAAGTGTGGCAGTGAGGAAACAAAGGTGTGGCTATGCCACATGGGGTGCATGCAGGGGGGCACATGGTGTGCCCCACTCTCTGCATGCAACCCTGCATGAAATGAAAGAGCAAACATTGTGCCTTTCGGTCCATGTATTGACGCTCCCATTGCGGTGTCTATTTCAAAGGCACCACCGTGGGAATGACAAAGAACTACCCGCCAGTGACTTAGAACGTCTTAATGTGGCGGGTGGTCTAATTATGGCTTTGGTGGTGTGGGAGTGGGCTGCTTGTGTGTCATAAGAAGACCCATGTAGGAAGTTCCAGCCAGATTAGGAGTTTTCTCCTGGTCTGCCAGGCGGTTCTTTACAATTCCCAGGGTGGTGCCTATGAAATAGCCTTGTGACCGCCGCACCACCCCCAGGGATCTCTGATCCTTGGCAGTTATGATGGTCCCAGGGTGGCATGACCATCCTGGCCATAATAGGGTGGTCAGAAAACCGCCACTGCCGTGACGCCACAAGTCTGGTGGTCAATGGACTACCAGACTCGTAATAGGCAGAGATGTTTTAAGGCATGGGCAAAGTGGGCTCTGGCCCAGGGCCCCACAATTTCAGGGGGGCCCCTGATAGGGCCAGCTGTTTTCTGCAGAGTCTTGCTCTGATGACCTTGAGTAATGAGTAAACATATTGTTTTAAATATTGTTTCCTTCAATTTATTTTAACGTGGGTGATGTGTGGGAGTTTATCATAGACATTTCGCAGAGAAAGTTTTTTATGATTCATGCAATACCTACAAAAAGTTCTTTTTAGATCAAAAGAGGATCTCAGATACGAGAGATGGGAAGGGGTCACAGAGAATATTTGAAGCATTATCCGTGAGTTTCTTCTGTGTTAAAATATTGAAAGCACACAGCACTATCTCTGCTTGTTAGCTGTAAACATATTTAGATTTTGGACAAGTGTGCCTGTGCACTGTCAGTTTCCTGGCCAAGGATGGCATGAAAGAGGCTGTAGTATCTTACGAGTTTTATGACAAAACCCATTTAGTTCCTACTGGACTCCTTATAGCTGTGACATGGGTGTTAGAGCGAAAAAATCAAAATGAGGTATGCAGTTCCTATCGAAGGGTGAAGATCTACTAGGGGGTTGAAAGAGCTTTTAATTGTAACAAAGGAACCCAACAAATAAAATATTTTTTTGGGCTCCTATAGTTATTTCAATACACTTTTTCAAATCTTCTCACCTCCATTCACACACTTCACCACACTCCATGCTCCACATCTGCAAAAAAGAAAGAACTCCGGCAAAGAGCCCCTTCATAGGGCCTGTTAGGCATTGCAGCAACAGCCCAAGGAATAGCAGCCCTATGACAAAGTTTGAAATCCCTTGGAGTGTGTGAGGGAACTTGCACCTAAAGAAGCACTCCCCCTCTTTAACCCCTTCTCTTTCAACCCACAGAAATGTGAGGAAAACGTGTTTTTTAAACTAAGTTTAAGGTTTGCAAGGGATTCTGGGTAACAGAACCTGGTGAGAGGTACACAAACCACCTCATCCTGGATTTCCCTTGGTGTATAGTTTAAAAGAATGTACAGGTTTACTAGGTTTCACTAGCTGCCGGATAGGACAGGGCACAAAATCAACAGCTAGGCACATTGCAAATGAAAGGTCAGTGCCTAGTGGGCTTTCTGCCACCTTGGGGGGGGAGCAGATTGGGGGCTATTGCCCCAATATGCCCCCAACAGGGGCAGAAAGACTGTAGCAATTTCTTTGGGGGGTGGGTGGTAGCATTGTTATGCCCATTCTGGGCAGCCCCCACCCCTATGTATAAAAAGCCAGCAAAATCTTTAATAATGAATTAAGCTATATTGTGCGGTACTCTTATATGTGGCACTATGAATATTATGTGTAATTTCAAGCAAAAACGACAACTGGTCACAATTTATAAAGAAAGCATTAAACACACATGTGATTTGTTCCCGATTTGTTCCCACTACGCCCTGGTGAGTGCACTGCATTTGATGCATTTTAGCGCACCACCTTACAATCTAAACCTATAAAAGCTCATTAGTATTATTGTGTCACATGGGTACATGAGGCCAGGTGTAAATATATATATATATATGGCATAGCAAAACCTAAAATGGTGGAGCCAAACTCTGCTGCTCCGCTAGCTAAGGTCCTAAAACACCTCCCTACACCCACATTATCAACATTGGCCATATGGCAGAGCCCTAAAATGATTGAATGACACAGCATACCCGCACAAGAGACTACCCTCTGGTTGGGCAATTGGTTCCACTCTGGAGCCCAGGCACTTGAGTTCAAAGGGTGAGTCAACATTGATATTTCCAAACTAGGAGCTGTATGGAAAGTAGACCCTAATGAAATCCTATTATGAATCACAATAACATTTCCTCCTACATAAATCTCAGTTCTTCCACTTCATACAGCTACCACATGTACTCTCCCCCTCAGAGATAAATATTTACATCTAACATATTGTAACCCATTGAAAGCTAAACTGATGATGGATGTTGAGGCTCTGCTGGTCATAAATTGCAAATGCTCCTGATCTAATGAGCCACTTGTGCAGAGCCTGGAAACCAAATTTGGGAGAGTTAGATGACCATAATTGTAGGGAAGCAAAAAGAACAATTGATAGACAGACCTTTGAACAATGTCAAACATTCACCCCAGTACAGAGGTGTGGGCCAAAATACATAGTTGTGTTGCTCTTAATCCCATTCCAGTTTAAACCCAGCCATATGCAAATCAGTCTTGACCCTGCTCCCTATGGGAACAGTTTAGCCTGAACTACCAGGCCATGTTCTCCATGGACCAGAAACAAGCATCCTAGGCCTGGTTTAGGGGGTTCACCCCTAATCAGCCAGACCAGCTTGACTCCAGTGACATGCAGAGCACGGGACCGATGCCTGGGCATACCCGTCCCACACGGGGGTTACTGAAGGAAAAAGACCAATCGATGGACAGAATCTTGAAAAATATCAAACATTCACCCTAGTTCAGAGATCCTTGCCTAAATCTATTGATTTTTTCTTCCCAAGCCATCCCAGTTTAAACCCAGCCATATGCAAACCTGTTGTGACCCTGCTTGCTATGGAAACAGTCCAGCCAGAACTGCCTGGCCAGGTTCTCCCTGGACCAGAAACAAGCATCATAGGACCGGTTTGAGGTTTTCACCCCTCATCATCCTTGCTAGCCTCACTCCAGTGGCATGGAGAGCACAGGACCCACGTCTGGGCATACCTGTCCCACTCAGGGTGACAAAAGCAAACTGAACAATTGATGGACAGAATGATGAACAATGTCAAACTTTCACCCCAGTGCAGAGATCTAGGCCTAAATCCATCCTTTCTTTGCTCCCCATGCCATTCCGGTTTAATCCCAACCATTTTCAAATCAGCCCTGCCCTGGTCCCTATGGGAACAGTCCAGCACAATATGCCAGACCAGGGTCTCAAATATTAGAAGTATCTTCCCAGCTTAGGCTCATTTAGTGGCGCTAGTTATAGAAAATAAACTATACCTATAATCGAATGCACAAAATGTATGCCACATGCCCACCTACCTGCACTAGATGTTGATCCTTCATAGGCACGTTGATTCTTATGATCTGGAAACGCCCTGCCATACAGCTATATGGGAAGAAAATCCAACATCCGTGGTACTCTGAGGCTCTTGCATTAAAAAAAAAGCAATGTAAACTACTGGAAGGCATCTGGAGGCGATCGTACGATCACCTGGCCGAAATCAACTTCAGATCAGCTACTAAAGCATATCATAAACTAATAAAGACGTCTAAAGCCAAGTAATACACCAACCTGATCAACTCCAGCACCAACCGCTCCAAAACAATTTTTTCTTTAGTAAAGGATCTGACCAAGGCCCCGGAGGGTGCAGGTAACCTGATAGTGTCCAATGCACAATGCGAAGAGCTAGCATATATCTTTATTGACAAAGTCAAAGGGATTTACAACTCTTTGAACCTGGATGGACATATCATTAATTCTAGCTCCACCATAGGTCCAAATGATCTCCCATACTCACTACAAATTCTTCCGCCCATTGAGCAGAGTAGGATGGAATTTCTGACAAAAAAAGTAAAGTCTGGTTCCCCGGTAGATCCCGTCAAACCTGAGTTATTTAGATCATTCCAAAACTCCATTTTGCGGGAGGGGCAGGCGCTAATTAACAACTCGCTCCAGTCAGCCATCATCCCCAAATCCTGGAAACATGCTAAAGTAGTCCCCCTCCTAAAAAAACCCTCGCTGGATCCCGCAAGATCGGATAGCTTCAGACCTATCTCGTTACTACCGTACCTCACTAAGGTGATGGAGGCTCATGTGAATTCCATTTTGACCACCTACCTGGAGTCCAACGGAATTCTGGATGAGTCCCAAAACGGATTCCGTGCTAAACACAGCACGGAGTCTGCTTTATTGGCCGTCACGGAACATCTGAGGGAGGCGCAGGACCAGGGTGAGACATCAACTCTGGTTCTGCTGAACTTGAGCGCAGCTTTCGACACGGTCTCCCACAGGATCCTGCTTGAGAGACTGTGGGAGATCAAAGTCAGGGAGAGTGCCCTGGACTGGTTCGCGTCATTTCTATCTGACCGTTCCTTCCAGGTGCACGCCCCGCCGTACTCATCCAGCAGGCACCCCTGGAATGTGGGGTCCCGCAGGGTTCTGCGCTCAGCCCCACATTGTTCAATGTGTATGTCCGCCCTCTGGCCATGCTGGCCCGGGAACGTAAGATTAAATTAATATCATACGCGGACGATACACAACTCATTTTCACCTTCTCCAAAAACACTGTGGCTGACCAAATTAAATTCCAGGAAGATATCCTGGCTATATCAAACTGGTTGTCGCAGAACTATCTCCAGCTAAATTAATCTAAAACGGAGATACTGCTCATAGGCAATGAAGCACAGAAATGGGACAAACACTGGTGGCCTGCCACTTTAGGACGTCCCCCCCTTCCAAGGAGGTAGTTAAAAATTTGGGGCGTGATGTTGGACAACTCACTCTCGCTGGAGGCTCATGCCAAGAGAGTGGCAGGTACCTGTTACGGTCGCCTACGCTCTCTTAAATCCATTCTCGCTTTCTTTGAGCCCAAGCCCTAGTCTTATCCCATCTAGACTATTGCAATGCTCTCATGCTTGGCTCTAACTTGACGGTGATAAATAGGCTACAAAGAGCCCAGAATGCTGCCGCCCGTATTTTGTTCGCACTACCAAAAACCTGCCACACCTCTCCCATTCTTTGACGTCTGCACTGATTGCCGATCAAACAACGCATCCAGTTTAAAACTCTATGCCTAACCCACAAAATTCCTTATGGCGTTGGCCCCCAAACTCTGCAGGGACTCTGTTCCCTCTATGCCCCTATGCGTGCCCTCCGTTCGGCGGATCTATTTCTTGCCTGCATAATCAAGATCCGGAGGAGTAGAGCTGGTGGCCGCTCCTTCAGTTATCTGGCCCGAAGCTCTGGAATTCGATCCCTCTAGGGGCTCGGACCACTCCTAACAACATGCTATTTTGTAAACAGATTAAAACCTGGCTGTTTTCCTCCATTTAACTTACCTTTACCTGCTGCGCTGTTCTGCCCTCTGGTATGTCCACAAGCACTGGGACGCCCCGTTGCTGGGGGAGCCATGCGCTATATAAACAGATTTAACATAACATTTAACATAACATAACAAACAATGCTATGTTCCCGGGGCTCCCAGTCAACTTCACATCTAAGGTGTTTCTATTTAGCCTTATTGAAGAAACTGGAGGTACCTATGCAACCTCAAAGTGTGCCTTTATTGGCCTCAGTTATTTAATAGCCAAATATGATATAGCTCAGCAATAGAGAGCCCAACATCATGCCACCCTGCAAGAGTGGAATTGGGTATATATCACAATTCGACACTTAAACATGACAAGATTTGGGGTCCATGGATATGTTTATCTTATATGTAATACTCTTGTGAACCTTGCTATCTTTACTGACTTTCTGGCAATACTACTGAGCATGTTTGATAAAGTTTGTGATGAGACTCATTCTACAGAATCTTATGTAGGGGCTTATGATTCTATCACTTTGTACCTGTATCTATAACCTGAAGCCGTACGTGGATACTCTGCTCACTTTTACTGATCTTTTATGGGAATTATTTGTGCCACACATATATGCCAGGCTTGTTTTTTTTATTTTGGATTTAAAACAATACAAATGTTTGGAAAAAAGGAGATAGTATAATTTAATAACTCAGTACCCAAACTGGATATCTACGTTGCAAAGAACAACAATGTAAGTATTCCAGTCCAAACCCTTCATGATTAAATGTGTAAATGCCTTCATCAATGTGTTTATGTTAGCTAAATAACAACCTTTTACAATAAAGCTCATTTGAAATAGGAAAATTACATTTTTGTAACACAACTACACAAGTGCAGCAAGTTAATCACTTTGGGCCCGATTCACAGAATGAACTTAAGACTAAATCCTAAACTTACTACTATTTGGTATTCACAGAATGCACTTACTACTTTAGGGATTCACAGATTAAACTTACTACTTTCGGGATTCACAGAATAAACTTAATACTTTCGGTATTCACAGAATAGATTTAAGACTACTAACTTTACGTCCGCACTCGGGCCGTAAATTCCGGCCCGGAGGCGGAGTTTCTGGCTTGGGGGCAGAGCTTACGGCCCGGAGGCGGAGCTTGCGGCTTGGAGGCGGAGCTTCCGGCCCAGAGGTGGAGATTTCAGCATACCCACCTCAGAGTCCACAAGAAATGTCATAAGTATTGAGGGCCATATTTCTAAAGGGGTTGCGTCGCTTTTGCACCACACAATGTGGTGCAAAAGAGGCACAATGCTTAAGATGCCATTTATCATGCTGTGTAAGGCACCCTTGCATGACCCTGAGTGGCTTGATAAATCCAGAGATGCATTCCAGAGGTGGTGCTTAGGCAGTGTTGGATGAGAGAGCGTGTTTTCCGACAGTGCATATCCCTCATTAACCTCAGATAGGAGGTCATACAGTTCTATAGACTCGGAGTCCATCATGGAATTGATGGAGAAAAGAGGGCCTAGTCTCCAGCTACCAACTGCAAGACCCAATAACATACCACCATTTGTGAAACCGATGACTGCACTTTACATGTTGGCATCCGATTCCTTTCCAAGTCAAATTGGCTGAAATTTCACAGGGAGCATTTTCTGCCTTTCTCCCATCTGTTTTGGATGCCAACATTACATTCACACCCCAATACCTTCTTACAAAGACTGGTTACCAAGCAAGGATTCTATGCCACAGCTGGCTTTCCTCATGTTCTTGGTGCAATTGATTGCACATATGTGCAATTTGTGCTGTCCCCTGCAACATCCCATCAGTACAGAAACTGCAAGCACACCTTGTCCATCAATGTCCAGGCCATAGTGTACCATCAGAGAATGCCCATTAATGTACTGGCAAAATATCCTGGAAGTCCACATGATGCATACATCTTCTGACACTGTACCATCAATGAGCAGTTTCAGAGAAGCACATATGGGAATGGTGCTGTGGGTTTTATTTTTTTTTATTTTATTTTTTTATTATATTCTTATATAGCGCCAGAATCGACCCCCGAAGGGGTATCTCCGCGCTTGCCTTGGGAACCCGTCCTCGTTTTTCCCTGTGAGATAGCCCCTACAGGGCATCCCCAAGGTGAAAGCCAGGCATCCCGCCGCGGGGGGCCGTTGTGGAGATTAAGCAAGCTTAATGCCCAGAGTTGCAGAGTGTGAACCCATGATTAGGTCAGGCACCGAAGCGAGAATTATCGAGTCCATGGACATTTGAGCTCAAGACCCTGCCGCGTCGGGAATTGAACCCTGGTCCCGGGTCTGACCTCTGCTTCAGGGTCTGCCTGCTCTAACCAGTGAGCCACACTTCTCCACAGGGAGCGTGCACAAAAGCTTACATTTTACAAGTTCATGTTTAAACTTGATATCTTTTTAAACAGTGACTTTTAGCATACTTTGCACATACATGATAACATACTCAGAAAGTGTTCTGCTTGTAATGCATTTTTCTCCATAAGCATTTTATCACGACCGTCTACATTATGTTCAAGGATAAAGCACACTGAGCGCTCTGCCCTTGTATGTTGTTGTCTATTTGGAGACAGCTCTGAATCGGAAATACAAACAATGACTTAGCACAGGACCTCAGACACAGTGCGAACAAAGCAAGTTTTATTATATAAACAGGTTCCTAGTTTCGGCCTGTGATAGGAGCACTTCCATGGATTATCATAGACATTCGCCTGTGACTGATTGTCAGCCCTGCTGACCTCCATCACTATCATGGAAACAATAGCGGCCTGTCTGTACCAGACTGGCTTCCTGATACATCACACATACAGGGAAATGGGGAGTAAAGCTTCTCCAAAAGATCTGGCTGACACTTCTTATTACACACTAGTGTAGAGTAACAGCAGGTAGGGTTTCTTCATTGTGATATATTCATATACTCACTGCAACCTTATAATTGTTGAATTACTCATCTTCTTTGACATTCCTGTAATGCTTGTAACAATGCTCTGTATCCTTCTACCGATAATTGAGGTTTATGTACTTTACACAAGAATCCAGTTGATTCAATAAAGGTTTAAAATGCCAAGTTGGGCATGCCTAAGGTAACTACGAAAGGGTAGATCTGTTTCCTTAATTTCATTGTGGAGCCAGAGTGGTCATGTTCTGAGGTCGCAGACACCATCCGGTACCCTGTCAGGTTAAGGGGTTCAGATTGCGCACTCTGAGCTAGCCAGGAATTTAGCCAACTTATTCTGATGATATGCATGGACTAAGTTTCTATATTTTGATGCATATGATGTCCAAACACACAGTCTTACTTGATTCGCAGGAACATCACGGAAAATGTTCTCCCTATTGGTAAGGAACCAGAACCATACATTATACTAACTAGGAAGTTGTACTGAATGACATAATAGCCACCTCTTTGTGTGTGTGTATAGATCTTGTGTCAGTAATCAATCAATCAATCAATCAAGATTTTAATATTGCTGCTATTCACCCGATAGGGTATCCATATGTTTGCAGGTCCTGGAAGATTCATTTGAACAGCCAGGTCTTGAGGGCACTTTGGAATTTCAGAAGTGAGGTGAGGGTCCTGAGCTGCATCGTGAGGCTGTTCCAGGTCTTTGCTACGCTGTAGAAGAAGGAGCATACTCCACTTATGCTCCAGTAGAAGTGGGGAGTGTGGGCCAGTGAAAGGGAGGCAGAGTGTGGTGTTCTCGATGGTTGGTGAAAGTTCAGGTGGTGATTAATGCATGTGGGCCCTTGATTGTGTAGAGCCATGGGTGCGTGGGTCAGCAGCTTGAATTGGCATCTCTTCTGTATATGGAGCCAATGTAGCTGCTTTAGATGTGATGTGAGTTTGTCGAGGGAGGTCAAGGATGAGTATGGATGCAGCGTTCTGTATTGTTTGAAGTCTCTGTAGGAGGCGTGTAGATATTCCTATGTAGAGAGTGTTGCCATGATTCAGTAGGCTGGTGTCAAGGAGCATCTTGTGTGCATGGTAGCCTCTATATGGTCTACTATATCAGTCGTAAAAAGAACAAAAGGCAGAGGATATGGCATTGATCAGTGATTTCATGGTGAGCTTGTTATCAATGATAATGTAGAGGTTATTGGTGTGGGTGGCGGGTCTGGATGCAGGTCCTAGGTCCTAGGTCTGAAGGCCACCAGGAGTCATTCCTGGCATCACTGTTCTTGTAGAATATCAGTAGTTCTGCCTTTTCCATGGTCAGCTTCAAGTTGTTCTTCTTAATCCAGCTGGCAATGCTTGTCATTAGGTGTGAGCGCAAAATCCGTTCCGCTTGCGGATTTCGCAGACTTTCGGTAAATCGCAATCCGCGAACTCCCGCAAATTTACCGAAAATCCGCGAATCCGCGAGCGGCGGATTCGGGGGGCAAAAGTTCAAGCCTTCAAGCTTGAAGTTTTTGTAACTATTTTAGGATGGCGCCGGCAAGCTGCCAGCACCATCCTAAAATAGTTACTAAGTTAGCTTCAACAGGAAGAACTAATAGATAAAATCAAGCAGGTGCTTAGTTACAGGATGATGGATGAACAGCTCACTCAAGGGACCCCTGCGCACATCGGTGTGCATAGTAACACACACATGGCCGCTGGAACTAGTTGAAGCTCAAATTCAGTGACTCATTCATCAGCCCAAAAACAATCGTGAGCGTCATCTAGGCTGAGCAGGTGTGCCTTCTTCCCAAATCTACCGTCGAAATTCAGCTGTGATGCTGGATAGAGGCCTTTGTATCCTTGACTTTCACGAGCGCAATCCTCGTGCTGTTCCTGTGACCAGGAGCTTCTTTCTCTTCATCTGCTGCTCTGATCGGTCTCTGGCCATTTATACACACAAGAGGCACTTGAACTCGCACAGAAGACCCCCCATTTAAAAAATCTGCCAAATCTGCGAATCTGCAAATTCGCGGATTTTGAGGATCCGCGAATACGCAAATCCGCAAATTCGCGGATCGTGGATCCGCGAAATACGCCCATGCTTACTTGTCATGCAACTGTAGAAGCTGGTTGTGAAGTTGGTAGAGTTGTTGGTGAGGGAGAGGATGAGTTGGGTGTTGTCTTCATCGGATATTATGTTGAGACTGTGAGATCTGACCGATTTGGCCAATGAGATCATGTATGTGTTGAAGAGCGTAGGGCTCAGGAATGAGTCTTGGGGAACACAGCAGACAATATCCTTGGGTTCTGAGGTAAAAAGTGGTAGAACCCTATGTGTTCTACTGACCATCGATGAAGGAGGTCATCCTTAAGAGTGCGGTCCCTGGATGCCAACATGGTGGAGTCCTTCGGTCAGACTGTGGTGGGATATGATGTTGAAGCCTGTTGAGAAGCCAAGGAGGATCAGAGCCGCTATTGCTCCTCTTTTGAAGAGGGTTCAGATGTTGGTGGTTGAAATCACGACAGACTTGGTGCTGTGATTGCTGCGGAAGCTGCATTGGGAGGCATTGAGTAGCTGGCTCTACTCCAGGTGTGTCGTGAGTTGACTGTTAGTCAACTGACAGTCTTTTCCAATTTTTTGACTTGGAATGTTAGGAAGGAGATTGGTGGGTATTTTGTGAGTTCACAGGAGTCGGTGGATGGTTTTGTGAGTAGCAGTTTGACTGAGGCATGTTTCCAGGTGTAAGAAAATGTTGCAGTGGTGATTGAGGTAATGAGCAGTGTGGGGAGTTCCTGACCCATCCTTTGGTTTCTGAAGTTGAACATGTGGTGAGGGCATGAGTCTGTGTGAGCTACTGAGTGGATGAATTTCATGATGGAAGTTATGTCCTGGGTGGAGAGCTGGTTCCAAGTTGTCAGTCTGTGGTGTGTGTTGGTTGTGGTAAGGGTTTATCAGTCGAGGAAGTCCATGGCTGTATTTTGGGGGTCAAAGTTTCTGTATATGATTGCCATCTTGTCATGGAAGAATTGTGTCATATGCACATACTGAGAATAACTTACTTCAAAATGTAGACAATAATGTCCCATTGTGTCATTCCCTCACTAGTCCTGAAATGGAAGTAAGAAAATATGCACAGTGTTGAACAAATCAATACACAAATCATGTGGTTCACAAATAAATTCAAATTGAGTAGAAAGGATACATATTAGCTAGGATTGAGATGTGTGCATTTGTAATGGTTTCTCAAGGTTGGATTATTATTTAAAGGTCAACTCAAATAGCGGGTGTTTGACAAATCCTGCGTTCCTAAGTAAATGTCACACATGACAGAAAATGTTTATGTTGACCAAAGTATCAGGAGCAGAAATCGAAGAAGAGGGTGTAAATTCTATGTGTGTCATGCACAGTAAGTGTACCATAAATTCATGTGTAAATGTCAACTCTAGATACACATGTGATACCAAAATCGCAAAGTACTCCTATTTTTCAGTCTTTCCAACATTTTAGGCCCATACAAACACATAGATAATAACCCACATTGGCACATTGGCATACTTCATCATTTTGATAGATGAACATTGTAGTGGCTCAAGTTGTCTGTATTTGACTTTTGACCCTGCTTCCCTGAGGCCCAGCCCCCTGCACACCCATTTGCCTCCCTGCTCCCGCCTCCCAGCAGCTCCTTCCTCCCAAGCCACCTCATATGCAGGCCGCGAAGTGGTAGCAGGAGCAACCTTTGACCCTGCTCGCAGGCAGGTCTCCCCCACTCCGCTGCTCGTCACCTGATTCCTGCCTCCTTGCTGCCCTGTGTGCTGGCTCCCCCCCGCCCCCTCAGGTTTTGATCCGGCCCTTCCCACCGCTGCTTCCCTGTGGCCCCGCCCCCCTGCACACCCTTCGCCTCCCCGCTCCCGCCTCCTAGCTGCTCCTCCCTCTCAATCCAACTCATATGCAGGCCGCGCGCAGCAGGCGTACCGCTGGCGCACCCAAGGCAAGTCCATCTCTGCCCGTCCGCGCCTGGACTGCACCCAGCGCCAGAACCCCTGGACCCCACGGACTCCACGACACCAGAATCCACTATGACACCAACACCCTCCACGCACTCAACGCTGGCCAAAACTACACCTGATTCCAGGCTGCCCCGAAACAGACCTACGGACCCTTCTCCTGCCGCACCTGCAGTGCCACCTGCGACAGTACCACCAAACCTCCAAGGACGGGACCCAACCACCTCCGCTACATACTTCTCAACACCCGCTCTGCACGCAAACACGCCGTCGAGCTCTGGGATCTGCTCGACATCTGTGCCCCAGATGTGACCTTCCTCACGAGACCTGGTGGAACGACTCCTCGGTGCCTGACATCGCCATAGCCATCCCAGACGGCTACAAGATCACCCGCAGGGATCGCGCCAACGGAATCAGGGAAGAAATAGCCATCGTCCACAAGTCCACCCTAAAGGTCGCCACCCACCCAGACGACACCTTCAACACCGCTGAACACTTGCACTTCCGGATGCACACCAACCCCAACACCACCCTCAGAGGAACACTCATCTACAAACCCCCTGGACCCTGGGCTTAGTTCAGCGACTCCATCGCCGACCTCGCCAGCACCCAAGCACTCACCTTCACGGACTACATCCTCCTCGGGAACCTGAATTTCCACCTCGAGAACAACAACAACGCCAACTCCGCCACCCTGATCGACAACCTCGCCAACCTCAGCCTCAGACAACTTGTCACCGCACCCACCCACAACCCTGGCCACATGCTGGACCCTGTCTTCTCCACAGGATCCCACGTCGCCTTCGACCACACCACCAAACTCCACTTGACCGATCACTGCTGCATCCATTTCACCTTCAAGAAACCAACCACTCACCACTGCACCCAAAAGCTGCCTCCCCGCTGCTGGAACAAAGTCACCAAAGACCACCTGATCACCACCCTCGCCCAGAACCCACCCACCTACCCCACCAACCCAGACGTCGCAGCCCACCACCTCAGACAATGGATCGATGACTGCGGCTACACCCACGCCCCGCTCAAGAAACCCTCCAGCAGCCACACCTACAAGAGAGTCACCTGGTTTACCGACGAGCTCCAGACCTCCAAACGTGCATGCCAGAAACTGGAGAAGACATGGCTCCACAAACGCACACCAGACAACTACGCAGCCTACAAAGACGCCACCCGCAGACATCCCCACCTCATCAGATTAGCCAAGAGATCCTCCTTCAAGGACCGCTTGGATAACAACTCTTACGACAGCAAAGAGCTCTTCAGCATTGTAAAGGAACTCTCAAACCCAGAGCCAACGCCAACGACATCCCGGCCTCACAAGAACCATGTGACTCACTAGCCATTTTCTTCGACCGCAAGATTGCCGACATCCACGACAGCTTCAACACCATGACCGTCCGACTACTCCAGACTCCACCACCCCTGTGAACACCACCAGCACCAACCGCCTGACCTCCTGGTCCAATGTCAATGACGATGAGACACGCAAGGTCACGAACTCTATCCACTCAGGATCTCTATCAGACCCGTGCCCACACCACATATTCACCGAAGCAGACAGAGCCATCACATCCCAACTACGGAAGGTCATCAACATCTCCTTCGAGACAGCGACATTCACGGAAAGCTGGAAGCACGCCAAAATCAACACCCTTCTCAAGAAGCCCAAAGCCGACCCCAAGGATCTCAAGAACTTCCGGCCCATCTCCCTGCTCCCGTTCCCGGCAAAGGTAATCGAGAAAATCGTCAACATGCAATTAGCCCGCCACCTGGAAGACAACATCTTGGACCCTTCCCAGTCCAGATTCAGATGAAACCACAGCACCGAGACAGCCCTCATTGCCGCCACAGACAACATCAGGCACCAACTAGACAATGGTGAAACAGCAGCCCTCATCCTTCTGGACCTGTCAGCCGCCTTCGACACGGTCTGCCATCGCACTCTAAAGACACGCCTCCTAGAGGCCCTTGACTGGACCACGTCCTTCCTCTCCGGCAGAACACCTCCCGCCCTTCCGATCCGAAGCCACCGACATCATCTGCGGCGTTCCCCAGGGCTCATCCGTCAGCTGGACGCTGTTCAACCTCTACATGGCCCCCCTGGCACAAGTGGCCCGCCATCATGACCTTAACATCAACTGCAATGCCGACGTCACCCAGCTCATCCTAGCCCTCACCAAGGACCCATACACCGCCAAAACCAACCTCCATGAGGGAATAAAGGCTGCCGCCGACTGAATGAGGAGCAGCGGTCTGAAGCTGAACTCGGACAAGACGGAGGTCCTCCTACTCAGACCCACCATCTCAGCCAGGGACAACTACTGGTGGCCGACCACACTGGGAACAGCAACAACACCCACCGACCATGCACGCAACCTAGGAATCATCCCTGACTCCTCCCTCACCATGTCTAAGCAGGTCAACGCCGTCTCCTCCTCCTACAACGCCCTCCGCGTGCTCCGCAGGATCTACAAGTGGATCCCCACCAAAACAAGATGAACGATGACACAGGCCCTAGTCAGCAGCAGACTGGACTACGGCAACGCACTCTACGCAGGAATTCCAGCCAAACACCTACGACGACTACAATGCATCCAAAAGACCTCCGCCCGACTGATCGTCAGCATCCCCAGCCTCAGCCACATCACCCCCCACCTGAGAAACCTACACTGGCTCCCCAACGACAAGAGGATCACCTTCAAGCTCCTCACCCACGGACACAAAGCACTCCACAACACCGGACCAGCCTACCTGAACAGCAGACTTAGCTTCCACACCCCCACCCGCCAGCTCTGCTCCACCAGCCTCGCCCTCGCCACTGCCCCCCGCCTCCAACGAACGACCTCCAGCGGCAGATCCTTCACCTACCTCACCGCCAAGACCTGGAACACCCTCCCTACCAACATTGGGCAGACCCAAGACCTACTCGCATTCAGAAGACTCCTCAAGAACTGTTTTGGTATTCACAGAATGAACTTACTCATTTCGGTATTCACAGAAGTTAGGACTACTAACTTTAGGACTCCTAAATGCCTTCTGTGAATACCGAAAGTCTTAAAATTATGACTTTTCTGAATTTAGTAGTAGTAAAGTTAGGACTCCTAACTTTAGGACTCCTAAATGCCTTCTGTGAATACCGAAAGTCTTAAAATTAGGATTTTTCTCAATTTAGTAGTAGTAAAGTTAGGACTCCTAACTTTACTACTACTAAATTGAGAAAAATGCTAATTTTAAGACTTTTGGTATTCACAGAAGGCATTTAGGCATCCTAAAGTTAGTAGTCCTAACTTTACTACTACTAAATTGAGAACTTTTTTAATTTTAAGACTTTCGGTATTCACAGAAGGCATTTAGGAGTCCTAAAGTTAGGAGTCCTAACTTCTGTGAATACCGAAATGAGTAAGTTCATACTGGGAAAACCAAAAGTAGTAAGTGCATTCTGTGAATGCCAAAAGTAGGAAGTTAATTCTGTGAATACCAAAAGTAGTAAGTGCAATCTGTGAATACCAAAACAGTAGTAAGTTTAGGATTGAGTCTTAAGTTCATTCTGTGAATCGGGCCCATAGATATGTTCTACATTTCACAACATAGAGAATATGTCAAATGGCACATAGAAGTTGAGCATACATGTGTGAAGCAATGGCCACAGGTTCCTAAAACTCCTTGTGTTTGCTATGTTCGCCCTAAGTTGGCTGGGTATGCCCAGACATGGGTACCTTGCTCACATTGCCACTGGATTCAAGCTAGCCAGGCTGATAAGGACTGTTAGGTCGAAACTGGTCCCAGGATGCTTGTTTCTGGTCCAGGGAAGACATAGCTTGGCAGTTCTGGCTGGACTATTTCCATGAGGTACAGTGTCAAGACTGATTTGCATATAGCTGTGTCTGAACTTGGGTGGTGATGTGAGCTAAAGATTATGGATTCAATGCAGATCTGTGACTGGGTGTGAGTATATAAAAAGTTTCAGCACTCCGTCCATAAGCTCCTTGTGTTTGCGTTGTTCGCCCTAAGTTGTCAAGATATGCCCAGACGTGGGACCCTTGCTCATTTTGCCACTAGATTCAAGCTAGCTTGGCTGATGAGGGTTGTTAGCCCAAACCCGGTCCCATGATGCTGGTTTCTGTTCCAGGAAAGACATGGCTTGGCAGTTCAAGCTGCACTGTTCCCATGAGGCACAGGGTCAAGACCTATTTGCACATAGCTGTGTCTGAACTTTGATGGGTATTGTGAGCTAAAGAACGATGATAGATTCAACCCAGATCTGTGACTGTGGGTGAGTGTATGAAAAGTTTCAGAGCTCCGTCCATCATTACCTTGTGTTTGCTTTGTTCTCCCTAAGTTGGCAGGGTAAGCCCAGACGTGGGTCCCTTGCTCACTTTGCCACTGGAGTCAAGCTAGCCTCGCTGATAAGGGCTGTTAGCCCAAAACCGGTCGCAGGATGCTTGTTTCCGGTCCAGGGAAGACATGGCTTGGCAGTTTGGGCTGGACTGTTCCCATGAGGCACAGGGTCAAGCTGATTTTCATATAGCTATATCTGAACAGGGGTGGCGATGTGAGCTAAAGAACGATGATGGTTTCAACCCAGATCTGTGACTGGGGCTGAGTGTCTGAAAAGTGTCAGTGCTCTATCTATCATCTCATTTTATTTGCTTTGTTCGACCTAAGTTGGCAGGGTATGCCCAGACGTGGGTCCCTTGCTCACTTTGCCACAAATCCTATGTTATGATAGCCGGCAAGAAGCCCTGTAGGAATTTTGCATTTAAAATAGGGTCTCATAAACTAGAAATCGTAACCTCTTTCTCCTATTTGGGCCTTTTGTTTGACAGGGATACAAAGTTTGATCTATTAATTGATGAAAGATGCAGCAAGCTGGTATCTGCAAACGGGGCGATTCACAACTTTGCTCGTAGGTTGGGGAGGTGGTCTCCCGAACAGGTGATGAATTTGTATGTAGCGGTAAGCACCGCAAAAGCTTTATATGGGGCGGAGGAATGGGGCTTTAGGGATGTTAGGCTCATACAACTGGAGGAAGATAAATTCTTAAGGAGGATGTTGAAGTTACCCCAGGGCACCCCAGCAGGAATAACACACACAGAACTGGGAATTACATATATCACTGACCTGGTGAAGGTGAGGCCAATTATGATATGGCTCAGGTTATGGGTGAATCCTGTTGCGGAACTAAGTAGGCAAATAGTCAGTGATAGCTTGCTAAAGGATAATTACCTCCATATTCCGTGGTTGAGGTACATTAAAGAGACTCTGGAATCCATCAACTATTCATCAATCTTCTGAGATCCGACCTCCATCACCCCTACATGTAAACACCAAATTAAAAGAGCTCTACTAGATAAATTTGAATCACAAAGATTAAACTCTGACTCATTAAAGAAATCAGTTGTGGCACATCACCAAGTGAGTAATGGTGTAGGTATGGAGCCCTATTTGTTTTTAATGTATAATCACCAGGATAGATTTTTAATATGTCGTTTTAGGCTTAACTTGTTACATCACATTTTAGCTTATCCTTCAGGTTTTATAGTGACAGTTGGGCAGAAGGGTGCCTGCGGCTGCGACAATAGGTCTCCGCAGGACACCCTTCATTTTGTACTTTTATGTTCTTTTTATCAAATGCCCCGTCGTAGATTTCTGGTTGACATTTTAAAGGAGGCTAAAATCCGCCAAGCCAAGACTGCCCTGATCTTTTTGCAAATGGCTGCTGATACGCGTACACTGTGTTCGATTGTAAATTTTCTGAAAGTGTCAGTAAGACTTAGGAAAACCCGAGACTGAATAATGATGAATTAATTTTGAAACAGTTTTGAATCTCCTTTTGTAATGTGTTTTTAAAACTTTTCGGTTCAGACTCATAATGAATGTTTGTATTTTGTATAATGCATTTTGTATTATGTACTTTTTACGATGATTTTTTCATCGAAATAAAGATTTACTGAACACTGAACACTGAACATTTTGCCACTGGATTCAAGGTATCCTGGTGGATGATGGCTGTTAACCCGAAACTAGTTCCAAGATGCTTGTTTCCAGGACAGGGAAGACATGGCTAGGCAATTTGGGCATCAACTATTCATCAATCTTCAGAGATCCGACCTCCATCACCCCTACATGTAAACACCAAATTAAAAGAGCTCTACTAGATAAATTTGAATCACAAAGATTGAACTCTGACTCATTAAAGAAATCAGTTGTGGCACATCACCAAGTGAGTAATGGTGTAGGTATGGAGCCCTATTTGTTTTTAATGCATAATCACCAGGATAGATGTTTAATGTGTCGTTTTAGACTTAACTTGTTACATCACATTTTAGCTTATCCTTCAGGTTTTATAGTGACAGTTGAGCAAAAGGGTGCCTGCGGCTGCGACAATAGGTCTCCGCAGGACACCCTTCATTTTGTACTTTTATGTTCTTTTTATCAAATGCCCCGTCGTAGATTTCTGGTTGACATTTTAAAGGAGGCTAAAATCCGCCAAGCCAAGACTGCCCTGATCTTTTTGCAAATGGCTGCTGATACGCGTACACTGTGTTCGATTGTACATTTTCTGAAAGTGTCAGTAACGACTTAAGAAAACCCGAGACTGAATAATGATGAATTAATTTTGAAACAGTTTTGAATCTCCTTTTGTAATGTGTTTTTAAAACTTTTCGGTTCAGACTCATAATGAATGTTTGTATTTTGTATAATGCATTTTGTATTATGTACTTTTTATGATGATTTTTTCATCGAAATAAAGATTTACTGAACACTAAACACTGAACATTTTGCCACTGGATTCAAGGTATCCTGGTGGATGATGGCTGTTAACCCGAAACTAGTTCCAGGATGCTTGTTTCCAGGACAGGGAAGACATGGCTAGGCAATTTGGGCTGGACTGTTCCCATGAGGCACAGGGTCAGGACTGATTTGCATATAGCTGTGTTGAACTGGGGTGGCGATGTGAGCTAAAGAACGATGATGGATTCAACCCAAATCTGTTGTTGGGATGTAAAATTATATGTTCTCATGATAGGCCCACTATGTACCATATAACTGTATATGCATATGAATAACCATATAGTATCACGCAATATTTGTATGCTTTACGATTCATTCATGTAGGCCCATTTAGACCTATTGATATAACTATGGCCATCTTGTTTTGTTTCCCAGTGTTCATGTACTGCTTCCCAGAAGTCACGTGAGTTAGTTCTTGGTACGAAACCATGTTGACTTGCTTAGCCTGCTCCTCTGATCTTTTGAGTGAAGCTCAGGGAAACCCAAGGTCACACCTGCCCCTCTTGTGGGATGCGTGCATTCTAGCAGAGCCCGTTCCTGTACTCCCCGGGCTCTAGGTAGACAAGAGGGCACCTCACCGACCTGCCTCGGAATAGCTCCGGCTTAGCTACTAGCAATCACTGGTGCCTTATATGGGTCTTCCTGCTGGCTCACTGACAACTTGTATTTTTCCTTGTAGGGTGTTAACCTGAATGTGTGAAAACGTATATATGCTTTGTATAACTTGTATTTAGTCAGTCTCCTCTGCGCACCTCCATGGGTCGTGTAGACTGAGGCTCCGCTGACAGAGCTTGCATTTTGATTGGATAAACGATTCGACCTTCTCCATTGCCGACTGCCTTATTTTTCTATTATGTTATATATGGGCTATTGGTAAGTATAGTCCGGCTTTGTAAAAATTTGAATCCTTCAGTTGGCGACTCCGCCGGGACTCCGTGATAGGGTCATCCCCTCCTGTAAACAGGAGCAGAAGGGACAGGGAGGAGTTCTGGCCGAGTGGGTGGACAAACAGAATTTTGATCCGAAACACCCGTTTGTGGTAAGACAACTAGAGATTCCGCCCTCGAGCCCAGTATCCCTCCCAGCTGCTGAAGACTCTACGCCGGAGTCCTATGGGCTTAACCCGAGAGAAGAACAGGCTGTGTCGGTCTGTCTAGATATTGGCAGTGGAGAAGTCGAGATAGGCCTGAGTGCACCAGGTGAGTGAGCTTTCTGATTTATTAGGAAACGGACTCTTGGAAGAAGTGTTCGCTTGGTAATAGCAGTCTGCTTTTTGTTGGTGGTCAGGGAAGCCGGTCCACAAGGGAATCGGAGGGGTCTGACGTTGCGGCGCAGGGGCTGCACGGGTAGACACCTTGTGTATTTGTTTGGTGGACATTGGAGATAACACTTGGTGCCCTTGCAGAGTACGGAGTGCTCGCTCATCCAAATTCACTCCGGGGAAGCCCTGGGAGCCACTGGGTAAGCTAGGGTTCTGGAGCTTTGTGCCCCGGAGCCCGGCCAAACCAGAGCAGGACCAGGGGACGACCTGAGAGTGGGTTTGTGGTTCGCCTACCAAGTGATCTCAGAACAGTCTACGGACTGTCCCTTTTGTGGTTGAATTTCGGATTGGTCTGGAATTCTTTTGAATTGATTCACCGAACAGGAGTCGACGGGCTTTGTTTGTTTTAGAAGACATGTCATTTGCATTGAATTTGTATTGAGCTCATTTTTACCCTGACGCGCTTTACAGCACTTTACATGGTTGGAAAATAGGAGGAGTATGAGAGAGTGAATGGTGAAGAGGGCGCGCCCGCATGAAAGGAATGATTGAAATTTGCAAATGAGAATTGTGATATCATTATTGTTATGCCTTGTTTCAGTAAAATATGTTTTGGGTGCTGTTGTCGGCGAGGTGCTCAGCTGGAAGAAAGACAGCCTGCCCTTCCCGAAGGAAGCCCCAGTTTCGATATGTATGTTAAACATGGTCTTACACCAATTTTGTTTAATACCTTATGGCATTACTATACCAATGATAATATTGAGTTGCAATGGCCTCTAACAGGGTCATTCGATGAGAAAAAGATTAATTATCTCCAAAATAAAATGTTTATGAAGAAAAGCCGCCAGCAAGACTCATTTTGGACATCCCTCGCCAAGATCACATTACCGGTCACCTGAAAGACCTCCACTGGCTTCCCGTCAACAAGAGAATAACGTTCCGTCTCCTCACCCACGCACACAAGGCCCTCTACAAACTAGGACCTGAATGCCTCAACACTCGACTGTCCTTCTACACACCCACCCGCCAACTAAGATCCTCCAATCAAGCCCTCGCCGCAGTTCCGCGCATCCAAAGATCCACCATGGGAGGAAGATCCTTCTCCTACTTGGCGGCCAAGACCTGGAACTCACTCCCCACTCACCTCCGCCTTACACAGAGCCACATCTCCTTCAGAAAGGAACTTAAAACCTGGCTATTCGATAAATAATGAACCCCCTCCTCAAGCGCCTTGAGACCCTCCGGGTGAGTAGTGCACTATATAAATTCCTGAACTTGAACTTGAACTTGAACTTGAACCTATGGTTAAAGGAGGCAAAACGGCGACGGATAAGGGAAGAGAAATTGGGAAAGATTAAATCTGGACAGACTGTTACACAGAAATCCATAGCTTACGATAAAGGAAATGTGGTAAATAAATTTACCGTATCATTTTTCCATACAATTAAAAGTAAAAGGATAGCTCAAGTAATGAGAGGCAGAGTCCGTGGAATCTGAGTCATACGGGCTTTAATGAAAATAATACCTCGAGGTATGGATACCGAGTTCCATCACCACAAAGGCTCAGGAAGGGATATTCAACTTTTTTATTAACAGTACACATTATATATAGTATAACAGTATACTTGATTCCAATGCAGTAGGCGTAACAGGTGAAAGAGAGAGATAAGAACACATGTGCGTAACAGGAGGCGTGTAAGAAGGCGTACACATGCGTACACATGGGCGTGCACTTGACATGTCAGAGAAACGTCACATGAAACGTCACAAGTGGGTGGATGCTTAGTGAAAATTTGCAGAGTCAGCAGAAACTTCTAACCTAGATGCGCGCGCAACTGAGCATGACGTGTAACTGGGGAGAACTGGGGGCTTTGACTTTTGCACGAGTAGAGGAGACTGATGTCTGGGGTGTCAGAACGACCTGCACCTATAGCATATCTGGTATCTCATGTTTGGAGGATGTAGTGTCTGAAGTAAAAGGTCTCTCGGGCAGAGGCCGTTCATCACTGAATGCTAATGCGTGCATATGAATCTTCATGTAGAGTGCAGGGGCCATGGGTCTACCATGGTAACGGGAGCAGTAAATTACTTGCAAGGAGACAGGAAAGCAAGGCCCTTTGCTCTGCAGCCGGGAATATGTTTACCTATTTCACTAGACTGGAATGTGTTTTCGCGGAGGCTGAACAGATAACTGTAGGCAAAATAACGTTTTGGCAGGCAAGCAGACCGAGCCGGGCACCGTTCGTCTGTGCAGGATGTAAGGCAGAGGTCAGGGATGCATACCTAAACTGCAGCTTTCAGAGGCAGAAATGAATTTGGAGACTCGTTAAGGGCCTAGCTCGACTGGGCCAGGAAACATGGAGAAAACGTGTGCTTTATTCAAAAGTGTACCATGTAAAGACGTTGGCACCATAGGTTTAGAAACCTAATGAACTGGATTTTCATGCATGACTGGATAGCTAACATGTTAAGGATGGACGCAAATCCATATGCGTCTTTCTAGCATGAACAGAACAGAAGTTACACGACATACAAGGAACATGGGTGCATGGATAGGGTGCGAGTTGGGGGACACTTTGGCTACCTGAAAATTTCTATTACCTCATTCCCTCCTTGGCCCCTACTTCACCCTCTAGGATATATCTATATTCATTAGACCATCTATCTATTCATATAACATCATTTGTTCATCCCTCTTTATTCGGGAACTAGAACGTGAACTTGGACGGGGAATACAAGCTGTGGCACACAAGCCGCAAATCGCTGGCCCACACCGCAGACAGAGACAACAACTGAATACAATAAGCAGTATTATTCCTAGGAGAGATAGCAATCTCCATCCCCAGGCAGACAACACACTCCAGAGCCAACCGGACCAAGTCCAGGTGCCTGGATTCTGGTGAATCAGGTGAGCTATTTCGTGAAGCCTATTTGTAGCCTTATACACGGATGGCGCGTTATTTGGAATAAAAAACGCAACAACTGGATCCGATGACTCTACAAGCCCCGCCCCTATTGGCCAGTATGACGTCAAGGACAAGGCGATTTTGAAGAACTACAAGTCTCATAGCAGATTGTTCTTCAGTCAGGTTACCTAAAGCAGAAGTAGTTTCGTTCACTACCGCTTCAAGAGTTCCGGTTAATTTACGTATCAATTTACTATTTTGGACAGGTCCTACAAAAAAAAAGAATCCTTTATTGAAATCTGTATATTGTTCCCACGTTGTTTCAGTCTGATCGACAATCGGGGTCTTGATCTCCCTTCTATGTCTTACATTCACAAGGCGTGAATTTCTATGATAGTCAGGCGGGGCTAGAAAAACAGGTGGCAATAGGAACGCAATATAACATGTCCCATCCCAATCAGGGGGCAGATGTACATAGGCTGTATGACCACAAATAAAATAAGAATGGCGTGAGGCTTTGAAAGTAGACTTTCCTTTATCGCTGAATTCGACCACAGTATTACAATCACTGTGTCCTAGATGTACTGAACCATTCTTTCTAACACATAGTTCACCTTTCACTGGTAAAACTGTTATAAACGGCAAGTTCGAATTAGTCTCGGACTGGACGTTCAGGATCATGAGATTGAGGGAAAAGTTACCTAATGCATACACTTCATTTTCTAGATCGGTCCCTATCCTTTGAGGGAGACCGTCGGCATCTGGGAAACATGCTTTATTCATGACTGTATTCAGGTTCCCCCATATCCAATTGCCTTGGGAAACATGGGACTTACTATCTAAGGGAGACATTAAAGCAAACCATGCACCACATGAACCATTATGTGTGAACGGGTAAGGAAAGAGGGGCAGAGCTCCCTTGTATTTCTGATAAGGTGGGAGTCGGCCGCATACCCAACAATTCGTGGCATTGCTGGTCTGGTGAGTATGGTGTAACATACGAATGAATGTATTGTTGCGCATTGCTAATCGATAGGATAATTTGTGTGGGAGCAGGTCGCTGAAAGTGTGCTCTGCAGAATCATTAGAGAAAATATGTACATGTGAATTGAAAGGAGGAAAGAAATCATGTAAAAAGAAGCTTACACATATTATCAAAATGCTCAGAAGAAACATGAAATTTAATGTTATCACACAACGACTGTGCAAGTTCTTACAGTATAGTTCTCTCTTTTTGATACGCCTATCTCTCTGACTACTGGGGTCTATCTTATTCATGTCAGAAACCTGTCTAACCGCTTCACCCAGGGGGGGACTTAAACAATTAAACGCTGTCTGACTTACTAGACCTTAGCTTTGAACGGTACTCCTGTTGAGGAGTTTTCTCTATCAGAGGAAGTTTAGATTCAGTGTCCGAAAGGGGGCAGTCTTTGATCAGTGTATCTGGACACAGTCCATGAAATTTCTTTATGTGGCTGGAATGCAACCACCCCTTTCTGCCTTCCAGCTTGACCGCGGTCCTCGTCGTCATCAACACCAGTTTAGGCTGCTTCCATCTGGGTTCCAGCTGACTTTTCCTGTCAAAGTTCCTCACGTAGACATACTCGCCGGGGACGACTTCATGCGGTTTTACTTGGGTGTTGTCCGGGAAGGCAGCCGCAACCTGTGAACAACATGATTGTAGTGCAGACATCAAGGAAGCTAGGTAATCTGTCAACATAGTACTTTCAACATCGGTAATCTTTTTCGGCATAGGCGTACCCCACATATTGGGAGGCCGCCCAAAAACAATTTCATAAGGTGATAGTCCTGTTCTGGAGTGAGCTACCATACGCATATAGAAGAGTGCAACTGGCAGTGCTACGATCCAATATACACCTTTTTCTGCACATACTTTGGCTAATCGTGTTTTCAGGATCTGGTTGTGTCTTTCGACCAAACCAGCTGCTTCGGGATGTCGTACACAGTGAAATTTCCACTGGTAACCTAACAGGAGGGATACCTGTTTCATAGGCTCGGACGAGAATGGCTGTCCATTATCTGAGTACACGACACGGGGCAAGCCGTATCGTGGGAAAAATTCACGAACCAACTGCTTGGCAGTGGTCGCGGCAGTGTAATCTGGGACTGGACATGCTTCTGTCCATCTGGAAAGGGCACATACAACTACAAGGACATATTTGAATCCTCTACATCGGTCCATCTGGATATAATCCATCTGAAGGACTTCAAAAGGATAATCGGGAGGGTGGAAACCACCTTGTTTCACGGGAACACCTTTGCCTGGATTGAACTGACAACAGATCATGCAGGTACGCACTTTCTGTTTTGCTGCTGCTCGTAAATGCTTGTTGAACCATGAATTCTGGATGCTGTCTAACATAGCTTTTTCTCCTAAGTGTGCAGGACTATGTGCTGTGTTAATGATAACTTGAACCATAGAGTCGGGGAGGAACCATGTGGCTCTTCCCTTCGTCATCCATCCCTGATCTGTTTGGATCCCTCCTTGTTCAGTCCATTTCTTGATTTCGTCTGATGTGGCATGTGTCTGTATGTCGAGTACTTCTAGTATGGGATCCTTCACTGTCATACAATGTGTCTGTGTTGGTACTATGGTCTTTGTCGGGTTTGTCTGAGTCTGAGCTGTGAGTTTAGCTGTTCGGTCTGCCAGGTCGTTACCCTGAGAAATAGTGTCAGTGACTTTCGTATGTGCTTTGCACTTCATGATAGCAATGGATGCAGGCAACTGTATGGCTTCTAACAGAGCTTGAATGAGGGGACCATGCTGGATCTTGGTACCGTGAGAAGTTAAAAAACCTCTTTCTTGCCAGAGGATACCGAAGTCGTGAACAACTCCAAATGCATACTGTGAATCTGTATATATGTTTACTTTCAGGTTCTTGGCTCGAATGCAGGCTTGGGTCAGAGCGACGAGCTCTGCTGCTTGGGCAGACAGGGTGTCAATGCGATGTGTTTCTAAGACTTCAATTTCAGTGGTCACTGCATAGGCGGCCACTAACTCTCCTGTGCTTGTTCTCATACATGAACCATCCACGTAAAGTGTCAGGTCTGGATCTGACAATGCAATGTCTGTCAAGTCTTGTCTGGGCTTCGTTACAGTATTGATGACTTCTACGCAGTCATGGGGTGTCGGGTCAATCGTGCTTGAGGGTAACAATGTGGCAGGATTTAATGTATTGCAACGTCTGATCTCTATGTGTGGCTGAAACAATGTCAATTCGTATCCAGTCAATCTTGCTATGGTCAAGTGTTGAGTCTGGGTTCGGTTCAAAAGAACTTCCACTGAGTGTGGAACTTGTACTGTCAGGGGATGTCCTAACACTATTGAGTCGCTTTGTCTGATTGCTAATGCTGTTGCTGCAACTGATTTGAGGCACGCAGGCAGAGCCTGGGCCACTGGATCCAATGTACTAGAAAAATAAGCACAAGGCTTGTGTTTTCCTGCTTGATCTTGTGTGAGCACAGATAATGCTGTGCCATCGCGTTCAGTAACAAAAAGTGTAAAAGGCTTGCTATAACATGGTGTCGCTAAAACAGGTGCTTGACATAAGGCTTTCTTTAACTCGTCAAAAGCTTGTGTGTGTTCCTGAGTCCAAGGGAGAACAGTCGAAGTCGCTGCCTCCTGTGTTGTCAACTGTATGAGTGGTTTGGCTAGATATGCATACTGAGGGATCCATTGTCTGCAGTACGAGGTGAGGCCAATAAAGGCCCGTACCTCCTTTTGTGTCTTGGGTTGTGGCAGATGTGCAATTAACTGGATACGTTCTGGTGTCAGTTGTCTCCCCCATTTGGACAGCAAGTGCCCAAGGTATACCACTTGCTGGGCACAGAATTGTAGCTTCGAAGGGGACACTTTATGCCCCTTTTCGGCCAAGAAACATAGGACAGTCAGTGACGCGTGCTCGCAGTCACATTCGGTCCGTGCAGTGATTAACAAGTCATCTACATATTGGAGCAGAGCAGTGTCAGCAGGCATGTGTATACTGTCTAGTTGTCTTTTCAGGGCTTGACTGTAAATACTGGGACTTTCCGTGAACCCTTGAGGTGCACGTGCAAATTTGAAACTTCGGCCATTTAAAGAGAATCCGGACAAAAATTGGATTTCCGGATGAATGGGGACACTAAAGAAGGCGTTCTTGAGGTCAATTACAGTAAAGAACGCAGCTTCAGAATTAATGGCAGTCAATAGGGAAGATATATCTGGCAGGGGTTAGAGGCGGCAGACCCGGAAGCTGAGATCGGCCCCGGACCAGGGTTCAATTCCCCGCCCCAACGGGGGTTGGGCTCAATAATTCCACGGACTCGATAATTCTCGCTCCGGTGCCTACTCGACTCACGGGTTCACACTCTGCGACTCTGGGCAATAGCTTGCTTAATCTCCACAACAGCCCCTCGCGGCGGGATGCCTGGCTTTCACCTTGTGGATACCCTGCCGGGTATCTCACAGGGGAATACCAGGACGGGTTCCCTAAGCAAGCGCATAGATGCCTGCGATGTGGGCGATTTGCGCTATATAAATACATGTACATTTACATTTACATTTACATTTACACTACTGGGTACTGGGGAACGATGCATTTATTCAGTTCGCGAAGATCAATCACCAATCTGTAGACTGGTGGTGCATTTGGGTCAGTCCGTTTAAGAATCGGAATGATTGGGGAATTACATACATTGGAGTCAGTTTCTATTACTACTCCTTGGGCAATCAATTCGTCAATAATTTTCATTAAGGCTACTACAGCCTCAGGGGGCAATTTGTATTGTCGGATTCGGGGCAGTACAACTCCTTGCTTGAGAGTGACACGATAAGGTGTAATGTGCATACAACCTACATCAGTTGGACCTTGTGCCCATAAATGTGCTGGTACATTTTGCAATCTAGGATCAAAATCTCGTAACACATAGTGACCCTTGAAGTCACATAAGAACAATCTCACTCCTTCCGGAGAACAACATATCACAGCTCCTAAGGCTTTCAACGTTCTAATACCAAGCAGATTTTCAGGACATTCTTTCGTAAGTAACAGATCAGTAGTCCGGAACAATGGACCAACTTCAAGAGTAACTGGCTTTGATACTTCATTAACAATAGGCTTTCCTGAAAAACCCAGGGAAACATTCTGTGAGCCTGAGAGGGGTGCCCCTGGAACTTCGTCATGACTGATGGTCGTTCTACTTGCCCCTGTGTCAATCAAAAATGTTCTTTCTTTCCCTAATACCTGACTATGTACATAGGGACCCTCTTGATCTACAGGAACCTCAATAAGAGGCAAGCCAACCTCCCTCTCTAGGCTGTTTCATGTGTACTGCTGGTAATCGGGGTAATCTGACTGTGCATACTGGTACATTTGTTGCGTGACAAGTTGAGTGGCAGCAATAGGCTGTGGTTGAGGTTGGGGTACAGCTACTGTCTGTTGTGCTTGCTGTGGTGGTTGCGTATTCTGTGCGACATGCTGTGGAACATGTTCCTGTCTAGGAGGACGCGGTCTCTCTTTCGTCCTACCGGTAGCAATATTGTGTTTCAAAACCAAACATTCGTTTATATAGTGACCTGGCTGTTTGCAGTAATTGCAATTCCCTTTAACGGGAGCTGCAGACTGACCTGGAGGTGCTGTACCCTTTCTTTGACCGTCTGCTGGAACAGTCTGGGCTACTAGTACTTTCATTTTCGTGTCCTTCATACGTCTCTGTTCATGATCATGTTCCTCTCTAATTCGGTTCTGGTGGTACTGTAACATTTGTAACATTTGGGAAGGTGTATTTGCCTGCCATGTGCTCTCGACTTTCAGGACTCTATTCTTGACTTGGGGTAAGGAATTCTCAACTAGTTTAGTCACAAAAAGATGTGGATATGATTCACTACTTGTTTTCAGGCCGCTATTAATAACAAAACATTTCTCAAATCTGGAAATAAAATCACTAGTGTCTTCGTCCTGTTTCTGTTTGCAGGCTGAGATTGCATCCCAGTCTTCCTTTTTAGTTGTCAATAACCTCGGCAAAACCTGTACTAATAATCCTGGTAATGCTTTAGTTTTGTCCCCAAGACCTAAACCTGGGGTACGTGTTTTTTCTTCGTCCTCTAATTCAGTCCAATTAATCTTTTTATCTCCCACCTCCCATTCTTTTTCTTTGAGTTTCTCGTAAATACCGGCTGGTAACAGTACTTTTAACATTTTCATAATATCGGGATATGTGTAGTCTCCCATTAGTAACATGTCTTTTAATTCACGGTGAAACCCTGCTGGATCTTTATCATGACAAGGCACTATTTTCTTCATTTCCAATAATTCCATTTTACTTAAGGGTGTATATACGAATACGCGTTGAAGCGCACCCCCTGGAGTCTGGACGGGATGAACTTCTCGTAAGGGATTCTGTCTGTCTATGTAAAAGGGTTTCCCTACTGGAGGTTGAACGGGAACAAAATGTGGAGTCAAAAATGTTCTGTATTTATGACGTTGTTCAAGAATCACATTAATGAAATCGGTACCTAGGCCTCTCCATCTATTCAGGAGTAATTCATCTAATATATTGTATAGGGGACCTGGATCAGAATGCTGACTCTCATATAGTATAATGAGATGCTGGATCATGTACATACCAGCTAAACGCTGTTCAGTTGGAGTAAGACTCAAAAATGTTTGCGCTACAGAATCATCTTTATATACACTGTTATTATCAGCCCACTGTACTGCGGACCGTGCTAATTCTTGTTCACGCATTGTATTAAGTTCGTTGTAACCTATTCTATCTTTCAGGATTTTATCCGTAGCTTGGAATAAATGTTCAAGAGAACATTTTTCTGGTATGGGAGTAAGAAAGCGTCTTTTATTTTCTGGGCGTATAGGTCTGTCAAAAGGTCTATCAAAAGAATACTGTTTAGGAAGTTTCACTCTACCTACGTACGCCATCATCTCTTGGCGGTCCTCTGACTCTTCTAACCCTGGATCCTCATTCTCTTCCTCCTCGGTTTCACTCTCTTTCTCGGTTCCCCTAGCTTCTTTCTCTTTTTCGTGTATTATTACTATTTCTTTGCGGATCTTTCTGTACATGGCATCTATGCAATTTTGTTTATCATGTTTACAATCTGCGATATTATTACTCCATTTCATCAATGCATCCATCTCTTCTTTGACAGCACCTGGCCGATCTCGTTCCCTTATCAAACAATTAATCAAAAATCGTAAGATCATACTTTGTGTCTCAACCTTCTGATGTGCCATGGCCTCGCGAATACATTCTGGTCTCTCCCCTGTTCTAATAAAATGATAGATATTGTCTAGATGGTTAGTCATTTCTGGTAAAAACATCAAATAATCTGTAACGCGTCGTAGACGTAACAAGACTAACATCATGTCTCCTTCCTTGCCGGGTACTGGGTCATATCTACAATCTGTTAGATACTGTCTAAGGTTTTCGTATGGAACCGCTTTCGGCGTACGTTGCAATGCGAATTCTCCATTTGTTTAATTGGAGGCGGGGTGCGAAGGTGGCCTCCTACGGCACCTCCTGAAGCGGAAGCGAGGGCATGAACTGACTGGGCTGAAGCTGCGAGAAGAGGTGGCATATGTAACGGAGGTGTACTCTGGGTCACGTCTGTCGCGAAAGGATTATGAGGACCAATAGTAGGTGGGACAGTAACAGTAGCAGTAGCAATAGGGGAAGTAACAGGCGCAGGAAGCGTGACTTGGGAACGTGGAGGGGTCGTGGCTTGAACAGTGGGTTGAACAGTCGGAGCAGGCTGCTGTACATTATTTACAGGTGCTACGGGTACATTAGTATATGCTGGAGCAACATCATCTAAATAGGATGATAGGAAAATATCTGCTGCGGTTTGTTTATGACGGAGTTTAGTCGGGACCAATGGTGGAGGCAAGTTACGTGTTACTTCCGGGGTCGCCTTGGGCAGGCCCTCGGCAAGAACTGGATACAGTCCTGTAATAAGAGCATTTCTCTGTCTGTCTTGTTGTTCTATTCTGACTCGTTCTCCTTCTTCTAGTAACTCCTTTTCTCTAGCTTTTTCGGATTCTTCTCTACTTCTCTCTGCTTTCCTGATTTCCTTTTCATTTCTTCTATGCGCTTCTTTACGCCATAATTCTATGGCATTTTTCTGGGATTGTCTGGCTTTCTTCTTCCATAATGCTTCTTCTACTCTCATGATGCAATCAGCATCCCATGTCCCTGAGACAGGCCATCTATACTTTTCTTCCAGACCCTTGGTGTAGTCCACCCACAAATCTAGGTACAGTATGGCATCTAAGCCATGCTTATTATACATAAAATGTCCAGGAGTGTCCCTAGGCGGGACGGGAACAGCTTCTTCGAGTATCCCTTTCCTAGTTCCTATCTGACGTAATTTCGAGAATATTGGCATATTGAGACTGATTAGACCGTGAACACAATAAACACAGTAATGAATTGCAAACAATCATTCATACCACGACATGAAATACATTAAAAAATTTTCGAACCGGAAAACACAATACTGGATGATTCTCGAGACTGTAGAACACTAGATTACTGGATATACTGGATTACTAGATTACTAGATGCACTGCTAAAACAGTACAGACCGGTCCCATAAAGGTTTACAGTCATGTAGCCCTTTGCAATTTTGCATTAATTTCTGTTCCGTAGCAATGAAAGCTTGAAGAAGAAGCAAGCTTCCAAGATACAGATCTACGGTGACGACTAAGGTCGCCCCTCTCCTTTTAAGTAAGTCTGCATGTCCTAAGGGGTACTTACCAATGCCAATCCTATAGACCAATCACTAATCTCAGCATTCCACTTGCAGTTCGTGGAAACTGCTTGGTATCCTAAATCCCCCGTGTGGGTTGACAACAGTGTGGGTTGACAACAGGAAACCTCACCAATCGGCTGATTGGTAGATAAACTAAGTGAGTGTTTTAATATTTTCAATCTCTTGAGGTCCAACCCGTATGTGACAATTTGTTAGCATTCCCCTCTGTGTTTTAGTGAATTTATATCACTTGAGTTTGAACAAGACCTTTGGCTGTTCTCACTCTAATATCCTCCACACTTAGAGGCCCATTTGGCCCTAAGCCCATGGTAAATTGCTGTTACTTTGTTTAAATGAATGATGGCTTCATAAACAGTGATCTGATCAATTGTTTCAATTTTACAGATATTATTGCCCCTCCCTAACTCGCCCTTTCTGTCCTGATGAAGACTCCGTTAAAGGACCTAACTTAGCCTACGGCCAGGGGTCGAAACGTCGACGGCTCTTCTCTCCGACACAGACCTCCGGCACTAGTCCTTTAAATAGCCCTAATGCTTCATGTGTTACCGTTGAAGGTCTCCTGTGTATTAATTCTATATTGAATGCCCTAATTTTTCAGGCGATTGTATCAAATTTGTTTTGATTCATATGTTATCATTCACGATTGTGTTCATTGTAATTACGTTTATTCCTTTTTGACTTTACCCTGCCATGAGCACACCCCCTCCTTCACCCCCCTCCCCTCTCCTCCTCCGACCTTGGGGCTTTCTGAAAGGAATTATGAATGTATTGTTAAGTGTATGACACTGGGTATTGGAAATTAACAGCAATACCTTTCTTCAGTAGTTTTGATTATTGTCTATAGAGCTGAAAAAGTAAAAATAAGTTCTGTTTTTGGTGTATGGTGCACATAACACTTCTTCCTTGCGGGGACCCCCCTCTCTACACATACCGGTCCCATAAGGGGACACGTGATGTCGTATTTACCTAAATAAACACGTCCGGACCAGGTCTGTGTACCGAGACCTGTCTTGACCGGGCACAAAGTAATGAACCCGTCTAGATGCGTTCCCAATAACGGTACTCACCGGGAAGCAGAAACTGAAGGCCTCGGAAACTGGACTGGACTGGACTGCGTTAGGTGACGATTCTCCTACGCATGCGCTTCGGAACAGGTGGGCCTCTGGATACCTCGGACCTTGCTCTCTCGACTAGGGGCTCTGGTCGGGATCCTCCGCATTCCTCACCGCCTCGTCTGGATGCTGGGCCGCAGTCACCGTCTCCTCCATAGTCCCGAGGGAGAATAGCAGGATAACCCGCGGAAGTGCACTGGTTCCGTCGCTGCCGCAGAAGAGGTCAAGGCCTGCGGGACATCTCCGGCGAGTGGGGAAGGGGGCACCTGTTCGGGCGCCAAATGATGTGGTAAATACATTTACCGTATCATTTTTCCATACAATTAAAAGTAAAAGGATAGCTCAAGTAATGAGAGGCAGAGTCCGTGGAATCTGAGTCATATGGGCTTTAATGAAAATAATACCTCGAGGTATGGATACCGAGTTCCATCACCACAAAGGCTCAGGAAGGGATATTCAACTTTTATTAACAGTACATTTATTATTTATTATAGTATAACAGTATACTTGATTCCAATGCAGTAGGCGTAACAGGTCAAAGAGAGAGATAAGAACACATGTGCGTAGCAGGAGGCGTGTAAGAAGGCGTACACATGCGTACACATGGGCGTGCACTTGACATGTCAGAGAAACGTCACATGAAACGTCACAAGTGGGTGGATGCTAAGTGAAAATTTGCAGAGTCAGCAGAAACTTCTGACCTAGATGCGCGCGCAACTGAGCATGACGTGTAACTGGGGAGAACTGGGGGCTTTGACTTTTGCACGAGTAGAGGAGACTGATGTCTGGGGTGTCAGAACAACCTGCACCTATAGCATATCTGGTATCTCATGTTTGGAGGATGTAGTGTCTGAAGCAAAAGGTCTCTCGGGCAGAGGCCGTTCATCACTGAATGCTAATGCGTGCATATGAATCTTCATGTAGAGTGCGGGGGCCATGGGTCTACCATGGTAACGGGAGCAGTAAATTACTTGCATGGAGACAGGAAAGCAAGGCCCTTTGCTCTGCAGCCGGGAATATGTTTACCTATTTCACTAGACTGGAATGTGTTTTTGCGGAGGCTGAACAGATAACTGTAGGCAAAATAACGTTTTGGCAGGCAAGCAGACCGAGCCGGGCACCGCTCGTCTGTGCAGGATGTAAGGCAGAGGTCAGGGATGCATACCTAAACTGCAGCTTTCAGAGGCAGAAATGAATTTGGAGACTCGTTAAGGGCCTAGCTCGACTGGGCCAGGAAACATGGAGAAAACGTGTGCTTTATTCAAAAGTGTACCATGTAAAGACGTTGGCACCATAGGTTTAGAAACCTAATGAACTGGATTTTCATGCATGACTGGATAGCTAACATGTTAAGGATGGACGCAAATCCATATGCGTCTTTCTAGCATGAACAGAACAGAAGTTACACGACATACAAGGAACATGGGTGGATGGATAGGGTGCGAGTTGGGGACACTTTGGCTACCTGAAAATTTCTATTACCTCAGAAAGGTAGAGGAGAATATTGCCCAAATGGACAGACAGTTCCGTTTGGAAACTGACAAAATTTATGCGGCACGACCCGATACTGGAGATGAGCTGGAGGACTTATTAGAAGCCCGTCCGCCTCCTCCTTATCCTCCCCAGGGTTTATTTCCAGCAGTGGCTTTGGCGCAAATAGATCACCCAGGGGCTGCGTTAGCCATCAAGGATCCTACGGGAGCAGTGACCACGGCCCCGTCTGATGGGTCTTTGCGGGGTGCGCTACTCCCCCCTCCTTCACTCCGACTGACTACCTCACCCTTGATTTAGTTACAACCGGACACGGTTGTTTCTTCCTCTTTGCATCCAGTATTTCTCTCCCCTCCGGCTCAAAGCGCTATAGATCCCCAAGCTTTGGCTACCCTAGATACCACGCCTAAGCGTCTTAGGTCTGATTTGAGTGATCAACTGACTTTTACTAGATCCTCGTTAGGTATGGAGGAAAAAAGGACTTTAGTAAATCAGGCATCCCAATGGATGCCGAATGCCATTTATACGATGGAGGACATTTGGATTACCATGAAAGATTTTGAACCCGTTGCGCAGCAACTGGCTTTAGAGAATATGGCGATCCGATTAATTTAGCTATGGGAACAGTGTTTCGAGGAAGGGTTCCCTCCTCAAATACTGAGGGATATAAGAGATCGAGCCCACAAGTTCAAATTGCAATCTGATGAAGTATATCAGAATGTAACAACTCTCTTACATTATCGAGAGCGAATACATCGGAAATCCGCCGATTGGGGAGCCCAGCACCCTATGATGAGAGGTACATCCTTTCTTCTTTCCGGAAATACCTGAAATAAGGAACGGCGGGGGCAATGTTACCAGAGCGAGGGTGGACGCGACGCTTCAGGAACAATGGGTTTATACCCCTTGGAAATGAAGCGAGGTTCTTACGTTAAAAGCCCGGCTCCCTGACCCCTGTAAGAATCCCACAGCTTATTATAAGGAATTGACCGAGGCTGCCAATTCCGCTATTATGTCTATAGCTGACATTGAGTTATTTTTTGGCCTTTTGATCCCGGTTGATATTTGGAGGAAGATACATGATGCAGATCATGTTCCCGAGCTAGGGGGGACATGGGATCAACTGACGACTTGGGATAAGGAACGAAAACCTGGAGAGAAACCCCGAGATTAAGTTTTAGCAGTACCAGATAAAATTATTACATTTATGCAGACCCTCCTCCCTCCTAAGAAAATAGATTGGGATAAATTAACAGCTTGTAAACAAAAGAATGATGAAAGTGTGTTGGATTTCTTCACCAGGTTTGAGAAAACATTCATAGATTTTAGCGGGCACGACCTATCCACAGATGGGGGGATACGACTGTTTGTAAACAGATTTGTGACAAATCTTCAACCAGAGATTATGTCTTGTCTCCAAGCAGCCAAGAGTACGTGGACTACGGCCACCCCGTCCGTGATCCTCGGTATGGCTCAATATTATGAGCATCGAGAAAATGAAAGCAAGGTAAAGACTGAAAAGAAAACAAAAGGTTTGAAGACTAGAGTTTTGTTACAGCAAGTTAGTAGAGGACAGAATGCAGGACGTGGTGGGTGTGGTTCCTTTCAAAGGGGTATAGCTGCAGGCAGAGGAAGAGGAGGTCCCCTGAATATCAGCATTAATCAATGCTCATATTGTAAACAGGAGGGGCACTGGAGAGCGGACTGTCCTTTGTTGTTGGCAAGAAATGGCCTCAGTAGGGGACGAGGACGGGGCCGGGGAAATATGGATCGAAATAGTATGCGACGAGAGGAGGAGGATTCTAGAAAAAACTATTTTGATAACCCACAAAATAGGCAGTACTATAACAAGAATTATAGGGGGGACGGGTACGACGGACAAGACTATAAATGAGACAGCCAAGGACAGTGAGGGGGCCACATTACAGTACCAGTTGACCAAGAGGGACCTTATGTACAAGGGGAACTGTTGGGCGCATCGGGAAAATTCCTATTGGATACTGGAGCAATGAATAGTTCAGTTGCTCGTACAATGGTCCCAGGGGCTGCTCTGTCTGGCCAAAATAACGTATCGGTAGGTTTCTCTGGCATACCTGTGGTAAGCCCCGTTTCTAAGCCTTTGCCTTTCACTGTAGGTCCTATTTCTATACAGTCACCCTTTCTGTTGACATCAAATTTTGGTGAGAACCTTTTGGGTTTGGATATTTTAAAGAAATTACATGCTCGGATTTATTGTTCACCGGATGGTGTGTATTTGACGATGCAGAAACCTTCTTCGACGGACGCTCAATGTTTTGCAAAAAGTGAACGCCTTCCCCCTGAATTTTCTCTAATTCCTCAGACACTGTGGGCTAAGGGAGACACTGATGTTCGTCTGGTCAAGATAGCCCCGTGTCCATCACCCTGAAACCTAATGCGCAGCTGCCTCGCATTCCAAAGTATAAAATTTCACCAGAAGGTGAACAGGCTAGGTTACACATTATTCGCGACCTTATTCAGAAGGGAGTAGTGGAAGAAACAGCGGCGAATACTTGTAATAGCCCTATTTTACCAATTTTGAAGAACGCCCCCTGTTGATGGTGCCCCAGATTATAAGGACACATATCGTTTTGTGATTGACTTTCGAAAGGTTAATAAAATAGTGGTTCCACAATATCCAGTGGTACCCAATATAACTGCTATTTTGACTATGATTCCTCCAACAGCTCAGTAATTCTCTGTGATAGATTTGAAGAATGCCTTCTTTAGCATCCCGATTCATCCTGATAGCAGGCATATCTTCGGATTCTCATTGGCTGGCCGAAGTTTTAGATTTACACGCGCCCCCCAAGGCTATACCGAAAGTCCTAGTATTTATAGCCAAGCCTTAAATCAGTTCTTGATGAATTAATTTTGCCAGCCGAGAATACAATTATTCAGTATGTAGATGATATTCTGGTGGCCTCTGATACCAAAGAGGGATGCAAAGAGGCTACGGTAAAATTGTTACACCATTTGGCTGAGAAAGGAAATAAAGTGTCCCTTTCTAAATTCCAATATTGTCGACAGGAAGTGACCTACTTAGGCCATTTCCTGTTGAAAGCGGGGAGGCGATTAACTCTTGAACGAATATCTGTTATAACTAACATGTCTGTACCTCGTACTCAGCGTGATGTTTGTGCTTTTCTTGGAATAACCTCTTATTGTCGTCAATGGATTCCTAACTATTCACTTCTCTCTAAACCCTTGTTGCATTTGACAACCAAAGATGTGCATGAACCCCTGGCCTGGACGGATGAACGTCAAGAAGCCTTTGAATCTTTAAAGTCTGCTCTTTGTTCTGCACCTGTGTTGGGAACTCCAGATTACCGGAAGCCTTTTTCACTTTATGTGCACGAGGTAGACGGTTGTTCATTATCAGTGTTAACATAGACTTTTGGTGGAAAACAGAGACCCTGTGCATTTTTCTCTTTAGTTTTAGACATTGTGGCTTGAGCCCTCCCAAGTTGTCTAAGGGCCACTTCTGCAGTGGCACTGGCCATCCGATAATCAGAAGGAATAGTCCTGAACACTGACCTCACAGTCATGGTACCGCATGCTGTGGATATCCTTTTAAATAGAACTAAGACCCAGCACCTGACGAGTGCTAGATTGACAGGATATGAGCTGACACTGTTTGCCCCTCACATTACTATTAAAAGATGTGCTACTTTGAACCCCGCCACACTATTGCCTCTCCCCGAGAAAGATAAAAGAGTTGATGTCCATGATTGTGTATTTAGGACGGAAGAAGAAACAAAGGGGCGTGTAGATCTAACTGACACCCCTTTACTTGAACCTGAAGGGGAATTGTATGTGGATGGCTCTTGTTTTAAATTACCAGATGGCACTGCAACAGTTGCATATGCCATTACAACTTTGAAGACAGTAGTGGAAACCGCAAGGATTTCACACCACTCAGCCCAAGCAGCTGAACTAATAGCCTTGTTAAGAGCTTGTGAATTGAGTGAAGGTCTGAGAGTGAATATTTTTACAGACAGCCAATACGCCTTTGGCGTTGCCCATAGTTTTGGGAGGCTGTGGAGGGAGAGGGGTTTCTTTACTACGCATGGCCAGAAAATTCAACATTGTTCTTTGATTGATCAATTACTATTTGCTCTGACATTACCAAGGAAAGTGGCCATTCTTAAGTGCTGTGCCCACAAGAAAGCTGTAGACTCTACTGGAAAGGGAAACGCCTTTGCCGATTCAGTAGCAGAGGAAACGGCTCAGGCTAAAGGAAGTCCCATGTTTCCTAGTACATCTGCCCGATGGACCACCGAAACATCCCTTTTTGATAATACCATTGAAAGTGTGAAAGAGTTACAGAAAGAAGCGACTATGGAAGAGATGCAGAGGTGGGAACGGGAGATTGGGAAACTAGATAAGAATGAATGTTGGATAGACCGATCTGAGACACAGCGATGGTTGCTCCCTAATGCATTGGTATATGCAGTAGTAACCATGGCGCATGGCCCGGCCCACTTAAGTGCAAAAGGAATTAGTGCAGTATTAGACCCAGTATTGAATAATCCAAACATTTCCAAAATAGCAGCACACATTGTCAAATATTGCCCGGTGTATTTACGGCATAATCCTGGAGGTAGAGAATCTGTTTTGAGTGTCAATTTTGCTCCGCCATCCTTGCCTTTTGAAGTCATACAGATGGATTACATACAAATGGAACGTGTGAATAATTTGAAGTATGTATTGGTGGTGTTGTGTGCTTTTAGTAAATGGGTCGAAGCCTACCCCACCAAAGATGCCACTGCAGTTGCTACTGCAAAAGTTTTAATCAAGGAATATTTCCCCCAATATTGTTTGCCCCGAATTATCTGGTCGGACAACGGGCCCCATTTTAATGCCTCGCTTGTACAAATTGTTTGTGATGGATTAAAAATAAGACAGAAATTCCATGCTGCTAGACATTCGCAATCAGCGGGCCTGGTTGAGAAATATAATGGTATCTTGAAGCTAAAGATGGCCAAAATCTGTGCAGACAGCGGATTGAAGTGGCCTGATGCCCTCCCATTGGCCTTATTGTCCCTTAGAACGACCCCTCATACTAGAACCGGCCTGTCCCTTTATGAAGTAATCTTTGGACGACCCGCAAATGTATGGGGAGTCCCTAGGCCCAGATCCTTTAGGGATATTGATTACCCGTTGATGACTGAGCTGCGTTCTATTCATCAACAGGTATCGGACACATTGCAGCCACTACCGGAGGGTCCTGGATATGGACATCGTTTGGAGCCCGGCCAGTGGGTACTGGTGAAGAACTATCAGCGGACATCGAGTTTGGAGCCCAGGTGGTCCGAATCCTACCAGATCATCTTGGTTACGAGGACGGCGGTGAAGGTGCAGGCCGGAAACACTGGATCCATGTCAGTCATTTGAAGCGCCTGCTGCTGCCCATGCCTTCTGATCGGCAGAACAAAGATGGAGTGCCGAGTCAGGAAGGAGAGCTGATTAAAATCTTTGTGCCCTTTTCGGATGCTCAGGAAATAGGGCAATCAAGTGAAGTGTTGCCGGAAGGGGAAGGTGAGACAGCTCAGTAAGAAGCAACTGCCAGTCCTGGGGCCCCACAAGGGGTAACCAAGTCTGTTACCCATGCTACTGAAATGTTTTCTGACCAGGAACAACCTGGCCGTTGTCGATACGATCTGCGGCTCCGAAAACAGCACGGTACCCCACTTTCTAATGGAAGAAATTAGACCAAAACTTTGTGTTGAAAAACCTTGAGTAGAGTGATGGGGGTACTGAGCGAGACACTGAACTGAACTCGCAGAGAGCTTGGAACATTGTGTTAATAAGGCTCTGTTCAGAAAGAAAGACTGAGTTAAGGGCCACCATCGTACCTTTGGAATCTGAAAGTTTGCTTTTCCTTTGTTGAACGATAGGGGTCTGCCTGTGAGGCTCTAAAACGGACTCAGGGAGAAGATCCCTTGGCGGGAAGAAGAAACCCTCTGGTGGTGTGCGTGCTTTGTGGATACAAAGATTAGTTTTGGACTTTTTGTAAGTGACCGAGATAGATTTGGACTTATAGAGAGTATGTTTCCTTTTGCTCGATTTATGATGGAAGATGAACGACCACTTGCCCCTCGGCGTTATATTAATAATATGCAACTGTTTTCAGGATGGCCCACCAGAGTGAAGGTGGCATTTGTTGCTTTTATTATCATAATTACTGTAATAATGATGTATGTGTTTGTATACTTGGAATTTCAACATCCAGTGCAGAAACTGTTGAGAACTACCCCTGCTCCAGAAGAACATCTCTTTTATTCCTTGCCTCCGCATAAGGCTAGGCATAGGGAAACTAATTCGAAGAATGTTTTTATTGAAATGTTGCATCAGACCCACAGTACCACAAACAAAACAAATTGTTGGGTTTGTGGATTGTTACCGTCAGTCATGCATCAGCATGAGTTATTTATCTCCCTGCCTTTATCCTATTTAGCTAGCTGTGAAGCATGGTGGCAATTGTTATCGTTAATTTATTCACACTATGTTGCAAATCCCAACATATATTCTGAACGGGATTTTGAAGCCATTTTGAAGTATATAGAGCAACACCAAGGATTTGATGCTGAAGGGGATGGAGGTCAGGGTTCCTTAGATCCAAATGCCTGTATGAACGTATATACTGATTCCAAAAATGACACCTGGTTGCAGGAAGAAATGCAGGATTTTGAACTTTTTAATTCTACTCTGTATTTCCAACATTTAAAGGAACGCAATGTTACAAATGATAAAGCTCTGCCGATCCCCATAATAAATGCTACCTCCCTGTTCTGTATAAGGGGGTGAGGTCACATTAGGGTAGGGAGTAGCACATGTAATTATACCTATACATTGCAGACCGACAGTACTCCTCCGATGATCACTCCCCCTAATGAATATTTTGTGTGTGGGGAAAATGCTTATACTTGGCTCCCTCGAGGATGGGCAGGACGGTGTTATCTTTCCTCTCTCTATCCCCCTGTGTATATTGCCCCTTCTGATTACCATAGGACCCATCGGTTAGTAAAGAGAGAGGTAGAATCTAATCGGACTATTAGGAGCTATGATATTGATAGTACTGATCAGACAGATACCTCGCTACAGCAGTTTGAAGACATTTCAAAGGGCCTGGTTCCATTCTGGGGTCCGATTTTTAATAGTCGAAACATAAGACGCTTGTCTAGAATAGTGGAAAATGTGGTTCAAACCACGACGGAGATATTGACCAACCTTTCAGTTGAACTTCAGGCTACGAGTCTTGTTTCTCTTCAAAATCGGATGCTGTTAGACAACATCCTGGCGGATAGGGGTGGAGCCTGCCGCGTGATCGGCAGCTCTTGTTGCGTATTTTTTCCCAGTTCAGCCCTTACCATACATCTCGCGATTAAGAAATTACATCGATTAGCCACCAAGATTCATGAAGAGAACGGCACTTGGTCCCTCAGTGGATGGTTCTGGGGCCTCCTGCCTACCTGGGGTTGGAAGATATTCATGATCTTAGCAGGAGCCTTTGGGGTTATTTTCACATGTTGTTTATGCCTCCAATGTGGCCCAGCATGTTGCACTTTCCGTGCAACCAAGATAATGTCTGCTCTGACCATTTCTCGGCAGGAAAAGATTGAGAAACAAATGATCCAGAAAGAGGTAACAGACCTCATGCAGATCGATGAGGGGGTATTTGTGGAGTATTTTCTAATTTCGCCCTTGAGGCGGAAGCCGGGGGTACACTGCGCTCTCTTGCGCGCTGCTTTCAGAAAACACTGATTTGTCCTGTTATTGACTCAAGAATAACATACCTTTTAAAATCTGTATATATTTTAATAGCAAGTTTTTATCTGTAGTCCCCACCTAGGAGCGAGATTCACATCGCCAAGGTTGTCTCTACTGCATGACACAGCGCCGCTGTCGCTAGGTGCTGGTCACTTCCCCTAGCAACTTGAGACGCCATCTTGGGCTGGGGAAGGCTCGCGCTGCAGATCTCCATCCCTCCCGCCCTCCCAGGATACTTAAGGGCTTTTCATCCTGCCTTCGTGATATTTGCTAATTTCACCCTAGAGGCGGAAGCCGGGGGTACACTGCGCTCTCTTGCGCGCTGCTTTCAGAAAACGCTGATTTGTCCTGTTATTGACTCAAGAATAACATACCTTTTAAAATATGTATATATTTTAATAGCAAGTTTTTATCTGTAGCCCCCACCTAGGAGCGAGATTCACATTGCCAAGGTTGTCTCTACTGCATGACACAGCGCCGCTGTCGCTAGGCGCTGGTCACTTCCCCTAGCAACTTGAGCCGCCATCTTGGGCTGGGGAAGGCTCGCGCTGCAGATCTCCGTCCCTCCCACCCTCCTCCCACTCCTCTAGATGTATTTAAACCACCGAACCGCCCGTCCGTGAAGTGGGCGGGTGGAGCGGGCGCGCCGGCGGCGCGCCCATCTGCGCCCGTCCGCGCCTGGACCGGGCCTAGGGCCATTCCCCCTGGTTTTCATCCCTTGCCCCCAGGAGAGACTTACACAGCTAATCAGCTTCGGCACTGGCGCCCGCCCCAAGACCAATCTTGCACAATATTCGATCCTTGCCTCCTTACTGGAAATCTACCTTACTGTTGCTTGAACTGCTCCGCACCAATACCTTATATCTGAAACACCCTCGATGTAACCCTACCAATACACGGAGCTCTTATTCAATTGCCCTTATTAATGTCCGATCGCTCGGCAAACACCGACAGGAAATATTCAATCTAATAGAGGACAAAAAACTAGATTTACTATTTTTGACAGAGACCTGGATGGACAGCGCTTCCGACCCGGACCTAGTTATTGCTGTTCCTCACGGCTTCTCTATTTATTGCCTGGATAGACAACGCAAGAAAGGGGGTGGGATAGCAATCATTGCTCGCGATTCATATGCGGTAAGAACCAATGCGATACCGCTCCTTTCCTGTGAGGCTCTTCAATTCTCCATTAAACTGACTCCTTCGGTGAATTTTAAAGGCATCCTCCTTTATCGTCCACCAGGGCATAGGTCTGGATTCATTTCCGACATTGGGCCTGTTCTGGAAGTGTCTGCCCTTGATAGCTCCTTCACCATCTTAGGTGACTTCAACTTTCATTTTGATAAAACTGAAGATAATGATACAGCTACCCTCCTGGCAGACCTGACAACCTTTGGCCTTTCCTCGCTGGTAAAATTCCCTACTCACGAAGGAGGTCATATTCTTGATGGGATTTTTACTAACTTGGAGGACCTACATGTTACCGAAATATTCCCCCTCACCTGGTCAGACCACTATGTCGTAATGGCTTCATTTACCACCCATGACACTGGAGCACTTATGGCAAGCGCCAGCCCTCGCCAGACGTATCTGGCCTGGAACGACATTGATAGCGACAGTCTAGAATCACTCCTGACCACCTCCAATCCTCTCCTCTCACATGACCCAAATACTGCTATTACTCAATTTAGTGGGTGTGATCCGCGACCTCTGCTTTGGTTCAGGCCAAACAATGTTCTCGCAACAGATCCTCCCCGTCAGCCCCCTGGTACTCCGAGACCTTAAGAACACAGAAACAATTGTGTAGAAGGTACGAAAGGTATTGGCGCAGAGATTATTCTGAAGAGGCCAAAACCAAGTACAAAGAAATGGTGACCAAATATAAAATAATGATAAGTGAGGCCAAGAACAAGTTTTATTGTGAGAGAATAGAACTCTCTAAAAACTCCAACAAGGCCTTGTATGAGACCACCAAACAGCTAGCAGGCTACTCGCCCAACTTACATCCTCCCCCCTCCCAACCACTTTGTGATGCGCTGGCAAATTTCTTTTTTAATAAAGTTAATGATATTTATGCAGCCTTCGCTAACGGTGTTAAAACCACTTCTAAAACCACCTCTGAGTTTGTTTGTATCCCCAGGACTAGCCCATCGCTCCTCCAGTTTGCGGAGGTTTCCACAACCCAGATTAGGGATATTATGTCCTCCATTAAAGCAGGCTCCGCCCTTGACCCATGTCCCTTTAAAGTATTATCTTCAGTCATCGAAGTGGTTCTTCCTGCTATTACCACCATTTGCAACATCATGATTACTACAGGTATCTACCCACTTACTTTGAAAAAAACTCTAATAAGACCTTTGCTGAAAAAGCCGAATCTCGACATGGATGAACTTAAGAGCTATCGGCCCATTGCCAACCTCCCAGTCTTGGCGAAGATTGCCGAAAAGGCATTGAATTTTCAACTTGCAGCCTTTATAGAGGAACATCACTTATTGGATGATTCCCAGTTTGGCTTTCGTCAATATCATGGGACGGAGACGGCCCTGATCAAGGCTGCCGAGGACATTAGAGCTATTCGGGATGCTGGGGGAACAGCAGTCCTTATACTGCTGGACCTGTCAGCACCATTTGACACGTCGATCATACCATCTTGATCGACCGTGTCGAAAGCATGGGTGTTCAGCAAAAGGCCAAGACTCTCCTGGCCTCCTTCTTGGCAGAAAGGACCCAGGTGGTTACCATAGGATCCTTCCAGTCTTCCACCCTATCACTGCCATGTGGAGTACCCCAAGGCTCATCCCTGAGTCCGACACTTTTTAATATATACGTGTCGGACCTCGCTGATACCATTTGAACCCATGGGATGAGCCTCACATCCTACGCTGACGATACCCAGCTGGTCCTTGCCATCAGGAATGATGGCCAAAAAATAGCTGACGAATTCAATTTGGGCATGCAAGCTATAGGGAACTGGATGGCCTCCAATTGCCTAAAATTGAATTCAGATAAGTCCGAAGTAGTTATCTTCGGAAACTTGACCCCGGAATGGTCCTCCCGCTGGTGGCCGCTGTCATTAGGTCCCCCCCCTACACCCGTAAGTAGGGTGAGGAATCTGGGAGTCATGTTTGACGACCGTCTTACTTTCCTCCTGCATGCCAATCAGATCACCTCCTCTGCTTTCTATAAGTTACGACTTATAAAGAAAATTCTCCCCTTCCTTCCGGCTTCAGCAGGCAAAACCCTGATTACGTCCCTGGTACTGTCCACCTTGGACTATTGCAATGCCCTATTCCTGGATACACAAGAAAGAGTTCCCAATAAAATGCAAGCTATCCAAAATGCAGCTGCTAGGCTTTTGGGAGGTGTCCCCAAATTTCACTCAGTGTCAGGAACCATCAGAGAACTCCATTGGCTTTCTATCAGGAATAGAATAAAATTCAAAACCTTTTGTATTGTTTATAAAGCCTTGCATAACCAGGGACCAGCCTTTCTTATTCAAAATCTTATTCCCTACCGTCCCCTCAGATCCTCGAGATCTTCCAACTTACATGAGTTAGTGGTACCCCGAACCAAACTGGTGTCATGGGGTGACGGAAGATTCCTCGTGTCAGCACCCAAACTCTGGAACACTCTGCCACTAGCCATTAAAACCAGCTTGTCTCTCTGGTCTTTTCGAAAGCAACTTAAAACCTGGCTTTTTAATCAGTGATCCCCCTCCCCTTTTTGGCTGACCACAGCAGATATCTTAGCGCCGAGATACCCAAGGGCCTTCGTTCGCGCTATAAATAAATAAATAAATAAAATAAAGAAGTTATATTGGCCATAGTAGGCCAAAAGGGCCGTCTGTTGGGATATAAAATTATATGTACTCATGATTGGCCCACTATGTACCCACATATGTACCATATAACTGTATATGCATATGAATAACCATATAGTATCACGCAATATGTGTATGCTTTACGATTGATTCATGTAGGCCAATTTAGACCTATTGATATAACTATGGCCATCTTGTTTCGTTTCCCAGTGTTCATGTACTGCTTCCCAGAAGTCACATGAGTTAGTTCTTGGTACAAAACCATGTTGACTTGCTTAGCCTGCTCCTCTGATCTTTTGTGTGAAGCTCAGGGAAACCCAAAATCACACCTGCCCCTCTTGTGGGATGCGTGCATTCTAGCAGAGCCCGTTCCTGTACTCCCCGGGCTCTAGATAGACAAGAGGGCACCTCACGGACCTGCCCCCGGAATAGCTCCGGCTTAGCTACTAGCAATCACTGTGACCTTATATGGGTCTTCTTGCTGGCTCACTGACAACTTGTATTTTTCCTTGTAGGGTGTTAACCTGAATGAGTGAAAACGTATATATGCTTTGTATCACTTGTATTTAGTCAGTCTCCTCTGCGCACCTCCATAGGTCGTGTAGACTGAGGCTCCCCTGAAAGAGCTTGCTTTTTGATTGAATAAACGATTCGACCTTCTCCATTGCCGACTGCCTTATTTTTCTATTATGTTATATATGGGCTATTGGTAAGTATAGTCCGGCTTTGTAAAAATTTGAATCCTTCACTGTGACTGGGGGTGAGTGTCTGAAAAGCCTCAGCAATCCGTCCATCATCTCCTTGTGTTTGCTTTGTTCGCCCTAATTTGGCAGGGTATGCCCAGACGTGGGCCCCTTGCTAACTTTTCCTCTGGATTCAAGCTAGCCTGGCTGATGATGGCTGTTAGCCCGAAACTGGTCCAGGATGCTTGTTTCCAGACCAGGGAAGGCATGGCTTGGTAGTTCGGGCTGGACTGTTCCCATGAGGCACAGGGTCAAGACTGATTTGCATGTAGCTGTATCTGAACTGGGGTGACCACCCCAGTTCAGACACAGCTACATGCTAAAGAACGATGATGGATTCAACCCAGGACTGTGACTGGGGGTGAGTGTCTGAGAAGCTTCAGCGCTCTGTCCATCATTTCTTTGTGTTTGCCTCATTACCCCATTGAGCAATACACAGACTGAGGCTGAAAACAGATTTAACTCTGCTCTGACAAAGACAAGTAATCTCGGTGAGATGAAGTTGGATGTGTAAAGTCCCGGGTCCCCTGCTTGGACATGTCAGGTGGAAGACTCTTGTACTCGCCTCATATGGTGTGCAAATTGATCCCTGTGTGTGCATTATTGCATATTATCTGCTTAAAACAAATGTGCAGTGGGACCATAAGCCACAACTTCAACAGGAACTGGAAGAGTATGTAGACAAAGATGCTGATGTAGAGCACACATTGGCAGGCTAGCAGAGACAGGAACAAATAGTTGGCAATATGTTTGCATATTGAATAGCAAATTATGGTAATATTTTTTTTTTGAAAACCTTTATTTTAGCATTCAGTAGAAATACAAGCATGGGCCTACAACCGCAGGGGCCGGCCGCTAGACAAATTAAATCGTTGATATCACAATACGACACAGCTCATCAGCCGACAACCCAAAGGTCCGGCGGCGAATCAGAATAAAACTTGTATTGGAATGCATAACTGGATTGCAGGATAAGCCAGAGGTTTCATTTTATATTATTTAAGAGAGGATCAGGTGCCATACAATTGAACAGGAGAATGCGGGGGGCAGGGTAAAAACAGGATATACATGTAATGACCCCTATAATGGAGATTTGGCGCCAGAGCATATAGGTCGGTACAAAAGAGCACACAATATACATGTCCATGTTGCGCCAATACTCGAGGCCTGCCCGCCCATAAATCAGGATGACATAAAAGCGAAAGCACAAAATACAAGCATACGATAAGAGTCCGAATGATCGTAACTATACTGACCCTACGAGAAAAGAGAGAATAGGAGGAAAAGGCCATAGAAAATAAAAAAGGCAAAATAACCCCCCCCCCTCCAGCCCCCCACCCTGCACCCCTGCAAATGGCTACAGCCTACAGCTACAGCAGCGTGCCTGTCGCCCCTAAAAACTAAAACCCCAAAGGAGGAAAAAAGAGAGATTGGAGGAGGGCATATTCATGTGGGCTCCCAGCCCCTTTGGACCCCCCGCCTAAAGCAGCCACACCCTATCACTAACAGACAAACTTATGACAGCAATATAGAGAAGTTAGAGGGTACCGTGAGACACTGCCCAGCCTCTTAGAGCAAACAGTTGCACGTCCAACACTTGTAAAAGCCATGCCAACCCATCGCGATCCAGCCGATCTTAACCTTGGCCCTTCCGAACAAAAACACAAACCCCCTCCAGCGAGACCCAAAGGCACACAAAGAGGCAATAAAGGAGAAAAGAGTCAGAAGACATCAGCCCATGGCTACCAGCAGGCAATGAGTCCTCAGGAACTGTAGATGAAGACGAACTCTCCCGCAGAGATGAACAGTCCCAATGTGTCTTGAACAGGAGTCGTAGCGGCGCCAGGAAGGGAAAAGATGACCACAAATTAGATGAAGAGTCACAAATAAAAGTCTTTATTATTATTATTAATAATTTAATTTTATATAGTGCAACAGCTACCCGAAGGTTTCCCGGCACTAAAAACGCTAAGAATATATAGGAAATTAGGTAGAAGAGGGGTATCTATTGGTTAAAAAGCCATGTTTTTAGGTCCTTTCGGAATTTCTGGTACTGAGGTTCAATGCGCAATGAAAGAGGCATGGAATTCCAGAGTGCTGGGGCCAAATAGGAGAAAGAGCGTCCTCCCATTCTTGTTCTTTTAATACTCGGGATTTGGTAGGTGTGTTGATTAGCTGAACGAAGCAATCTTGACGGGTGATATTGATGCACGAGCGCCTGAAGATAGTGTGGTGCCACTCCTGCATTTATCCTATGCAAATAGCAGAGAGTTTTGAATTTAATGCAGTTATCAATCTTCAACTAATGTAAATCACGTAACGCCGCTGAGGCAGATGTTCTAGCTGGGAGATTACAAAGCAGTCTGGCGGCAGCATTTTGAATTACCTGTAACCTGTGTAATACTTCCTTTCCCACTCCAAGGTATAGAACGTTACCGTAATCGAGCCTAGATGTTACAAGAGCTTGGACTACTGTTCTTTGAGTGGGCAAAGGGAGCATCCACAGGATTTTTTTCAGCCACTTCAGTATAACAAAGCAGACAGAGGCTACCTTGCCGGCTTGTTGTTTCATAGTTAGTTGATCATCAACTATGAAGCCAAGATTTTGGGTTGATTGTACAGGAATCGGAAGTGGTCCCATTTGGGTGGGCCAATGTTGGGGACCCCACAAGGTCTTATTTTTCCCAAAGAGCAAAAGCTCGGTTTTGTCACCTTTTAATTTAAATTTGTTATTGTGCATCCAGTCTGCAATGTTTTGCAACCCAGCTCTCAGAGAAGAGGTGTTACTATTTGAGTTGGTTGAGAGAGAATAGATAAGCTGGGTGTCATCGGCGTAAGAGTACACCGTGAGTCCAGCTTGTTCCGCAATGACAGCTAAAGGGCTGACATAAATATTAAATAGCAGACGGCTTAATATTGAGCCCAGGGGCACTCCACACTGAAACCCTCGAACCTCTGATTTAGAAGAGGCCGAGAACACCTGGAAGGTTCTATTTGTCAGAAAACTGGATAGCCATTTTAAGGCTAAGCCAGTAATACCACATGATTGAAGAGTGTTCAGGAGGATAGGATGGGAAACAGTGTCAAATGTTGCACTTAAATCAAGAAGAATAAGTGCCACAGTTTCGCCTCCATCAACTTGTCGACGGATATTATCCGTAACTCCCAATAATGTGGACTCCGTAGAAAAACCTGCACGGAATACAGACTGGGAGTTATGCAGGAAGTTATGAGACTCAATAAATGTGGTAAGCTGAGCATTTATGTGCTTCTCCAAAACTTTAGAAAAAGTTGGTAAAAGAGAAATCGGACGGAAGTTGGATGGAATATCCGGATCCAAGTTCGTTTTTTTCAATAATGGCTTAACCATAGCATGCTTCCATATAGCTGGAACTTCGGCCTCTAAAATAGAGGAGTTCAGTAATTGCATAATTAAGTTTTTATTCTGGGTGCTTAAAATTTGAAGCACTGAGGGGGGGAGCAAGTCATTAGGGGAGCCAGATTTAATGCTACTCAGAATGTTGTCAAAGGAAATATTATCCATTTGAGTCCAACAATCTAGAACAGTGTTGTTATTTGAGGCCAACATATTCCTGGGGATCAGTTGTATGGGAGAAGAGGAAGTAACTGGCGCCTGTTTTGCAAAGTCAGTATAAATAGTACTATTTTTTTCCACAAAAAAATCTCCTCGATCATTACAATTTTTTGTGTCCAGGCATGCAGGCTTAGGCTGACATGTGGCCCCAGAGAGCTCTTTAACTACTTTAAAGAGTGCTTTTGGACAATTTTGAGCTTCCTGAATAGTGCGATTTGCATGTTCTGCCCAGGCATTTCGACAAAGAAGATGATATTTTTTCAGAGCTGACTTATACTGTAGTTTGACTCTAGGATCATATAGCTTCCGCCATTGTCTCTCTAAATTTTTACATTTCGTTTTTTCATTTTTAAGGGCCTCAGAAAACCATGGAGCAGGGATATAGTGATTATTAATTTTTCTATTAGTAAGAGGGATACATAGGTCAATAGAGGAGTTGAGCCAAGAAAGCTTGATCGCTTCTTCTTTCAAGTTGGTAACTGAATCAACTGGTCTAGAATTTTCAAGAAGAGAATTAAGTTGTACTACATCCAAATTTTTCCAATTCCTGCCCTGTGCCTGTCCTGATGAGGAACTATTTTGTTTCTGTTGCTGTTTAATTTTAAATTCGATCAAATTATGGTCGGACCAAAGAACTGGGATGGCTGGTTTACATAGGACAGTGTCTATATTAGAGAAAATTGGGTCAAGTAGGTTTCCTGCCTTATGGGTGGGACCTGAATTATGGAGAGTCACATTTAGTGCTGCTAAATCCGCAATAAAATTAGCATTAGTTGGTTGAGATAAATCATTCAGATGAAGATTCAAATCCCCCGCTAATAAAAAATTAGTGGCTTCCAGCAGAATAGGAGAAATATGATCCGGAAAGGATGCAGCCCTTATACTGGCTGGGCCTGGAGGACGATAAAGTAATACACCAGATAGTGTGAAATTAGAGGAAAGGTATATTTTTAAAAAACCAGCTTCACAACCAGCGTAATCCAAATTACTCCATTTGCATTTGTATTGGTTCTTATAAATGACTGCAATCCCACCTCCCTCCTTTTTCACCCGATTCTTTCCCAAAAGTGTGTATTTAGGTGGAAGGGCACTGGCAATATCAGGACCTGAGCTATCATTTAACCATGTTTCCGTGAGGAAGATAGCATCCGGTGAAAAGCTTGATAATAAGTCATACATGTCGTTCCTGTGCTTCACAAGTGACCGGCAGTTTAGACTGAAAAAAGTGTATTCTAAGTGTTTATTATTGTTATTAATTACACTGGTCTTAATCGGTTTACAGAGGATGGAGGGAAAGCAGCACTCCTGACAAAAAAAAGGCTCTACATCACAATTTAAATATGTAGAGGTCGTACAGGTATTGCGACGAAGGGATAAAAGCATTTCACGTGTATATTTGACTGGACCAGCTGATCCTCTTAATCTTCGGGAGGGGAATGCCTGATGATATCTCCAAAGCCGGTAGTGGTGGAAGGTTCAGCAATACCATGACATCCTCGGGAACACCGTCCACCAGGGCACCATCCGAAGGTTCCAGTACTCGTTTCCTCACGGGGTTCTCGCACGGAGTCAAAATGGCCACGTTTGGGACGGCTGTAGAATCCCGTTTCAACAATAAGGCTGGGCCCGGTTCCACCAGGAGCATTTCAGATAGGTGAGTGTCCAATTTGCTCAATAAAGTATCCACATGAGTGCGGAATGCCCAAAGTTCAGCCAGTATTAACCCCAGCGATGGCTCATGCACCGTTCGGTCCATATTCTCGTGACCGATATCAATCTGTATCACCTCTCGGGGAGATTCCGGCATCCCCGGGGAGGGACAGACAGGATCTCGAACTTGCAGATGCGGAGGGTGACCAGTCTTTGTTTGCAACCACGGTCAACTCAGTTAAGGCCGCAGGCCGGTAACCCCGAACCACCGAGTCCCGGAGGTAGCAAACCGGGTCCGCGGGACGGGGGCCCCCACCCGCAGCCAGCAGCACGCAGACTCACTCCTCCATCGATACTGCGCAATGACAACGATCGCCACCAAATCCGGCTGAAACAAAGCCTCCACTCCGGTTGACCGGGCCCAGCCCAAGTCTCCTGGACGATGTTGTTGCACTACAGCCGGCTGTGGAAGTACTCCAGGCACCGGCTTCACCACTGGAGCAGGCCGCAAACTCGATGTAACTCCGTCAAACAAGCCGATAAAAGTTTCCGGATTTCACCATCGGAGTGTGGGACAGTTCATGCACACAGAGGCTAGGCGTTGAATCAGGATGACATGCAGGATATCGCGGCGGGTTACGAAGGTCGACGGAGCCGGGAGTCTAAGCAGCCATCTTGCTTGCTGACGTAGCTCCTCCAATTATGGGAATATTGACAAAAATACGTCAAGGTATCATTCAATAAATATGATTTATTTTAACTCATCCATTGTGTTCTGTTTGAGACAGAGTCAATGTACATATCTAGTCACCTACATATTCTGAGCTAGATATAGGCTTCAACATGTATGAATCATGATTTCTGAGCTGTTGATAAACACGGGACCTTATCTCCAACTAAGTACAGATCAATGGAGCAAGCCAATATGATGCAGTGCACTGCATGAAAGGGACAAGGCAGGATTGGCACTTATCTTGATAGATATGGGCCATTCCTATCCTCCCTCTCTTAAGTAGCGCAGTGCAGCACAGCAAACTGTATTGCTGTGTTCAGCTGCATCAAAGTGAGTTTCATGTGGCACTAAGTGTATGATGGATCAAAAATCACCCAAAAAGTCAGCCCCTGAGTACATTTCCTAATTGTAGTGTTTTTCACATATGAACTAGCATGCAGAATGGCAGCACTTTGCTGGAGCAAATGTTGCAGCAGATACCATCGCAGATAATGGGAGACAGTTGTCATGGCCAAAGGCCTAGTATCACGTGTAGGTGTCAAAATGTAATTTGTAAAAAATGCATTCATGTATGTGTGGGGATCCACAACACGCATGTAACACATTTCCTGGGCTGATTGATATTAAGACTATGTTTGCGCCTACTTGCAACAATACACATTTACCATGCCTAGCAGTGCAATGCAAGGAATCTCAAAGGCCAGTAACAAAACAAAATAAACTGCTGAAGTAGCACAAAGTGGCAATTTTCAGAAAAGTAAGACCAGGGAGATGTTTGCCAACCATCACATCAGGTCATGTAAGGAAGACAGATCAGTAACGTGTGAAGCGTGTAGGCCAAAAAGCAACCATAAGTGATTGTGAACACACACATTTTCATTAAATATAGTGCATTGGTGTTTATATGTGGAACATTTACCATGTAAGGTGAGACGTGAGTACCCATGGCCTGAGAGCCTTGCTATATTGTTGTCTGGATCACTAGTGCTGGTATGTTCCTATAGAGTAACGTGGAATATGTGTGTTTTGCCTGTCGGGGCCTGTGTAATGGATTTCAGACTGGTTGGACAAGGAGGGATTTACAAGGACCTACCCTCATAGATGATGCAATTTACTACTTTCACCAGGAGTGAAACAAAGCAAATGTTTGGTTAAAGCAAACTGAGTAGTGATTATTATTAGTGAACATGAACATTCAACGTTGGGTCCCTGCAGTGAGGCTTACTCACTCAATCACCTCTTCTAAAGTAATGTTACAGTGTTTTTAATTACACTTTCCCAACATCAGGTGGCCTGTTGGTGTGTGCATGATAAAATCCGGCCTAACTGTGTGTTAGAGCTGACAACCTTAGGGCAGTCTTCCTCCAACATGTTGCCTACCTTACTCCATTTTTCTGACCTTGTTTTAGCTGGTTTTAGGACTCTGTGCACTTTACTATTGCTGACCACTTCTAAAGTGCTTGTGCTGTCTCCACTAAATAGGGTAAAATTGGGTCAGACCCAATTGTCATTTTTATTTAGTTAAAAGTCTCTATTAAAGTGCACTACATATGCCAAGGGCTTTTAAATTAGATGCTACTTGTGGGCCTGCAGCACTCATTATACCACCCACTTTAGTAGCCCTCTAACAATGGCTCAAGGCCTGCCATTGAAGACCCTGGATGTGCAGTTTATACTGCCATTTCGACCTGGCAAGATAAACCTCTTGCCAGGCCTAAACCTTCCCCTTTTATGCATGTAATTTACCCCGAAGTTAGACCCTGTATGGCCCAGAGGACAGGATGCAATTTACTTAAAAGGCAGGACATGTACTTTTAAGTATTACATGTCTTACATTGGGAGTACCTTATTACATATTTTAAGTGTAATTCCCAATTGTGAAGGGATCGACTTTTCAAGTGTGGTGTCAATGGGCTCAAAAAATGTAATTTACCACTATGATGAAGTTGGAGTTTAAATTACAGTATAGCAAATGCCAGCATTATAATCCATATGAATATTATATTCATCCAGGTTTCACTGTTAGCATTATAAAGTTGGCATTTGCTTACTTTAACCATTCTGTGCCACCTGCCTGTCTCTGAATACACTTCCAGGGTGGGTGACAGCTGGGCTTTGTGCATTCTCTCTAGACGACCACACAGAAAGTGAGCTTAGGTTTGATTGATGGGCCATCTACATCCTGACAGGCCATCCAGGGCAAGATGGGAGAGATGGGCTGAAACTTACACCTGAATAGGCTGGGTTCTTTCCCCACACAAAGGGCTGCATGCCCCCTGTAGTGAGTCTGGATCCAGCACATGAAGGGAGGACCTCTGTGCAATTCAAAGCTTTCTTTGAAGTCTCTCCACTTCAAAGGCCCAGCTGGTATAAGTACTGGACCTCTGCCACCATGACTTTAGTACACAACAGGACCCGATTTACGCTGCCAGGAAGAATAGCTTCTGTGCTGCTGAAAGGACTGCCACTCTTCTGGACTGTTGCTTTACTCAACTTCTTCCTTGCTGTGCTTCTGCCTTTCTGAGCTGCCCTTCTGCATGCTGTTTTCCTGCCTGGGTGAGAATGAGTGGACCGGCATTACCTGTAACCCGTGGGGACTCCAGGGGTTGCTGGCTTGGCTCCTGTTCTAAGCTTTAGGGACATCAAAGACTTCAAATACCTAATCTGCATCTGGACTCTACAAACTACGAGTCTGCCCTGCCAAGTGGTACCACCCTATGTCTGGACCCTTGAAAGGGAGGCCTAAAGTGCTTCCACAACCAAAACCCATGCATCTTCATTGCAACTGGTGTATCTTCACCTTTGCGTAGGTCGGAACTGGTGCATCTTCGCCTTTGAGTAAATAGGAACCAGCACATCCAGGGTGTTGCGTGGAGTGGACCTGGCGCATTGCCTTCGGAACCAGCGCTTCACCTTTGAAATTGACCCATTGCCTTTGCATCACATTTACAACCAGAGCTTCGCACTCAGAACCAATGCATCTCAGTTGAGTGAAGAAAATCACTGCTTCTCATCCACTGTGTGGCTCAACACTGACACCTCGCTGCAGCTGCACCTCGCATGTTCATCAATGACAATGCATCCCAGATCAAGGTACTTTGGTTCAAAGCAAGAGGGTCCCTGTATGCAGCTCAGACTCAACACGGTGTGCCTGAACGTTTGACTTTGCCCTGGTTCAGCATGACCGATAACCCATTTAATCACTTATTGCTTCAAAGTGCTATTTGACATTTGGTCTTTGAAAATTCATATCTCAACTTCTATTTGTGGGAATGTTTTATTTATACAATCATAATCCTTTTTTCTAACCTTGTAAGGAGTCTTTTGGTAGTAAGTTAAGCCTGACTGCTCTGTGCCAAGCTAACAAGGGGTGAACAAAGGATAATTTATTGTGTGTTGTGACTTATCCTGACTAGAACTGCGGTTCCTGCTTGCACAGGGTGCACACTTCTACCAACCAGAAATCTAATTTCTAACACTTGAGATAACATTAGGATTAGAGAAATACCACCACACATAGGGGCATATTCTCAAGGAGCTATCGCCGAGTTAATGGCACATAATCACTGCCAAAAGTCGCGATAAAGTTATCACCCCATTCATAGGCTGGTACGAACAGCCCATAGCACCAGTTTACCTGCAATAGCAGTTGCAAAAAACATTGCCACAGATGACTTTCGCTAATGAGATGCAGAGTAGGCTTTCCAGTGCAAAAAGCTATGACAACACTGAAGTATTTCGGGGTTCCCAAGGCCTACACGCTCCAGAGATTACCCACATACACAAAAGAACTGTTGGCACGGAAGCTGTAAAAGGCAAAGAACAAGTTTATTAAAACCCCATGGGGTGGTGGTACACTCAAACAGCACCCTTCGGTATTGCAAGAGGTATCACACCGAACACCGGTGTGACCCCGTTTTATATACACTTTTGGGGCAATAAAAGACAGGCGGCACAAGTTAAGACACAGTTTTAGAGACATATATGGTCATGTTTTGGAATACTGCCAGCTTATTGGAGGGTTTCAAACCCACTGGTCAGTTTGCGGCACATTCCTGAAGGTTTACGGGTTAATAAGAACTGCGCATGTGTGGCTTGACCAGTACTAAAAATAGCCTGTTGCTGGGCAGATGTGAGTGGTCAGCGGAACGGACAAAGGACTAAAGGGCACGTCGGCCACGAGGCCGCTCATGAGCTAAGATGGCCGCCGCAACGTTCAAAACGGCGTTCATCGTATGTAGTCAAGTTAAGGAGGACAACGTGTAGGTTCAGCTAATCGCTAACACGGACGGGCCAATTACGACAGACGACCCTTTTAGCGTTTAGCTGAATCTACCTCATAGTGAACATAGTCCAGATGTTCGTCCTCGATGTCAATTAACATAATTTGTGTCACCTCCTTACGTAGCATCATTTTATCGTAAGCAAGAGCTCGTCTCGATGGCAAACAGGCCGATAGGCACATTGAACACAATGCAGGACCACATTGGATACACAAGCAGATAAAAAACATTGCTCCCACAAGTATACAGAGAATTGTCAGCAGTTTCCAGCCCCAAGTTGCAATCATGGACCAGAACCATCCAGAAAGTGTCCAAGTTCCATTGTCCGGATGTATTTCGGCAGCTATTTTATGCAGCTTTGAAATCGCATCATACACAGATGGAGAATTATCAGGCACGTAAACAGCTGCTTCCGATGATCCTACATGCCCCCCCACGATCAGCCAAAACAACATCCAGCACCATCCGGTTTTGGAGGGTGACAATTCTGGAAATCTGCAGTTCTTCGGTAATATTCCCCAGGGCAATAGCAGTGTCATTCGCAACAGCCTCGACAACACGCGTCATGCGTCTGATCTTCCGACTGTTCAGTGCGGCCCCCACAAAGGAGAATAGTCCCAGATTGAAATCCACATATTGTTGCAACGCAGTGTCCGTTTGATCAATGTCCTCTAGTGCAACAGTTCGCTTAACTCTGTTCAAAACAAAATCGTGGTACAGAGTATAGTCGTTGTGATACATCGGAGGGGCAATGAATACAGGAGGTAGCACAAACGATACATAACATGTGCCCAACCACCCCACTGGAAGCTGATGGTACCCCTTCGTTCCACAGATGAAGTAGGTGTTTCGAGATGCAACAAATGAAATGCCATTCGGGCTATCAAACGTGAGAGTAATGTTACATTCGCTTTTCCCCACAGCAATCGTGCCCTTATTCCGGATACATAAATCGGCTTTTGTGGCAATGACATTTATAACATGAGCACTGGATACATTCACGTTTCGCTGATTGCTGTATATTCGTGGGGCAGATACATTGTCGGGCCTATACTCCTCCCATTCAAAACGTGTACCCTCAGCCCGTGGAAACCCATCCTTGTCATGGGGACATTCTTTATTTAGGCGAAAAAGCACCCCCCCTTTGGTTGGCCATCTCAGGGTAAAGAGGAGGGTGTACCAAGCGTTGCATGACCCATTATGCGAAAACGGGAGTGGAATAAGTGGGGTGCCCCCTCTCTTCTGGTGCCCAGGCAACATTCCACACACCCAGCAATTAGAGGCATTGGTCATATTATGTGTGTGGTGAAGAATCTGAATGAAGCTGTTATTTAAATACGTTTGACGGTGGCGTTCTTCATGAAAAGGCAAGGTAAAGTGAAAATGTTCAGACGGTGCCGGGGTAGTCGGCAGCAAATGTTCACGTACAGGCACCACAAGTTCGACTACCCAGGCAATAACAGCTATCACCACAATCGTGAAAACAAAAAGAAAGGCACCCAGTATTTTCTTATCACGCGATACCATTGATGCCATAGTTCAAGAAAGTTCAGTGCAAAGTCTCAAATAACACAAATTGTTCACAGTTTCTCACAAATAGTCTCTGATACACGTACGTGTATACCTAAAAAAAAGAAAAATGCGGTGCTGAACTCCGAGGTAGCCGTTGTTTTCTTCTCCGGGCCAAGACGGGTGTCGCTACTCTGGCAGAACTGATCCCCCCCCCTTGGAATTCCCGGTTTCCGTTTCACAAACCTGGAGCGGTTACCAACCAGTCTAAAAAAGGAACAAAAATCTTCTTTATCGCGGTCGTAGATTGTAGCGCTCTCTTCCAGCAGCAGATTGGTCCGGGAAGGCTCCCTCTACTTCGGCCGACGTCACAGCTGGGCTCTTTTCTTTCTCCAAGATCTCTTTATAATCAGTCAGCACAGCAGGAGTCACCAGATCCGGAGAGACTCGGCGACAATGTGTCGAATGCACCCACCGCTTCCTGTTGGTCACTCGTACGGCGGTGCGGGTCGCCAGAAGGACCTGCTCGGGGCCCTTCCACCTGGGCTCCAGACTGCTTGCTCTTTCAAACGAACGGATCATCACATGATCCCCAGGACGAAGATCGTGGCCCTCTCCAGTAGAGTTATCAGGGAGCGCTTCTCGAACCTGTTGATGAATGGAGAGCAAATCATTTGTTAATCGTGCCAAATAATCATTCATCATAACACAAGGCACATCATGTATTAATCGCGGCTTGGGCACTCCCCAGATATTCATGGGGCGACCAAACACCACCTCATAAGGTGTAAGGCCTGTCCGTGAATGGGGTACTGATCTAAGAGACAGTAGTGCTAGCGGCAACGCATCTGGCCACTTCAATGATGTAGACGCCACAATTTTGGCCAGCTTAAGCTTCAACGTGGCATTGTACCGCTCGACCAAACCTGCCGACTGAGGGTGGAATACAGCGTGGAACTTTTGCTGAATCCCTAACCCCTTCAGTACATATTCCACAATCTTTCCGACAAAATGGGGCCCATTATCGCTCCACAAAAATTTGCAAACTCCAAAGCGAGGAAAGAATTCCTTAAGCAACACCTTAGCTGTTGTCAAAGCCGTATTGTCTTTCGTGGGGTAGGCCTCAACCCATTTGCTAAAGGCACACACCACCACTAAGACGTACTTCAGGTTATTACAGCGCTCGAGTTGAATGTAATCCATTTGAAGGACTTCAAACGGTGCAGAAGGTGGAACGAACCCTCCTTTCGGAGTATAGGCCCCCTTTCCAGGATTGTGTTGCAAACATACCAGGCAGGTCTGCACTACTCTCTTTGCAGTGTTCGCAATCTCGGGATGTTCCCAAACTCGTGTTAAAAGCTGAGTGATTGCAAGAGCTCCGACATGCGCCAGTCCATGTGTCATCTGGACCATCGCCTGTAAGTAAGCCGCAGGCAATTTCCACTTCTCCATGTCTTTGCTTCTCCAACATCCCTCATCATCTAGCACCCCATCTGCTGCCCAAGCCGCAAGCTCAGATTCTGTAGCTGAATTTTGTATATCCCGTATCTCTGCTCTAGCATCACTCCATCGTTCAGCCTGCGATTGTACCACGTACATGGGGGAGCTAGTTCGGGACATAGCCGTTTGCCTTGCTATGCTGTCTGCAAAGGCATTTCCTTGGCCCACCTTATCCGTAATTTTCTTATGGGCACTGCACTTCACTATCGCTACTTTTTTAGGGCCAAGCAGTGCATTCAGGAGATCACGCACTAACTCTCCGTGCATAATGTGCTCCCCATGTGACGTCAGAAACCCGCGTTCCCTCCAAAGAAGCCCGAAGTCATGGGCCACTCCAAAGGCGTACCGGCTGTCTGTGTATATGTTCACACATAGGCCAGCACTCAATTCGCAGGCTCTTGTTAAAGCTATCAGTTCTGCTGCCTGAGCCGATTTTTGTGGTATTCTAGCTGTTTCTACCACCGTCTTAAGAGTCGTGATCGCATATGCTGCGGAAGTCGTGCCATCTGGCAGCCTCAAACACGATCCATCAACCCACAGTTCCCCATCCACATCTGGAAGTGGCACATCCTGTAAGTCAACACGACCCTTTGTCTGTTCCTCAGTCAGGAAAACACAATCATGATGTTTTTCTTCCTGGCCCTCCTCGGCCGGATAGGGCAATAAAGTCGCGGGGTTCAAAGTAGCGCATCTCTTCAATGTTATGTGTGGCGCTAAAAGTGTCAGCTCATATCCTGTAAGTCGTGCACTCGTGAGGTATTGGGTCTTTGTTTGGTTTAACAGGGCGTCTACTGCGTGAGGAACCAACACCAGCAATTTGTGTGATAACACTATGCCCTCACTCTGTCGTATGGCTACTGCTGTTGCCGCTACTGCTCGAAAACACCCAGGCAGCCCTCGTGCTACAGGATCCAAAATGGCAGAGAAGTATGCACATGGTCTCTGCTTATCCCCGTGTAACTGCACTAACACTGACAACGCGCACCCATCATTCTCGTGCACGTACAATGTGAAAAGTTTCGTGTAGTCTGGTGTTCCTAACACGGGTGCAGAACAAAGGGCCTGTCTCAACTGTTCAAAGGCTTTCTGACATTCGTCTGTCCACTCAAGAGGCATCGGTGTAGTTTTGGACAATAATGCTAGCAGAGGTTTTATGATATGTGAGAAACCCATGATCCATTGTCTACAAAAAGATGTCAACCCTATAAAGGCACGCACATCTCTCTGCGTGCGGGGGACTGGTGTATCTAAAATCGCCTGAATTCGATCAGATGTTAATGCCCTCCCCTCCTTAGACAACAGATGACCGAGGTAGGTCACCTGGGGTCTACAGTATTGAAGCTTTTTCTTGGAGACCTTGTGATTGTTTTGTGCCAAAAAGGACAGCAACGCAAGCGTGCTCTGTTCACATTGTGTATAGGAGTCAGCAGCAAGCAAAAGGTCATCCACGTACTGGATGAGCGCAACGCCAGACTGCAATTCGAAGGAATCTAGTTGTCGTTTCAAAGCCTGGCTGTAGATGCTAGGGCTCTCAGTATAGCCTTGGGGAACACGACAAAATCTATACGATTTATTATTGAGCGTAAAACCAAACAGATATCTGCTATCTGGGTGAACAGGGATAGAAAAGAACGCATTCTTTAGATCGATAACGCTAAAAGTGGTGGCTGTCGGTGGAACCAAAGTAAGCAAAGTCGTGATATCAGACACCACTGGGTATTGGGGAATGACAATTTTATTTATTTCACGCAAATCAATAATAAATCGATAGATCTTGCCATCTGAGTCTCTCTTAAGAATTGGTAGAATAGGGCTGTTACAGACATTATAAGGGACCTCCTCCACTACCCCTGCAGAAATCAAATCCTGAACAATATGTGTTAGTGCAATTTCGCCTTCCTTCGAGATCTTATACTGTGGCACTCGTGGTAGAGGGGCCCCCTCCTTAACAGTGATATGTATTGGTGGAATACGCATCTCTCCCACATCCGTATCTGATGTCGCCCACACCGTGTGCGGCAGAGAGGCCAAAGCGGGAATATCTAAAATGACACAAAATCTGTCAGGTTCAGGGCAATCATCAGGATCAGGGTAGTTGTCATTCAGAATAACCCGCACTCCTTCTGGAGCGCAGCGTATTGTTGCTCGAAAATATTTAAGCAAATCAATGCCCAAGATATTATCTGGGGTATGGGGCGATAACAAAAATTGGCCAAAACTAAAGTACTTGTCAATGCATAGTGCAAGGGGCTTGGACAATGGGCTGGGGCAGGGTGTGCCATCAAACCCTACACACGTAATCATTTCGCCAGACAGGGGAGCCCTCGGAACCAAGTTTTTCGACAGAGCGCTACGAGTAGCTCCTGTGTCGACTAGAAACTGATCAGTAGAACCCAAAATACCCGCTGTTACATATGGACCTTGCTGATCTACTGGCACTTCGACTGATTCCTTACCCCATCCTACGCAATCCTATGCATGCACATAATCCTGATGTTCCACATTCTCTCCTTCCAAAATCTGATATTGATTCCGTCTATCAAACGTATTTCGTTCGTCCTGGCCACGGCCCCTCTCCTCAACCTGTCTACGATCACCTCCGCCACCCCTCGCTCCAGTATAACCTCCTCTTGACCTTCCACTGCCTCGACCACGCTGACTACGCTGTTCACGAAGTACCGGACAATCATCGGCCCAATGCCCAAACTCCTTACAATAAGCACACTGATCCTCCGCAATGTCCGTACGACCATACGACGCATTTCCTCCACCTCGTCTACCTCTATCATTCCCTCTACTCTGTGTTCCCCGAACCTGTGCCAACATCACCTTCGTTTTCAATTCCTTCGTCTTTTTCTCTACATTTTCTTTAGCCTCCACTTCCTGCCGCTCATAATACTGAGCCATAGTTAACAAGGACGCAGGGGTCGCCGTGGCCCAGGAACTCTCACTCGACTTCAATCGCTTTGCAATCTCTGGTAGGAGATTAGCCACATACTTATCTACAAACAAATGCCGACCCGTATCGTCTGTTAAAGATTGACCACTGTAATCATGAAAGGCCTCCTCGAAACGCGTAAAGAAATCTGAAACCGTTTCATCATGTTTCTGCTTGCACGACGTTAACATGGTCCAATCAATCTTTTTGGCGGGAACAAGCGTTTTCAATTTACGCAAAATAGCTGCCGGGAGTTCTAGGATTAGCTGACAAGGCTTGCATGCTGGTGCCCTGTCTAAATCTGCAGCATTTATTTCTTTCCATGTCCCTCCCAATATTGTCTCATCATTATTTTTACGAATCTGCCGCCACATGTCAGGTGGTAATATCAACCCAAAAAACAAATCTATATCTACAAGAGTCATCACACAAGACGATATAGCCCCCTCCACCCCCTCATAGAATGCCGCTGGATTCTTTCGGAGATCAGGTAAAGAATTTTTAAGTGCCATGACATCTGCTCTATTCCATGGTGTATACACCCAATTATACACAAAATATCCCTTCGCATCCTTTGACAATTTATCATCATCCGTACCTTCCCCTTTTGGTGGAACATACAAAGGCGCGGCTTCACGCATAGGCATAACATGCAACGCAGAGCTCTTATCTGAACCACGAAGAGAACACTCCTTAACCGCCCCGTCGTTTCCCGGCTCGGACTCCTTTTTCCTCCGTTTCAGTTCCTGTCGTAAAGAAATTGTCTCATCCCGCAGCGCGATCAACTGCTTGAACAGGTCGTCCACATCTGTAAGATCAAAATCACCTTTAGCTAAATTCTCACGATATACCGACAAAGCTTTAGGTTCTAACGTTTCAGAAACTTCACGATATGCATTTACAACTTCATCCGCTAAAGTGGACAAGAAATACATTAATTCAAGATCCGACCACCCCTGTTTCTCCGCTACCAACTGTTCCTGAGTAACACAATGCTTATTCACTTTACGAGCCCAACTGCGTAAATGAGCGGACCTCTCCGCAGTAAACCTGAGAGCCGATACCCCTTTCTGGCTCACTTGAATCTGCCCATCATCCTCGGAATCCGCAGCCGGAGCCGTCGGTGAAACGTACGGAGGCGGTGACCGATCTAACAAAGAAAAATCATCAATTTCATTATTAAGGACAGGATAAAGCGGTCGGCGAATAGGAAACTGACCAGTCGTTTGCAATTTACGTTCCCGTTCCTCCCTCTCTTTCTTCTCCTGAGCCTCCTTCTCCTCAAGCTGTAAAGCCTTATCCCGAGCAGCCTTACGCTGCTCTTTGTCCGCCAAGGCAACCTCACGCTTCATTCGTTCACGCGCCGCTTTCTCCCACATTCGTACACAATCAAACATATTTTGTCTAGACCTACGTTGAAACATACATTGCTCGACAAATTGGATTTTACTCAAATCGTATGACCCGTGTAGGGGCCATTGCAATTCGGGATCGGCCTTAGTGTACTTATGCCATAATTTACTGTACATAATAGGTGGAAGGCCGTGCTTGATATACATGTCCCTATTTGGTGTTCCCTCTGGGGGAGCTGGCTGTGATTCCGCTAACCTAATTGATGCATCATCTCCTAAGCAACACATTCCCCGGAGTTTGCTGAAAACAGGCATGTTCAAAAAGTATCACGAAAGCGTGACACCAAACCAAATGGCACTTACAGTTCTTCACACAATTGTGCCGCTCAAAGGAAAAACAAGGTTAGAGAAACATCTCTACATGCCTGCCTATGTGAAGTGCACTACACATATAAGTTCAAAGATCACAAATTCAAAATGTTAGCTAACTCAGATCAAAGTTCACAAAATTCGGCGAGCGTCCAAAGACTACCTCACCGGTCACAAATCTCAGGACTTCAGTAAGCGTCCGAAGACTGCCTTACCGAACACAAATCTTACCAATTCTCAAAAGTCCAGATTCCAACTGCCAAGGTCTTGTAAGCCAAATCAGCCAAACGGCACTTTCTCAGTGAAGCGGACACTCGAAAACTCAGTCGGAGACCGGCGCCACCTGGAAGGTCAGATCGGAAGGAAAGGAAAAGACACCTTGGCAGCCAAGACTCGGGTCACTCGTGGCAGTGCGCGTCCATGGCGAGTTTCCAAGCCTTCGTCACGACCTCTCCTTCGGGCATCCGAGTCGCCGATGAGTCCCTTCGTGGTCGCCAATTGAAGTATTTCGGGGTTCCCAAGGCCTACACGCTCCAGAGATTACCCACATACACAAAAGAACTGTTGGCACGGAAGCTGTAAAAGGCAAAGAACAAGTTTATTAAAACCCCATGGGGTGGTGGTACACTCAAACAGCACCCTTCGGTATTGCAAGAGGTATCACACCGAACACCGGTGTGACCCCGTTTTATATACACTTTTGGGGCAATAAAAGACAGGCGGCACAAGTTAAGACACAGTTTTAGAGACATATATGGTCATGTTTTGGAATACTGCCAGCTTATTGGAGGGTTTCAAACCCACTGGTCAGTTTGCGGCACATTCCTGAAGGTTTACGGGTTAATAAGAACTGCGCATGTGTGGCTTGACCAGTACTAAAAATAGCCTGTTGCTGGGCAGATGTGAGTGGTCAGCGGAACGGACAAAGGACTAAAGGGCACGTCGGCCACGAGGCCGCTCATGAGCTAAGATGGCCGCCGCAACGTTCAAAACGGCGTTCATCGTATGTAGTCAAGTTAAGGAGGACAACGTGTAGGTTCAGCTAATCGCTAACACGGACGGGCCAATTACGACAACACCACTCTGCCTCATTTTCAACGACCAGCCAGATCAACGATACAACCACAAAACATGCAATAAGGCGTGTTAGCAGCAGGAGGCGCTGAGCTGGTGCAAAGCCGGACGGCAACCTGCACCACAAAAGGGAGCCTAGCCCACAGCCACACCTGAAAAACAACAGATGCCATGGAGCTACTCATCATGCAGCTTAGAGCCCCACAAGCCCCCAAAACCCACGGCCACCACCACCAGGCCTGCCACCACACCCCGGATACCCCGCACCACCCCCGGACGACCACATAGGCAAGAGGCAGTGCAGACACAGACCACGGACCTTCAGAAAACGCATCAGCCTCACAGACATGACAGCAGAGTATGTCATTGCCCACTATAGGCTCAAAAGGACAACCATCCTACGCATCCTGAACATCATTGTCCACAGGTTGACGGTACCAACACAGCGGACAACCAACATCCTTCCACAGACAAAGCTGCTGGCTGTGATGCATCTGTTGGCCTCTGGTACCTTCCAACCAACAAAAGCCAGAGTCGGAGGAGTCTCACAGCCAGCCCTAACAAAGTTCCTCAATCCTGTCCTGGATGCCATCATCAGCTTGGTACCCCAGTACCTATACTTGACTTACACCGCACAGGAACAGCTGGAGACCAAGCAAGGCTTCTACGCCATAGCTGGATTCCCGCATGTTTTGGGGGCAATAGACTGCACACATGTCCTACTTCTGCCCCTGCGGACACTGCACACAATTACCGCAACAGAAAGTACACACATTCCATCAATGTGTAGGCCATAGTGGACCGCCAGGGACTATTCCAATGTCGTCGCCAACTACCCTGGGAATGTGCATGATTCCTTCATCTTCCGACAGTCCATCATCCACCAGCGCTTCCAGGATGGCACCTACGACAATGCACTGCTAGTTGGTAAGTACCAAATGAATACACCACACACCTCAACTCCACAATCATGCAACTCACAACTATGGGAATGCGCACGTTACAAACTCACATACAACATGCCAAACAACATGCCCACTCACCAGACATGACAGCACAACTTACTGTTGGAACCTGGGCTAGCCATGTGCATAAGCCATCAACAGCATGGCACCTATGCCACACAATAGCAGATTTTGGGGAGAAGTGGGCACCAGGCATGTGTGAAGGGGGCAAGTGGCTGAGGAATGAGAATGTACACAATGCCAAGTGTGGCGTGGATGTGCTGGATAGACTGCAGTATGCAGACCACACACATATCTATGTCGACAAACAACGCTGGTGTTTGGGGTGTAGAGGACAGAGGGCGAAACCATGTCACCCCAGCCAATGGGGAAGATTGCGGAAATGTAGCTTGTTACGTCCCCCCTGTAAGTGTGTGTAGAGTGGGCTGGCCCAAGATACACCAGGCCAGAGCAGTGGTGTGAATAAAAAGCATGTATCTCTGGGCGTGGTTCTCTTCTGAAATGCCAAATGTCTCTGCCAGGGCGGTGCCTCTCACCTCTCACACCTTGAGGCTGATGCTATCGCCGCGAACAGTGTTGCCTGCGATCCTGTGCACCTGCTGCACCCTGGGCTGCTGATCACTGAACCCGTCTTGCCCACCCCTGCGCACCCAGGCATCAATTCCTAACTGCCGACACCATTGTGGGTCGGAGAGGGCCCACCACATGCCCATGCAACCTCAAGGCCCTAGGCCCACAACCTCGGCAGCCTCCTCAGACCATCATGGCCTCCCCGACACAGGCCCAAAGAACTTCATTCTTGTTGATGTACTCCACCGGCATACACAGCGGACAAGTAGGAAACACATTTGGAACTGAGTCTTGATTACACCATGGCAGAGTACATTATTTAAGCCTGAGGTTATGTCACTATACTCCCTTCAATATGGTACCACCAAGGCTGTGCATAGGACTTGCACCAAACATGTCAGTGGAAACTTGCTGACTGCGGCCTTCGGACTACACTGCAGCCAACTAGGTTGCATTTTTGAAACTGAGTCTTGATAGCTTCATGGCAGTGTTCATGTCACAGTACGCAAGTAGAGGAGTAAGAGGAAGATGCGCTTCAGTCCGGAGGAGACAAGGCTCACCTTTACGGAGATGATGGAACACTGCCAACAACTGGACTGGTGCCACTGACTCTGTGCAGCGCATCCCTACCACACGTGGCTGTGGGCCTCTGTTGACCGCTGGCTCCGGCACACACTTCGGTGGGGTAGGTCACACATTTTGAACTGAGTCTTGCCCTCTGCATGGCAGAGTCAATGTCATCGTACAGGCCTCATAGCAGACTGCATCTCCTTCTAGTTCTGGTGCCCCTGAGTGTGTGCCCTGAACATCTTGGTCGATCTCTGTTTGTACGTCGGTGGCGTCTGTGCCCATGGGCTGGAGGTTGTCGTCCTCTACATGTAGCTGATACTGACATGGTGGAAAAGAAGAGTCTGTGGCATTCAACTCCGCAATTTGCCTGTTCCTGCTTGCTTCTGCCCTCTGCATCATGGCCTGGAGGGACACCTTCCACTGTCCTCTGCAACCCTCCGCGATATTCCCCTTGGACATTGATGTGTGCACGCTCAGCTCGCGTGGCCCTGCCTCAGTGCACCGCAAGTCACCGTCCCATGGCGGTGTGCCTGTGCCAGCCGTTGTGCATCCGGGGCCACATTCTCTGTGCTGCTCAAGTCAGGAACACATGATGTCCTTACCTTGTACTGCTTATTGTCTGCTCACTGTTGTGGTTGTTGCCATCACCACCCAACCCCTGAGTGGTGGCTTACACTACCCAACCCACATCCATCACAGGCGTCACTGAAGATGTGATCCTGGTAATAAAAGGGTCCAGTGGCACGTGCCTGTAGCCAATCCCATAAAGTCACTCAGTGTGTCTGTGTGGTCATTATGTATGCATGTGGGACTGGGGCCATTCCACATTACATGGTGCTGTGTACAGCATGCGCAACCATGTCACCGCAGGCAGTGGTGTAGTCCTGGGACATGTAACCGTGTTGTATCTTCATGTGTGCGTAATTGGGATGGACAGGTGTACAACAGTTCTGTGTAGGGGTGTGGCTCCTCCACATATGGATCTGGGTGTGGTTCAGCGTGGGCCTTGCCAAGGATGTGGCTGATGCGTGTGTCTCTGTTGTAGCGTCTGCGCCACACGTCCCGCAATGGACAATGTTGCTATGTGGCATGCCCCCGGTGTGCGTGGTCGGCTAAAGGGGCACATGGGGTGGGCATGCCCGCTCATGGTCAGGGATCACACATGCCAACTGTTGTGTGTGTCACTATTAGCGCAGCATGAGCCACAGATATACCCTCAACTGCATGTCGAGTGCAGCCAGTCAGGTGCTCTACATCTGTGTCAGCCCTGTCCTTGCAATGGGCCTACACACATGTTGCCAGCCACATTCTGCGCAGCATCATCACTGTGTCGTACTCAGGCTTGTAGACATGCACAGACAGGCATGTCAATGGTGTGCCGCAGGGGTGCATGTGATGTAATTGCGCAGAGCACACTAGTGAATGTGCTCGGGAGAGTTGCAGCATTGAGGCTACGTAGTACAAACTGATGCAGCTCATGTGCAACATGCAGTACATGGCATTCAGGAATTACTAGGTCACACATATTACACACCAATGAATCAGTGGGCCTGACAACACATCATGCAGTACCTAGTCATGATTCATGCCTCTTTGCACTGTCACAGGTGACCAAGGATATGCACTCTGCGCTTGGATGATGACACCCCTCTGAGCCTCGAGCACACAGGCCCAGAGACAGTGCAATGTGCAAACAAATGCACCAGGGGCATTGTGAGCGCACATTTGGCGTATCACAGGTGGTAAGCTCCTGTACAGCCCTTGCGTGTTGCACAACATATGTGTATGCAGCAAGGCCCCATGGATACAAGTGCCAGATGCACTGGACGATGATGATGAAGATGAGGCAGGTGGGCCACACCCCACTGTAGCTGCAGTAGGAATAGCCCGTAGCGACTACATCATTGACAATTTCTTCTCTGGTTGACGTCACATTGTGTGGGTCCTTAGCAGTCATGGCACAGTATGTTTACTGACCACAAGCACTGCATGTGCTAATAAAAGCATTCCGATACACATTCCCTGCGTGCGTGTCACTCATTTGTACAGGCACTTCACTCAGACAAGTGTGGGTGCGACATGTCGTGCTGTCAATTGAGGGATTTGTTAATGGTTGGTGGGTGTGTCACCTCTGTGTAGTGAGGCTGTTTATGGTGTCACATATTTGAACTGCCAGTTCTGTGTGTCACAGTTCTTTGGGTATCCCACTTTTCAGCGTTTCACATGTGTCCCAAATCATTCCATTTTGGCTTTCATATGTGGCCTACAAGTGACAACAGAAATTCTTTTGTGCTCTGATATATGATGCACCCTTTGTCTCAAATCCCATGACATGGGCAACGTGTACTTAAGGGGGAGTCTCTGCCCCTACATTAGTCAGTGCTTTCATTCTTGTTTGATGATGGACATGGCACGTCAGTGTACAGGGGGTGTTTTTTGTCCCTCTGCAATGTGAGGGGAGATGAGGTTTCACGGTGTGTAACATGCTTGTTTCCGCATTGACGCAGGTTACATACTGAATGCATGTCGATGTACATTGTGGCTAATGGTGGGAAAGTGCATATCTGATTTGGACAATGATCATTTGTTATGCGTTACAGCTGTGGGGTTGTGCAGCACGTTGTCATTTCACTGTTTATTTACTCAGCATTTATGGTGCTTTTTCCCTCCAGACGCATTGGATTTGCAGGCCGGGATGCTGGTTTTCGGTGCTTTTTGTACAGCGATTGGCCTCATCGTAAGATTTTTTGCTTTCGCGTTTCGCATTTTTGAGGCGTGGTGTTGATTTTAATGCGGACATTTGACAAGTTATCTGGTTGGGCCAATTAAATGGTACCACCGTGTTGAGAAAGCTTGGTTAACACATTGTTAATTTCCCGCGATGGACTGCAATGTTGGAAGTTGTGTTAAGTAACCTTTGCGATGGTGTATCACATGTCCTTGAGAATAAGCCCCAAAGTTTGATATTCCAGCAAAGCTGCATGCTGGATGGGACATACACTGGAGTATTGAAGAGCCAGCCTGCATTTGTGCTGCCCTAAGTGTGTGTTGAATCAGTGGTACTACATAAGGAAGGAGCATGAGCACATCTCAGGAGCAGAGAGATTGGGCTAAATGGAGAATCTAAAAGAGTGGGACAGAGGCCCATGATCAACCTGTAAATGCACATATGACTGTAGGTGACATCCATGGTAACTCATATGAGTTATGATGTAGGAGAAGTCAGCTCTTGAGTCCTGTCTTGCTGTTGTGCCCTGCTGCCTGATTATCCCCTGGTTGGTGGAAAAGGACTTCACATGCATCCTTTGAAAAGAGAGTGACCCCAAGTCCCATGACTAGCAGGATCAAGACTGTTTTGCAGATTGCCAGGTCCAAACTGAGGTGGCATACATAGTGAGCAAAAGAACAGTGGATTAAACCCAGATCTCTTGATTGGGGATCAGTAGTTAAAAAGTGTCAACACTCCATCCATCATCTTGTTGTATTTTTTATGTGCACCCTAAGCAGCCTAGTGTATGCACAGACGCGAGACTCTTGCTCGTTGGGCCAGTGGATTCAAGTTAGCCTGGCTGATGAGGGGGGATACCCCGAAACCGGACCCAGGATGCTTGTTATCGGTTCAGGAAGGACTTGGCCTAGTAGTTTGGGATGAACTGATCCTTTTTTTTTTTTATTTTTTTTTTTTTTTTATTTTTTTTTTATTGGCAAATTCGAATCATAAAACATACATATACAGGATAGGCAACATGTAGTAATGTGGTATATATGAATAACAAGGTACATACACAGATATCTGAAAACAGAACACTACCAAAGGGAAAAATATGACAACTAAGAGAAAAAGAGTACTGAAAAGAGACAGAGAAAAAAAAAATAGAATCAGAATCAATCAGGGGTCCTATGTCTGGTTTCCCCTTACTTCATTATACCACCTAGTAATAGGTTCCCATATCTGTGTACCGATTGCTCTCATTTTCCTACCTCTTGTGGCGTATATTGAGATTTCTTGTTTATAGATAGCTATAAAGCGGCTAAGCCACATATTAAAGGTAGGGGGCTCTGTATCTTTCCACCTAGCTGCTAGAATTATCCGTAGAACGGCATAGCCCAGAAATAATACCGCCTGTTCTTCTCTATTGTGTTTCAAGGAGTCATCATGACCCAAAAGAAGCAGCGTTATAGAATCATGTATTTGGTGCCCAAAAATTTGGGTCCAAAATTCCAACATCATAGTTTTAATTGTAGCCAATGTGGGGCATTCAGCGAACATGTGTAGGAGATTTGCAAGTGGTTGTTTGCATCTGGGACATTTATCGTCCATCCTAAGGCCCCATGCAAACAATTTAGCTGGCGTGAAATATAAATTATAAATGATTCTATAATATTGAGCCTTTAAGTTAGAGGCTATAAAATATCTTGTTGAGAGGGCTAATGAGAGATCTAGATCTACATTTGGATTTGCCAGTTTTAAGGCCCAAGATTGTTCCGTGCGCTCTAGATCATCTGGGGTGTCGGCCAAAAGTAACTGATATAGGGCCCCGATTCTGGTAGATTTTCTGCCTATAATATCGAATAGTAGGATATTATCTGGTAGAATTTTTGGTTTGGTATTGTAGATACTAGCTAATATTTGATAAAATTTTAAAAAATCATTCGTTGGGACGTTATATCTCGATTGAAAAAGCTCAAAGGAAAGTGGGAGATTGTTGCCAAAAAAATCTCCGATTGTTTTTATACCTAGAAGTTCCCACCTCTGGGATCTGCTATCATTAGAAATATTAGGAAAAATTTTACATTGCCATAAAGGTGTATATTTTGTATATGTAGGAAGCCCTAGATGTTTGCCGATGGCTTTCCAGACTGAAAGAGCATCTAAAACAGTCTTTAATTTAATTTTTTTATAATAAGATGTTTCAACCTGCCTTAGAAAAAGTCCCTTATGATTTTTTCCTAGACTGAGCTCATATATTGATGGTATATGAGGGATTACAGAGGTTGGGCCTCTAAATTTAGAAGTCAAAAGAGGATCCATGTTTTGCAATAAAGATGCCCAAAAATATAATCTTAAATTTGGTAGGGCTAAGCCACCTCTACTTTGAGGGAGTGCTAGAAGGGGGAGAGCCCGCCTTATTTTTCCGTAGCTCCACATAAACTTTGCAATGAGGGAATCTATAGTCTTTATAACGTGCTTTGCCGGTAAAAGAGGGATTGCTCTAAACAAATATAAAACCAGCGGGAATACATTCATTTTTACGTAATTGGCCCTACCTATAATAGAGAGGTGTAGGCTATCTACCCTTCTTAGATCGCTTTTAATTTTATCAATGAGGGGAGAATAGTTAATATCGCTGATGTTACTTATCTCTGCCGAGAGCACTATACCTAAATAAGTGGCCTGTTTAACCCTGAAAGTACTTTCATATTGAGTATTGCTAGTGGCTAATACCATAGTTTTATCTCTATTCAAGGAGTACCCTGAGTATTTCCCAAATGCTTGGGTAATTGTCTCAATTTCATAAACTGCTTCAGACGGTTTAGTAGTTATTACGGCAATGTCATCCGCGTATGCCATGACTTTGGTGGAAAAGGACCCTGTAAAAACTGGATATATGGAAGTTGAGGTTAGTAGCTTTTGAATAAGGGGATCTATATAGAGCGCAAATAGAACCGGGGAGCATGGGCAACCCTGCCTTGTGCCTCTTTGCACCGTGATGGCGCCCGACTCATTCCCTGCAATACAGATTTTAGCCGTGGGGTTGGTATAAATAGCTTTAATCGCGTTAATAAAAGTTTTTCCGAAGTTTTTACTTTCCAGGATGTTCCAGAGAAACTGCCATTGTACTCGGTCGAATGCCTTTTCGGCATCGAGGAAGATCATCGACATCTCGCCCCCCGTGGCGCCCATGATGTCAAGTAGGGTTATGGCTCTACGAGTATGGTCTGTAGTGCCTTTGCCGGGTATAAAACCGTGTTGCCACGGGGATACAAGGCGTTCGATGACCCCGCTCAGACGATTTGCAAATATTTTAGCGTATAACTTCGAATCGGCGTTGATCAGGGATATAGGCCTATATGAGGAAGGGAGGTGGGGTGGTCCTATGAGGAGCAGGGTTAAGACTGATTTTTTAGGAGTCCTAAAGTTAGGAGTCCTAACTTTACTACTCCTAAACTGTGAAAAATCCTTACTTTAAGACTTTCGGTATTCACAGAAGGTATTTAGGAGTCCTAAAGTTAGGACTACTACCTTCTGTGAAAACCAAAATGAGTAAGTGCCTACTGTGAATACCGAAATGAGTAAGTGCCTTCTGTGAATACCAAAAAGGTAGTAAGTTTAGGATTCTGTGAATCGGGCCCAAAGTGCCTGGCCTCCTGTAATAAAGTCTCATGAACATTAAATATATCGAACCAGCCTGCTTCAGCACAAGTATTATTATTATTATTATTGAAACTTATAGAGCGCACGGCTACCTCTAACTGAATTGTCCCTGCCCTGGCAGCACATCCTACCTGGGGGCAAAGGAGGCCGGAATAGACCATTGACTCTAGGGCAGGCCAAATAGCCACGTTTTTAGTGCTTTCCTGAGCACGATTTCTGAGTTCATGTTTCTCAAATGGTTATGGATAGAATTCCACAAGGTAGCAGCTTTTACCAAAAAAGCATGTCCACCTATCCTGGTATTCACAGAATGGGGAGTAACCAAAAGATTCTGACCGTTAGATCTGAGTGCTCCAGATTGGCTATATTTCTGAAGTCTCCGCCGCAGGTATTGAGGACCAGTCCCTCTAACTGCTCTATGTGCCAGGACCAGAGCTTTGAACTCTACTCTTCTCTTCACCGGGAGCCAATGTAGACTGCGCAGGTGGGGGGCAAAATGATGTTATCGGCACATTCCTAATCAACCTGGCTGCCGCATTTTGTTAAGCTGTAGTCTCCTAATCAAGTACTCTGGAAGACCAAGATAGAGGCTGTTAGCATAGTCAAGTTGAGAAGAGACTAATGAGTGTACTACTGACTTCCTGCAATCCATGGGCAGGAAGTAGAGGAATCTTTGCAGAGCCTTCAGTTTCCCAAAAAACTGTGGGGCAGATTTACAAGCCCATTGCGCCACTTTTTGTGTCACTTTTAACATGGGAAAAGTGACGCAAAAGTGGCGCAAGGGGCTTGTAAATCTGCCCCTGTGATGAGGCATGGGCAATTTGCACCTGCCAGTAAGTTGGCAGTCGAACTTTAACCCTAGGTTCCTAGCCAAGGGAACTGTTAATGGAGGCGGATTTAACTCAGTCAGCTACCGCAGCGTGGGTGGGGCAGAGTAGGTTGATTAAAAAATAAGACCTCCGTCTTGTCAGTGTTTAATTTTAGGCAGCTGTCCTTCATCCAAGATGCAATGTTTAAAAGACACTGTCAAAAATTGGTAAAAACTGTCTCGTTGTGTTCTGTAAAACAGAACCCCAGTTTTGTATTGTCAGCATACCTCACACTGCTCGACAATTGCCGCAAGGGGAGTCAGATAAACATTAAAAAGTGTGGGGCTCAGAGCTGAGCCCAGGGGGACACCACACATCAGGAGACCGGAACTAGAGACATGGGGAAGAAGAATCACTTGTTGAGAGCGACCCTCGAGAAATTAACGGAACCAAACCAGAACAGTTCCTGTCACTCCTATGTGAAGGAGTCTGTTCAGGAGGATCCTGTGAGACACCGTGTCAAAGGCTGAGGACAAATCCAACAGTACCAGCATTGCACAGCTGCCCTGATCTAAGGTTTCACAGATCGATTCGGCCACTTCAAGTAGCGCTGTCTCCGTGCTGTAACCCAACCTAAATCCAGACTGAGAATTGAGTAGATGGTTGTTCAATTCCAGGACATCTGAGAGTTGTCTCTGGACTTCTTTTCCAGAATGTTGGAAGTGGCTGGGAGAAGAGATATAGGCCTAAAATTATTTTGCTCTGCTGGGTCAGCGTCCTCTTTCTTGAGGATAGGCTGAACATAAGCTTTTTTCCAACTAGTTGGATAGACCCCAGTCTCGAGGGAAGAGTTCCAGATAGAGTTTAGTGTGGAGTTGAGCCAGGGGGCTAAAAGCTTTAAAAATCTGGTGGGGCATGGGTCTAACGGAGAGCCTGACTTTATTTTATTTAGTTCCCCTAGTGACGCTTCCGTCCCAAACGAGCGAAAGGCCAACCATGTACCCAGTGGGTAATGAATTGTCATATCGTTCAATACCGATAATGGAAAGGATGAAAAAATAATTTTTTTTAATTTTCTGGAAGAAAATAGCTAGATTTTCACAGAGAGCCAAAGATGGGGCGATCATGCTCTACAGGGCTTGTGGTTTCATAAAGCCTTGGACTAACTTGAAAACATTCTTTTGCAGAATCATCCGATCACTTGATCTGCTTTGCGACATAGTCCTTGATGAGCTAGCACTTCAGGCTATGGAATTTCCTCAGTGCAGCTTTGTATTCAAATTTTGCTGAGGGTTCATAATTTGTACGCCAAACATGCTCCAGACTCTTACATAGGCTTTTTTTCCATACGGTGTTCCATGGTAAACCAGGGAGCCGTAGGTTTATTCCTTGCTAATTTCATAGTCTTGATAGGGGCTATTGTGTCAAGGATTGACTTAACCCATTCATTGAAGGCAGAGGCATCATGGCTCGAATCACCTGAATGTTTAGGGTGAGTTTTATATAGCTCACAGCCCATTAATTCAGGTGGAATCTTCCTCAAGTTTCTCCTGTCCTCAGAAGTAGAACTAATGTGGTTATTACAGACAGCCCAAGTAAGCTTAAAAGGGACCGACCAGTGGTCTGACCAGGTAACCGGTGAGGGATCCTCTACCTGTAGTGTGTTATCATTTGTAAAAAGTAAATCAAGAATGTGGCCAGCTTCATGTGTGCGAAGGAGTACCTTTTGAAACATGTTTAACCCTTTAAGGGTGTCTCCCAGTTGGACCGCTGAGGGGGAATTCACATCGTCCGTATGGACGTTAAAGTCACCAAGAACAGTGAAATTAGTATGCCTAAGTGAAAGATCGACAATACTATCATAAAGTTTCTGCCAGTGGACAGTCAAAGTAATTTGAGGTTTATAGACCAGGAGTCCTGCCATTGTGGAGGACGTGGTGTATTTAATACAAAAAGACATGGCCTCTATTAGCCTAATGTCTTAAATTTTCTTATTTTAGATCTCCAAGCCTTCCCTCATGATTATGACCAAGCCGCCACAAAGCCCATTGCCAGTCCTATCAATCTTGGTGATTCTATAGCCTGTAGGGGTGGCCAGGGAGATGTCTGGATTTTAACTCTTTTATAATCAAAGGAGAGAGAGAGGAACCAGAGAGGCTAGTTCATTTTCCCTAAATTATTGTTATCAACCAACAGGAGCTAGCTCTGTTTAGTGTGCTTTATATCTGTATGGGAAACCATTTGTTTTTTTATGAAGGCCCTCACCCACCAACCTAGTTGGTGGCATGCATCATCATCTGGCTTGTTAGATCTGGGGGTCTCTAGTTGGCAATGGTTATCACCTTTGTCCAAATAGGGACCCTTACTTCTAAGTCAGGATAAGGGGATTACACTCCTTAATAACCCCTGCTCACCCCCTTGGTAGCTTGGCACAAGCAGACAGGCGTATCTCAGATGCAGTGTGTTAAGCATTTGTGAATATACACAGTAATACAGTGATAACACTACAGATGGACACAACACAGGTTTTATAAAAATAAGTATTCTTTATATAGACTTAGCACAAGACCACAAATGACAAAAAGTCCACAATACTACACTTAAGATTGCTTAAAAGATAATTCAAGTTGCTTAGTTCAAGTTGATGATAAATTCAGCAAAGTTCTCAACAAAGTACCTGGATGCGTGAAGCAAAGTAAACAAAAGGCTCGCAAAAGGGGAGATGCGTCGGTTCTGTGATCCGGGGAAGATGATGCGTCAGGCCTCAATGCTTGCGCAGAGTAGGGGATGCGTCGTGCTTCTTACCGGTGCGGAGGTGATGTGTAGATTCTCGGCAGGGCCCGTTGAGGTGCACAAGATGGTGCCTTGATGCGATGCGACGATCCAGTTCCGATGTGAGACAATGGCGCCCTTGATGCGGCGATGCGATGACGCCCTGGCAGCCTTACGATGACTCTGTACTTTGGAGCCGCGACAGGCCCTGTGACGCGCTTCTCCAGGGATTCAATGACGGCTCTCTCGATGTGTCGCGCTTCTTTGGCGATGAGACAGCAGACAGCTTTGATGGACACACGCTTCCAGGGAGATGCAACGAAAGCTCGCTTCTCTGGCGTTGCGACGATTTCAGCTGCGGCGGCGACACGCTTCTTCTCAATGCGTCGCGCTTCCAGCTCCCAGCGGCAAGTGACTGGAGTCAGAATTCCCCGCAGGGGAAATTGCTGGAGGTGAAGTCTTTTGGCCCTGAAACTTCAGCAGGAGGCAAGCACAGTTCAATCCCTTGGAGAATATTCTGTAGATGAATGAAAGTCCTTAAAAGTTCCTTCTCCTTTTCCTTGGCAATGAAGCAACCACTGCAGGCCAACCCAGCAAACAGCACACTGGCAGAGGGGCAGTCAAACCTCCTGCAGCTTCCTTGGTTCTTCTCCTTGGCAGAAAGGTTTCTTGTTCCAGAAGTGATCTAAAGTCTGTGGGACTGGGTCCCAATATTTATACCCCAAAATCCTTTGTTCTCTAGTTAAAACCAGTTCCTGAGCACTGTGTTTACATGACTCTTCTCTTCCTTTCACTGTGCAGGGCAGAAACATCAGACGCCCCACAGGAGGTAAAGCCAGCACAGGGGAGGGAAGATACAGCTCTGAGACATCAGATAAGCCACAGGAGGTGGAGCCAGCATTGTGGAGGGAAGGCCTAGCCCTATTCAGGTCCCAGGTGCACACCTCCCTCCCATCTAGGTGCTGATCTCTCTATTCACCACTGGGCTGCCCCAGCCTGTCTCCTGGAATTTCCCCAGCCCTGTCACACACAAACCCAGACAAGGTATACACAACTCAGCAGAGGCGGGCTCAAATGGTTAGGCAAGCAAATATCTACTTTCTAAAAGTGGTACTTGCAAACACAGGATATTAAAATAAACTTTCCTAAAAGATGTATTTTATTATTCCGAGTTCAGGCATACTAAATTCGAATTTCTACCATGTTCCCTGAGTCAGTTAGGATTGTAGGACTGTAACAATCTTAACTGCCCATTGTGGCCTATGAGAACGGGTAGCCTTCAATAGTGAAAAAGGAAAATGGCTGTAATTCACTATTAGGACATCCTACACACATCAGAGCATGTCTAACCTTATACTTACAATGCACCCTGCCCTTGGGCCTACCATGGTGGTGTCTAATATAAAGCAAAGGGAAGGTTTAGGGACTGGCAAGGGGGTGCCCTTGGCCAAGTCGAAATGGTGGTCACAGACTACCCATAGGCCTTGCAGTGGCCGACCTGAGACACAGTTTCAAAGCTGCTTCTGTGGGTGGCACAACCAGTGCTGCAAGCCCATCAGCAGCATCTGATCTTCAAGCCCTGGGCACACATGGTGCACTGTACTAAGGACTGACAGTAAATCAAATAACCCAATCGTGGAATAACCAATTAGTACATCAATTTAACATAGGGAGCACTTGCACTGTGGCACTGATTAGCAGTGGCACAGGGCCCAAAACATACAACCAGCAAAAAATATATCAAAACAGAGGAGACAATCCGTCAAAAATAGAAGGGAGACTCATGCCCATGATGTCAGGTCTAACATGGCCCCACCCGCGGCACTGAGTGTGCCTCAGGTGTTCTGCGACGCCAGATTACTGCGGAGCGGGTTTTGTTGAGTTTGTGAGTGTGCTATGCGTTTGAGTTGCGTGAGGTTTAAAATACTGTCATTGGGGTCCCAAAGATGACTTTATTGGTGGGCTCCAGGCAGTTACTAAAAACAAGTCTTAGGACATGCATGGTAGACTTATGGCCGTGGTTCCCAAACTGTGCGCCGCGGAACCCCGGTCTGCCGCCATGAGGTGACAGGGGCGCTGCGCGCACGTTGTGGGAAAGTGAAGTTGTGTGGTGTGTTAGATGTAAATTACGTGCCCCTTGCATATTCGGTGAACATAGTTTGGCCCGAGAGTACTGGCGCGAAATGTGCATACGTATACGCGCATTGGACCTACATGCAGCACTGACCATTTCAGGTGCGTGCGGTGTTGCTGTCCGCCGTGCCTCATGGGAGCCTCTCCGTCACATCTAAGGTTAGTAGTTGTTGCACTCAGTACTAGGTTTTCCTTTGTGTTTGACTCTAACTTCAAGTCGCTCCGTGGCGCCCGCTTTTGTACTTTAACATTCATGTTTAAAAAAACGAGCAAAAAGACACGGTCATGGTCATGGATTCATTGTTCTCCACATGAGTAAAATTATTAAACAAACGCCATGCTGATGTTCGGCCCAACCTCCGTTTTACACTTGTATCACCAGCATTATTTTTCCTGTAAAAATAATGCTGGTGATAACGGATGTAAAACGGGGATTGTGCCGAACATCAGCATAGCGTTTGATTAATAATTTTTCTGAAACAAGGCGGGCTGAACAGAGTGTGTGCTAAAGTTTAACTCGCGCTCGCTGGTCATATGGGCTCATTTAGTTTAAAAAAGTAACTTGCTTTTTCTGAATCATCTTCTACTACTAAATAAATAAATAAATAAATTAGAATATTCGTGTTTAAGTATGAATTGCACCTAATGTTTGTGCGGTGTCTATCAGATTAATTCACCAGTCATGCATGAAGCATTGGCGTTAGCAAAATGATGCCCCCCCCACACCCCCATAAAGTGAAGAGTGGCCCCTGAGCTTCTCATATCTCAAAGAAAGTCATTGCCTTTGGGTCCCTTTAAGAGCTGGAGTCCCCCCGGCCTGTGTTTATCATGTTCTTTAAAGGAACCCTAGTATAGTGCGCAAACTCGGCCCGAAGGTATTGAGCGCTTTGGGAATGAATCGGTGATTGCTGAACTTCCGGATGTATTCTGTCTGACTTTTGAGCGCTATTCACTGCTGATCCTACTGGGAGTGGATGATGGAGTGGGTGAATCAAATGCCGAAAGAGATTTATTGGGAGTGGCTTTTATGACTGCTAAACAAGACATTGCTGTTCATGGAAGGCCTCTACGCCTCCGAAGTTGTCGATGTGGAGACAAGGGGTGGACTGAGGCACCCAACAGGAGAATCAGGTATATGAGGCATGTGGCTACCCTTCTAAGCATGCAGAGGCTTAGAGTTAATAGGAAATTGCATGAGACATTATCCAGACTTCCAAATGGGTATTAGTTCCCTTCGATGTGGGATTTACATCCAACTTGAATCCAATATCAAGATCTTAAGTTGCCTCTAACAAGGATGCCTGCTCATAAAGCACAAACCAGATATGATCCTCAAAGGCGTTCACATCAATTGCATTGAATTCTGCAACAAAAGAGCTCACTGTGTGCGAAATCCTCACAATTAAGAAAATCTCATATTGTAGAGGAGCAATATTTTACAGCAAAGTCCGGATAGATCTTAAAAAAGTTAGTTGATGTGTACTGCCTTTATTCAAAGTTATAAAACAAGAATAGTAATAATATACAAATCTCACTATATTATGAAAAAAACAATTAGATTAAACTTGTAGATCCTAGTTTATTTCGTCAGGTGATTTACTGCTCTGAAGAAAAGATGTATCAACGTGCTTCCATCAATCAAAAGCAGAGTCCAAAATAATGGGAACACTAACAGGGCAGGTAGAATCACATGAAAGTGTACAGTGAGTAAGGTTATTATGGGAAATGCTAGAGTGCAGGGATAGTTATGGAAATGTTTGAGTGGACAGAGACAGGGACATGCTACAGTGGGCATGGGAACCTGGAAATGCTAGAGTGTGGAGGAGTCCGGAAATGTGGCACAGAATCATGGAAATGCAGGAATGTAGCGTGAGTCATGGAAGTTCTGGAGAGTAGGGGGAGGTTTGGAAATGCTGGTGAGTCCCAGAAATGCTGGAGTGTTGGGAAAGTCAGAGAAATGCTGGACTATATCGAGAGTCAAGGAAATGCAGTGTAGCAAAAAGTAGGGAGTTTTAATTTTCCAGCTTTCTGGGGAAACTCTTGCAGACAAGCTGGAAAATTAAAATACTATACTATATAAAATAATATATATGTGGCATGGCATGGCATGCTGTTGCATGGGATCTGCACATGCAGGGCTCACTTGCTCATCATTGGCATGCTGTTGCCAACATTTATAAAATGCAGTCCAACGATGTAATGAGCTCTGTGGAGCCCGGCTTTTTACTCATGCTTCACATGAGAACCAGAAACTTTATAAGAGTGCCAGACTAAAGCCTGCTTTTTTAGGCATGGGGTGGGGTGGTGTCCTCAATCATGAGGTTAGACTTGAAGGGTAAGGATAGTCTGTGATAACTGGGGAGTTGGCCAGTTTTTACTTGACATGGTATCACAGAGATATTTTATTAAACTGAAGTTTAATTTAACAATTGTTGTGTGGTTAAAAAAAAGGTGCATGCAAACATATGGCTATTAATCTGTAGTATCGTTTCTCACTTAACAAGTTCTTATTAAACAACTGTGATCTTTTATTTTCTTACAAATATGATTATAATACCTTCATTATTGCATCCCAATTACTTTAGGAAGCCAACAGTAAGTACTCCTGAGGTCGTGCTTACCCCCCTCCTCCCCCCCCCCGCCCACCTGTAAAAAAAACGGTGGGGAGCCACAGGCAATTGCCAATTAGGTCAAGGGAGCCACGGGTCAAAAAAGTTTGGGAACCTCTGACTTATGGTCTCCAACGTCCAGTGCGGTCGACTAGTTTCAGCCTGGCCTTTTCTTCTACTGGCTTTCTTCAGGACCTAATATGTGTAAGGATGTTACAGGGATCTATATGTTTATCAGTGCCCTGTGTGTAAAGCACGCGCTAAGGTGCTTATATGTGTAAGAGGTGTTTCCTCTTAGGTGGTATACCTAATTTCAGTGGACAAAGCGTCATGGACCTGTGCCGGGGGCCGGGACAATTTGCACTTGAGCAAGGTCTCCTGACCTGCTAGGAACCTGTTGTCCGGTCAAGAGCTCCGAAGTGGATTGAACTCTCCCTCAACCATGTTTCCGTAAGAAATAGGACATCCCGATCATTAGTCTTTAAAGAGAACTAAAAACACATGCGTGTTTAGGGAGAGATCTGCAGTTGATAAGGCATGCCCTTATGGACCTCAGAACAAAGGTCCTGAGGTCAATGCATCCACTGGATTGTGGATATCTTCCCCGCTTTCAGAGATGCCATGTCCAGTTTGAAAGTGCAAGACTGACAGTGTAGCTCATGATGGCCGCAATCCTTATACCCCTCTAAATCAGGATCAAAACACGTAGGCCTTATGTAGGCCTCACACAACCTGAAGTTGCAATAGTACATAACTGCTCTCTAGTCCAAACAATCCGGGCCTTGACACATTCCATGATTTACCAGAAGTGGTAGACATGGGAATACGCCAAAAGACCCATGCCTCCTCAGCAAACTACTAATGTTACCTCCTCTTTCTATATCCACTGCATTCTGCAACACATAGAAAGAGGAATATGCCTCAGGCAATTATGTTTGTGGAGGAAGGTGCGCCTTCCTGCACAAAAACAATCCTGTATTCAAATGGAAGCACCCTTACACCATGGTCAATGGGACAAAGGTAGGAAGGAGTCGCATTTGTTTAAATACGACACATTCCTGTCCTTTCCCTGTGCGTCTTTTGCTTTCCCTAGGACATAGCGCAGAGCAGCGCAGCACATCTCTGCACAGCAAAGCAAGGTGACTTTACTTGGCCAAAAATATGGCCCCTGGTCTCTGCCATCTGTCAGTCTGCCCAGCCAAGTGGTACCACCCTAGTCCTGTAACAATGAAAATGGGCCTCAACTGTTTGCTCCAGCAGAAGCCACACTTCCGCTGATGATTCTACACATCGCCTCTGTTGCATGGGTTGGAACCCATGCATCACTGCCATTGCACACAACTTACCGTAGCTGCAGCAATGCTATGGCGCAGTGCACCCATCATGCAATGTAGTTTTGCATAGCAATGCATCAGAAAATGCCAAAAACGTTCTGGTAACACCCAGAAAATTATGCAATGGGTGTGGCAGGCTGTATAGCAGGAAATTTGAAGATTAGTTTCACTTTCTGTCACCAACTGTTAGTTTGGATTGTTGTTGGTGGTGCTGTGAGAGTGTTTGGAGGATTTTTCGGCAGTTTGTGGTCTAGTCGGTGTCTTGTGTGTCCTTGTCTTATCTTTGTTGTGCACTTTTTGTGTCTTTCTGTAGTAATTTGTATTAGTATTGTCTTTGTATTATTGGGTGTTTGCAATTTTTGGGGGTTTTGTATATTAGGGTTAGGTCATTGTTTTAGGGGTGCTCTTTTTTTGGATTTAGTGTGTCAAGGATTGATTGGGTCATGTCAGGGAAGAGTAGGGGAAATCATTTTCAGAGGGAGAGGTTGGAGGCTTTCTTTGGCTGGTAATGCACTACCTGCTACACATGATAGCCTCTGGAAGTTAGATGAGCCAAGGGTTCACACCCCAGAACAGAAGATACAGATGTAACAGGGTTTGATGGCACTTGTTCCAGGACGCCGACTGCCTGCACCTTTGACTGCTGGAGGACGCTGACCTTTGTTTGCCCTGCGAAATTTCTACAAGCCGACTGCCAATCCCGGTGAAGTCCACCCTAGGACCATACAGATTGATCTAGACTCGACTATCCGTGAGCTTTCTCAGAGTTACGATGCTCATCGTAGTCGGCTTCTCTTCATTGACTGCCTTCTAGTCGTTATTCCCTGCTTATGTCCTGGACAGTCGCTTTACCCCTGTTGAGACATCTTTGCCTCTTGAGACTTCCATGTAGAGTTATTCACCCGGACCCTTTTTATTACTAAGATTCCTATCTTGTACTAACCGACATATCCGGTCACCACAACTTGCAGCAACTTTGGGAGGGCTTCTGTATTGTATTCAGCTCTGCAACGTATTCCTTCATTGTTACACTTAGGATTTTTTGTGATTAGATTTAAACTACGAACGGAGCTCCTGATTTGAGAAGTGTTAATTTGTCACTTAGCCCACTTTGTATCTGTACAAATTTACCCTCCCTGCCTTAGTGCTCCCCTCTTGATTACCCACCTACTAGTGCCCTGAGAAAAGTGACGGCTACAAGTTTGCCTAGTACCTAAATGCGCGTCTGCACCGTGCAAGACAGAAACCACAGGGTGGTATATACCATAAAGTACCAACTGGATGCACTCTTGTCAACCTACCACTACTATTGCATACACGATTTGGTTTCTGTTTTATTTGTATTTGTAATCTGTTTTACTGGATATATGAGAATGTGAAATGTATGAAATGGTTTGACTGGAGAAGTGTGGCTCAATGGTTAGAGAGGCAGACCCTGATGCAGCGATCTAGTCCAGGACCAGGGTTCAATTCCCCACCTCGGCGGGTCTTGGGCTCAAAAATTCCGCGGACCTGATAATTTTCGCCTCGGTGCCTATTCCAATCATGGAGTCCCACTCTGCAACTTTGGGCAATAGCTTGCTTAATCTCCACAACGACCCCCACAACGCTAAGGATGCCTGGCCTCCACATTGGGGGTGCCCAGGAGTGGACGCCTCACAGGGAAAGCCAGGATGGGTTCCTCAGTGGTATTTGTACAAGCGCCTTGAGACCCTTGCGGGTGAGTAGTGCGCTATACAAGTATCAATTTACAGTTGAAAGTATATGCTCATGTTTGTGAGTCTAAGGTTTAGATAGAGCTCTATGTCAGTGGGTTGGGAGATTCTTTATGTATGTATATGTACCTGATTACTCTTTGTTGAACTGATTTATATGATTATTGTATACTTTGTATGATATTCCCTTTGCTCCGTGCTCAGTAATGAGAAGTAAAACAAATTAATAATTATAATAAATATTCTTTGTATTCCACATCTTTGAATCACGTTCTTACTACCAAACAAGCAGCTATCTTCATTTCTCTTTCTGTATTCACTGTTGTCTGGAACTTGAAAATGTTATTTTTCTTCCCTGGGTGATTCAAACTTCCCCTTTATTAGTTAGAGACGTAGTTACGTCCTACCAGTATCCTTTGGCAGGTGACACCTTCTTCCCTTGTCCTGAGGGTTGGTATTTGCTAGTACGGGGAGGATCACATCGCTGGGAAAATGTGGCAGCCTGTGACACTGATCTGGTGGACCTGAAGGGTATGGAGGCTAGGGGCCCCGTAGGTGTGTATTTTTGTACCATGTGCATGCATTAATGATGCCATTTTAGTTAAAAGAAACTATAATAACAAAGAGGCTGTTTTATTAATGTGTTGCATTGATTTCACAACATACAACGTGAAACGTGATTCTAGCATAATGCAACCCTTAAAAAGCAGTTTATCAAGCAGCACAAGGTCACTTGTACCTCGGAATGGCATGATAAGTCCAATTTAATGCAACACAGGGCAAATTGCTCCATTGCTATACCCTGCCCCAGGGGACTGTTCCATCGGTTATGGTGGGGTGCGTAAACAAAAATGCTATGGCTCTACATGACGGGTAGCAAGGAGGTATATATTATTTCTCATTTGTTTCTCTTTCTATGTATGCTGCATTCTACAGCACAGATGGAAAGAGGAAAATTACTTGGGCAGTTGTCTATGTGCAGGAATGTGCGCTTTCCCGCTGAAAAACAAACCAGCTTACAATCCAGGCACCTTTGAACCAATTTGTAAGGGTGCCTGCATTGCTGCTAGACAGCCGTATGTGCACCAGCACAGGGAAAAGATAGAAATGGTCTGTACAATTTTAGATACAGTGCATCCCTGACCTTTACCTGTCATGGAGGACAGTATCAGTAGGATAGTCATCTCGTTCTAAACATTTTACTACTGATTGATGCTGGGATTATGACAGTGACATCCCAGAACTTTTCCAGATCATGATTTAGACCCATGAAGGGGTAAAAAATGACATCTCAACGTGTGTTTCTGTAAGAATGTGAGTACATTTTATGAAGTATGGATCGTTTATTTGTTTGAAAATGTACCTAAAGTATGGCTTTTGTAATCCTGCCTCGGGGTGACTGAGCCTCACTCAGAGAAATCCAAGGCCTCTCTATGTGAAATGAAGTGACAGAGGAACAATTACACTGATGCCCTGGATGATGCAGGGATGTATGATGCTACTGTATACACTCATGGTGTTGTAAAAACATTACTTGCCTGCCTGACTGTTGCACATTGTGAGTATAGCTGTCCACATGGCAGGGTTCTAATCCTATGGTTTAGCAGCTGTAAACTGGATGTCTCTCTGCACATCTCAGTGAATTGTGTATTGTTTGAGTAACAAGTGCAGATTTCATGGTTGTTAAACCTACGCTGCTCTAGCAGGCCTCAATGCATGGCTACTTGGTCATTTGTATGACTGTGGACACCTAGATAAACTCACTAGTATGCACATGGATTGGCATTGAATGCCAGCCTTATGGCCTGTATCTCCCCTATGTGCTATTTCTGTGAAGCATTCATATACTGAAAGGGGGGAAGTCAAGTTGCAGCACAGTGTAAAAGTTCAAAAGCAGGAATGCACAGTGTTAGCAGGATACAGTGGGCCTCATTTATGAGCCCTTGCGTCACTTTTACGCTGCCAGTGCATCACTTTTATTGACGCACCAGTGGCATAAAAAATGCGCCTTGTTGCGCCATATTTACAAAGTGACGCATCTAGGTAGATGCGTCAGTTTGTAAACCCCTGCGCCATATTATACCTGCTCCAGGTATAATATATGCAAGGGGGGCGTATTAACGCAAGGAAGGGTCGTAGAAATGACGCAGGGAAATCTATGAGATTTCACTGCGTCACTTTTAGGACGCCGTTGCGTCAAAATCTTGCGCCTGCCTCACAGCAGGCTTAAGACTGACGCAGTCCCTTTCACATGGGGCTTGCCCCATGTGAAAGGATGCATTGCTGGAGTTGCGTCACTTTTGTGACACACTCCAGCAATGCGTCACTTTTGCGCTAACAGATACGTCAGAAATACTGACGTATCAGTAACTCCTTGCACCATAATGCGTCATACATTAAATATGACGCATCAGGAATGTTGCAAGGAGTGCGCACTGAGAAGTGAGGCATCGCTGCTTTCACGCAGCGAAGCGTCATTTCTCAAAAATGAGTCCCAGTAATTACAGTGTCTACCTACTGGTGGGGTAATTTTGCCTGGCCTAGAACTAACACAGGCACCCTTGCATCGTGGAGCAAAGAGCCCTGCATTATACTCAGCATAGTTATTTTTCAATGAGTACTCCTGCATTGACACCCACACACCTTTGAGATGCATTCACCTTTTCATTTGTTTGCTGATGAATGCAGCCCAGGGAGAATGAGTGCACAGAAAAGTTAAAATATGAAGCTTCTCATGGTTTAGGTACACCGGTATATCAGATGCCTCACATCAGCTTTCAATGTTTTTGACTGATGCTAAATTAGTAGTTAATAAGTAATGTTTTGCACGTGCGAGACAACCACCCTTCATCTATTTAGTGGCTACCTGATGCAGAGTAAGTAAAGGCACAATGTGTGCTGCCTTGTGTCACACAAGATGAGTTCTGCAATGCAGAATAACACAAGCTGGACTAGTTTACCTTATCATCGCTCAAGCATTATGCCTCCCCATTGCATGATGAAAGACCAACACAAAAATTGTTCATATCTGGACCATGTCTACACTTTCCTATTGACACATCATCATGAGTGTGACTCACTTTTATGAGTGATAGGCTTATCATATTGTGACTACATGTCCTTGTTGTACACCTACATTGACCTCACTTGGGTCACTTTCCCATGTTGTATTAGGCGTTGTCTTTGTACTGAAGGAATATTGTCTATATCTCTATCTCAATTTTTGGTGTAGGTCTGGGCTTTCACTCAATATTGCATGATGTCATCCAAATTTAGGAAAACATTATGTACATTTACAACATGAGGTAATATGTGATTCCTTTTACTCCCTAGATAACATGACAGCAGTCATAGCGAGGACCATTGTTGTTAGAAAGGACAGTTATCAGCACTTACACAACATAGCCAAGGTCTATAGAAATATGGCTTGCACATAAAAAAGGGCAAAGTAGAAAGGAACCTGGAAGACTAGACGCAGGTTAGAACCTAAAAAATCAGCACACCAACACATTTGAATGGAGGCAAACAGCAGTAGCAGGTCAGCACACAGGCTGCACAGGGACTATCAAGTGCATCTCAGCAGGCAGCCACACAGCAAAGGAGGCTTAACTCTGCATGAACCTCCACTTTTCACTATCAATTGAACCTACAGATGCAGAGAATAAACAAGAGGTTGGCTGGTATAGAACAGGTGTTTGGCGATTGTGTTAACCTGTTTGGTGTCATTGGAAGAGATTTGGAGCAAAGTACGACTCTCTCCCTCAGAACAATCAATTTCCCATTTATGTTTTTGAGATTATTTATTGTAGTTATTAGATAGGCACATGGTTAGTCAGGGTTTAGTATAAGTGTAGGTTTAGTCCCCATACGTTTTAGGCAAATAATATTTTTGCAGGTACTAAGTTTATAGGTGTAAATATAATGGTAGTCTTTTATGGTGTGGGGGTTAATGTTTTGTGGGTATAAAAAAAAATACCCCAGATATATATTTTTGTTACGGATTATATGTGTAGGTAATATATGTTTAGGATGTAGTTTATGTTTGCATTGTACCCACCTATGTGTAATAAGGGGGATGGGGGATTGATGTTCAACTTGTCAATTTAAAATAGATTAAGATAAATTAAGGTATTATAGGCTAGTGTTAAGATTAGTTGGTGTAGGCTAGGTAGGTATAGGTATCTTTAATAGTTAATAGTTTTATACATTAAAATACATTTCCATGGGGCATATTAGCAAGCAGCAGCGATAATTATCGCTGACTGCTGCTAGCGTGAGTAAATCTATTGCCCGCTATCGCTGGCGATAATCTCCATGTTAGCGTTGTATTAACAACGCTTAACGCCATGGAGATAAAAATCCCAGCGATAGCGGGGATTATTGCCGTTTTCAATGGAATATCGCTGGTTTTCCAGCGATATTCCATTCAAAATGGCGATAATTTGGTGATAGGGCAGGGCAATCAGAGTCATGTAATCCACCTCCTATTGGATTACATGGCTAAGTCAGGTCACAAGCACGAGTTAACTGTGGTTAGCGCTACTTTTCCTAACGCTCTGCTTGTTAGCGTGCAGCTTGATAATAGGAGAAATGTAACTTAGCGACATTTCTCCTATTATTTTACACTGGAACTCCCACTTTGCATCTATTTGTTGAAAAGGGTGCAAAATCAGCAAAAAACGCGATAGCGTGTCTTTGCTGATAAGGCTATGAAATTATTACCACTTTTCGGCCGAAAACGGCCGCAAAAGCGGAGATAATTTCATATCGCCGCCTTGCTAATATGCCCCTATGTTCTCTACTTAGTTATCATTTAATTCGTAAGAGTTGGTAGCATTGTGTTAGTTGAGGTGGGTACATGATGTACCAATTGACTTGAGGTTTTGAAGGTATATGTACCTTTGTCAGAGGCCTATGGACTACTGTTACTCTTCTTCACATTTAAGTCATGTATAGACCTATTTCAATACGTTAGACACTGTAAGTGGGGCTCAGTATTTGATATTACACACAGCACAACACACGTTGTATCCTACTGTAGCACCTTGTGTAAAATTGATAGGGCATGTAAAGGTTGGATTGTAATTTCCCTACAGATTGCTGCTCCCTGGCTGTGTTGGAACACAAACCACTGCCTTGCACTACCGCATGCAACCTTCCACCATTGTGCAAGTGGGTCAGTGCTGCTGACTGGGTAACAATTGTGCAGAAAGTCACACCTGCCTGGAAAACAACCATCATCATTTGCATTAACTAGTTGCTAAGTGTGCACATCATGTAGCTCACTTAGGTCAACTAATTACCAAATTAAATGCCCATATATCTCCCATTTTCTCTACCCCTGGAGAGGTATTGCATTGCCCTCTGGTTCCCTGGCCTGGTCCTTATACAAAATTGTATGTACAATGAATGTTAGATGTAATGTGTGGTTGCGCTCACATTCAAGGGATATTCCCCCGGTAAGCGTTCCATGCACCCCAGATTCGATCCCAGTATAGCTTTATTCAACATTTATCAGGTAACACAGGGCCCAGACAAGGTGCCCTTTCAGTTCCTGGTTACTGTCATTCAAGGAAATTTGGTAGGCCTTGTACATTCTTGTGTGGCGCAAACACAATGCATATCCATGAGGAATATGGGCATGAGTATTAGAATAACCAGGCAGGTTTATGTAGAGTTGATTCTCTTTAGTGTGAGCAGTGAATTATTAACATTATATAACATAACATGTGTATTTGCAACATGCGCGTTCACCCGTAGGCCACTTTGCACAGAATAATAGATGTTTATTGTTACCCAACTCAATGGCACTCATCTTATCAACCTCAGAATGATGAAAGGCTGAGTGGACCTACTGGGATTTGAACCTGTGACAATGAGGTTAAACACAAGACCCTACAGTGGACGCATTAGTCCATATTGTTGTCATATTGACTTTGCAACAGGTAGGCAGAGAAGAAGGGAGAAGATTTTAATATCTTAAAATGTATAAATTCAGCAATGTTTTAAAGGTTCTGATGAGAACATATAGAAAATTGAAATGATTTAATAAGTAGATTAGTTGTATTGCCATAGAAGACACTTAGATGAGTTTTTTTGTTTTTCCTTCCTTCCTACTTTTCCCTCAATTCTTATTTGAGTATGTAATAATATCATGAGAGTGTTAAAGCTGGGGTGTGACAGGGTGTGACGACTATACGAATCAACTGTGTATAAATATGTTATTGCTGATAATTTTGATAGATTTTAAATGTATTTTTAGGTACTTTTTATTGTACTTTTATGGTCTAACCGCTTCTGGTTCTGTGTCCTGAGGGCACTGCAGAAAGCACCACTACACTTCGCACCGTAACCCAGGTCTCACAAACGACAACCGCTGCTGCCACCCAGCCTATGCTTGCACCGTAATCTGTGGACACCACACTTCGCACCACCTTGCTTACCTCCACCTCCCTGGTCTCACCGACGCCGCCGTTGCACACTGACTTCAACACCCATGACTGCACCATGGTTTGGTGGCACCACTTGTAAGTCACATGACGCACCGCCCCATCCCACACCACAGCCTGGGCCAATCAACACCATCTCCCATCAACCTGCATTGTTGCTTGCACCATGACTTGTCAGCACCACAAGGAGCATCTCCCCACTTCTCACCGCAGTCCTGGTCTCATCGCCGCCGCCAACGAGCCACTCCCTGCATCACGACTTGAGGACATGGCAGTCTGCACCACTACACTTCAAATCACAACCGCAGCGGTTGCTACAACCAGCCCACACTGACGCAGCAGCCGGATTCAAAGGTACTGTTTACAACTCTTCTGACACAGACACCAGTCTACACTGACACAGTCGACCAAAACCATTGGATTTAGTTGTTTTTAGCACCGCTGTAGCACTGGACGGAGCTACTGACATCAGGGAAATGCATTTCTAAGGTTATTGTTATAAAGTGCATACCCTAATTATTGTATGTTGGATTTTTATAGTTTTGGTCTTGTTTTACACAGATAAATATCTGTTATTTTTCTAAAACTGATGTGGTGTCCTTTTGTAAAATTTTCACTGTATTACTGCTGGTTATGTGCAAGTGCTTCACACACTGCCTCTGATAAAAGCCTGACTGATCATGCCAAGCTACCCCTTTGTGGACAGGTTAACAACTTGCCAACTAGAGACCCCCTTGTCTAACACCTCTGCATAATGACGCTAGCGATGTCAGATAGGGACTCTCAATCAAATACAGCCAACAGTAGGTGGGTTATTGCCTTTGTTAAACCCTTACTAGGGCAGAGACAACATATGGACTCCTTCAAGAGAGCCCGTTATGGTCTCCATCCATGCTTGCACATTCGCTGCTGGACTCCTACCATTGGGTATTGTAAGACAACTGGAGGGTCTGCAGAGTCCTTTGCTGTAATGGAACAGTTGGATGTGACATATCCAGTGGGTGTAAGTTTATCTGAAGACACTGCAATGTTGTGTACCTTTGTCAAGATCGGAGGAGAAGTTTCAAAAGAGTCTAGGAATTGTTGGGAGGAGTCTTCATCCATGAGGGGCAGGATGATATCACCAACGTGTTGGGCATCATGCCTTTTACATGGTTATACCGGCACATTGTTCACAGAAGCTCAAGGATTAACATGGGGGCCTATTTGTGCCATTACAAACATACTGCAACGCTGCTAGCCAGCTTTCTGACCTGCCCTGTCTGTAAAATTGAGCATACGATTGGGCGAAATTTGACTAATTCTGGTAAAGAACTAACCACAATATGTCATACTTTGTTATCTCTCACAATCCTGCACTCAGACTTTCCCACAGCAGAAGAAACCAGTGTGCCTGGCTTTACTGTCTTGCATGCAATTTGTGACATATTGTGCCCTGGGGTCATTTTTGACACATATCCACACAACTCTACACAGTAAGCAACCTTGCTGCACTGCAGGAAAGGTGAAAGGCATGTGTATGACATGAATTACAATTGCTGAGGGAATCCTTTATTTTCCTAGCACTCACACAGTCATCCCCATACTCCAAAACAGTAGACAGTGAAGGGCATATTCTCAAGGTGATATTGGCAAGTTAGTGGCACTTTTCTGCCACTAAAGCGGCAATATTTTTATTGCCGTATTCACAAGCTGTTGCCGTTAGCGACAGCTTTCTGGCGATAGCGGCCACTAATACCATCACCAACGATGTTAGCGACAACTAACGCTAATCATATGAAATGTAGGCATTGCCGTGTTAAAACGCCTAAAGCCTCATCTGAAGACCCACAGATGTCATGGAGGTACTTATCATGCAGCTTGGAGCACCAAGAAGGCCACAACAACTACTGCCACTGCCAGCTCCCCCAGTACCACCACCAAGGCTGCGACGAATAAAACAGGGGGTCAAACTCCTCAGCCTCAGCCTCACAGACCTAATGCCAGAGGATGGCATTGCCCACTACAGGCTCAAAAGGACATCCATCCTCCGCATCCTGAGCCAGATAGGCCACAGGCTGACGGCACCAACACAGCAAATAACCAACATTCCTCCGCAAACAAAGATGCTGGCTGTGCTGCACATCTTGGCCTCTGGTTCCTACCAACCAACAACTGCCCGAGTCGGAGGAGTCTCACAGCCAGCCTTATCAAAGTTCCTTACAACTGTCTTGGATGCAATCATCAGACTGATACCCAAGCACCTTCACTTCACCAACACTGTGCAGGAACAGCTGGAGACCAAGCAAGGGTTCTAGGCCATAGCCATCTTCCAGGATGTGTTGGGGGGCAATTGACTACACACATGTCCTACTTGTGCCTCCGGCCAACACTGCACACATATACCGCAACAGAAAGCACACACATTCCAACAATATGCCGGCAAATGTGGACCACCGGGCCTGTTCACCAATGTTGTAGCCAAGTTTCCAGGCAGTGTGCATGATTCCTTCATCTTCCGCCAGTCCATCATCAACGAGCGCTTTCAGGATGGCACATATGGAAATGCACTGCTGGTTGTTAAGTACTAACTGAACACACCACTCACCTCAACTCCACAATCATGGAACTCACAACTATGAGAATGCACACATACCAAACTCACATACAACAAGCCAACCAACATGCCCACCTACCAGACACAACAACAAAAGTAACTGTGGACTGTAGACAAACCATCCCCAAAGGCATAGCCCCTTTGCCACACAATTGCAAATGTGGGGAGAGGTGGGAACCAAGTATGTGCGATGAAGGTACTCGACCTAGTGTGGCGGTGGTGTGCTGGACATTCTTGAGTGTGCAGAGCACAGTCATGTCCATGTGGCCATATTGTGCATTTCTGTTGTCCAGCTTGATGGCAATGACCACATTGGTGACTGTCCTACCTGATGGGGGGGTAGACCATGTGAAGGCAGCATGGAGGATGCAGAGGCTGTCGAAGCAGCTGCAGGCCACTGCATAGACCTATTTGTACATGGAGTGGGAGAAGTTGAGCATGATGCCTAGGTACCTAGAGTTGTCGTGGGGGCTGCCGAAGGCAGTGGCCCACCAGATGTTGCCACATGCTGATGGGGTGGTCACGAGGATAAGGACTAATGTCTCCTCTTTGTACAGCAACCCCCAGCTGTTGAACATCCATGTTGCAACTTGCTGCAATCCTCCCTGGAACCTCAGTCTGGTGTGTGTTGGTGCCTTTTTGAGGAAGAATATGGATTAGGTGTCCTTGTAGGTGGTGATGTCCAGTGGTTCCCTTCATGTAGCTCCAGTTCTACTCCAGGCCTCTGCAGATGAATCTGCAATCTTGGATGTTGTATGTGACCGAGATGGCATTCATTGCACGCTGTATGTTGGAGTTGCATATTGGGGCAAGTGTGTATGTGCAGTTGGAGATACATGTGTGGAAATTCCAGCCAGTGCTATTGGCGTTGCATGCAACGGTGTGGGTGTTGCTGTTGATGGTGAGGTGTACTAGATGCCTGGTGACTCTGCTCCAGTAACTCTGTGTGGCACCAGCTGTGGGGTTGGGTGTCATGGGGTTTCACGACGAGGAAGTGTAGACTGTGCTGGTCAGACCATGGGCGTTGGGTGGTGTTGATGAAGTGGATACAGTTTCCATATGTGAAGATGGGGTCAAAGGTGTGCCCTGCCTTGTGGCTCAGTGTTGAGAAGAGTTGGCTCAGTTCAATGTTAGCATGCATCTGCCAGTGGGTACTATTGAGAGTTCTATTGTATGTGAGGTGTAGGCTTTGGTAATCGATGAGTACGTAGCCCATGGAGTAGTCGACATGGCGTGTGATGATGATGGTGATTGCCAAACTTCCCTGCCCTCTGTGGGCCCTGCAGGTGAGGGTGCTGCTGACTGTTGCTTTGTGGCAGGTCTGGATCTGCAGGTGTTGGGGGGTGGGGAAGGTCTAGTGGCAGGTGCAGCAGCTGAACAGAACATGAGCCGTGTCTGGTGTGGGCCATTGGCATCTAAACGTTCTCCTGGTGTTGACTGCGAGGAGTGCGGATAAGTGGTAGCACTAGATGTTAGGAGAGCCAGAGACCCTGCTGGTGCAGGTGTCATGCTTGCGGACATTTGCAGACAGGCCTGACATTGGTGCACTGTTTGAGTGCAAGTGATGGAACTGTGCAGCGCACACAAGTAAATAGGCTTGGGGGAGGGATGAGCAGGTGTGAGGCAATGTATTCGCATTGATGCTGGTCATTTTTCCAGAAGCTACACATGGCAAACATTAAACCCAACGTAGCACCAATCACACACCCAAAAACTATTAACACTGCCCACACAGAAGTCATAACTACTAATGGACACATCTCTCCATTACATTTTACAGGTGATCATGGGTATGCACTCACCCCATAGATGATGACACCCCTCCGAGCCACCAATACCCAGTCCCAGAGGCAGTATAATTTGGCTCTTGGATGCACCATGGGGATTGTGTAGTGCACATTTGGTGTGCTAAAGTGACGTTTCCGGTGCCTTGACATCACAGGTGGAAGACTGTTGTACAGCCCAGAAATAGTGTGCAAGATTATCATAGCATGTTGTGTATTGCACAATATATGTGTACGCACCAATGCCCCATGGATCCAAGTGCCAGATGCACTGGATGATGCTAAGGATGATGAGGAATCTGAGGCAGGTAGAGCACACCCTGCAGCTTCTGCAGCAGGAACAGCCTAAAGGAACAGAATCATAAACAATTTCTTCACCTGAGCACATCACATCGTGACTGTCCTCAGTAATCATATATTAGTTCAAAATTACCCCAAGCACAGTAAATGTTAGCAAAAAACACTACACACATACCCTGTGTGCATGTTTCTCCTCCATATGAGTACATCACTCTGACAAATGTAAGTGTAACATTAAGTGGTAACAATATCACAAATATAAACTGATGGTGGATATGTCAACTCAGAACAGAGATGCGGTTTAGGGTTACATTTGTTCTATAATAGACATGTTAGGGTTTTCAAATGTCATATGAAATTCTACTGTTCAGCATGTCATATGTGGATACAAATCACATATAGGGTGTCACTTGTTTTAAACGGTGAATATCAGGGTGACATTTTGGGACACATGAAATGTAGGGTGTCATTTGGGGTAAAATATGTAATGTAGGGTTTCATTTGGGGTTACAATGAAATTAAGGGTGTCATTTGTGGACACATATGAAATTTAGGGTGTCATTTGAGGTCAATTATGAAATTAAGAGTGTCATTTGTGGAAAAATATGAAATTTAGGCTGTCATTTGGGGTCAATTATGTAATTAAGGGTGTCATTTGGGCTGAATTGTGAAATGCAGGGTGTCATATGAGTGCACAAATGAAATTTAGGGTGTCCTTTGGGGTCAATTTTGAAAGTTAAGGTGCCGTTTAGGGTCACTTATGAAATTAAGTGTGTCATTTGGGCGTAATATGGAAATAAGGATGTTATTTGGGGTCACATATGTAATTAAGGGTGTCATTAGAGGTAAAATCAAGCTTTTCATGGTGTTCTTTGGGACAAGAAATAAAATTTCATCTAAGACTGGTCATCTCTGTAAGAACTTGTACTTAGCGTGCAAAACTGCCCGCATTTTTGAAAATACTAGCGATGGAAAATTCATCGCTAAACACATTGAACTATTCGAAATGTTACCCCAAAGCCTTTTTTCATGCAGCTGATCATTGCTATGCCTAAAAATGGGCCGCAAACACAAAGGAAGTGATTTCTGCATGCTGCCTGTTTACTGGAGAAGTGCTGTACACTTTCACTTTCTATTTTGAGTACAATGCTGGTTATTGTGGAGAGTGCTGGAGGTGTTTGGTAGTGTGTGCTGCAGATTGGTGATTTGGAGAGTGTTGCTGTATCCTGTGTCCTTTCAATAGTGTCCCTGTGAAGTGTGGTGTACTTGTTTTTACGTGTTTTATTGTCTCTTTTCCTCAATCTTGGCGGGTGTTTGTCTTGGGGTAGTTAACTTACTTTGTAGCTGTTGGTTCTGTTATATTGGGTTTTGATTTGTGGAAGTGGGTTTCGGTGTGTGCAGGAAGGTGGTGGGTGTAGGCAGGGAGGGCAGGATTCCTGAAGGGGCATTGGGGTGCTTATTCTGGTTGATACATTTTTACCCGTCTCGTATGGTGAAATGGGAGGCCGTATCCTCTCACAATATGATGTCAAGATGTGGAAGGTCAGGTGGGAGCGTGTGCAGGCGCAGATTCTGCGTACCTTTGGTGTGGACCGGACTGTGCACCAATGGAAGCACAGCTGGTAGGATTGCCTGGCCCGTGAGGGTGACCTGCTGGACCACCTGGGCGTCATCGTTGGCCTACAGTGTGGTAAGTTTAAACTCCAAATTTAATGATGAATACTGTAATGTAAAGCCAGAATTTACGTGTGTGACCCACTGGTGTCCAAGTGTAAAATGTGGCAAAGTGAGGCGGGAGACTTCATGCATTCACGCCTAACGTTGGCACATCAGAAAATAATAATAATAATAATAAAAACATTTATTAAGCGCATGGTTACACAGAAGAAACAGTGCGTCCCCACGCTGTGGATGCATACCAAGACCAAAAACTCCAGAACAGAAAGACCCGCAGCCCGGGGAAAGGGATACAGGGAAAAAGAAGACTAGGCTTTGGGAAATAGATAAGCTTTCAGTTTCAACCTAAAGCGCGATTCTGAGGGTTCCATCCTAAATTCCAGCGGAAGAAGAAGAAACACACCGCTGCATCATATTGACAAGCATAGGTTGCAGGTTGGTGTTATCCACTGCACTGACGCAACACTTAGCACTGTAGTGCCAATGCTGGCACCATTGTGCAATACTGTGTGTAGGACAAAGATTGCTTGTGCACAGGAAGGGTGACTGTACATGAACAATCCAAGGCATTGTTTCTGGGACCTGTGTGCTGCACAAAAGGTAGTATACAAATGCAGTGCACATGAATATTTGTACATTTGCTACGCTTCCATTGTACATAGGCTCCGTATGACAATCTTTGAAACATGTACAATAGTACGTAAGTAATAGGACATCCCCAGAGTGTCATACACCACCAACACCTGTAAAACAGCCTTGTACACAGAGCATGTACAACAATATGTTGTGTGTAGATATGGGGCCTTGAGAATGTGTCACACAACTAGAATGCGCAAGTCTGCTAGCATTGATGTATTGTCTGGCCCAACTCAGCATTCATCGGTCTTGTGTGATTGGCAGGCAAAGTAGACCCAATCATTTAGCAAACATGTTATGTATCAGTACAGTTACAGAGAATTGTCTGTAATGGGGATGACATGTATGATGAGTATGACACATGAAATTTCAAGTCTGATACTAACACATATTGGGTTATAAGTCTCACAGCTGGAGGACCTCTCATCATGCAGGGGGACATAAACAAGTTCAAGAACCCACAGGCCACTGGTAATTTCAGACATCATGTATTGGCATATTGCGCTGTCATCAATGGCTGGCTAAAACAAGCGACGGCGTAGTACACAATATGGGTATGTATCACATGTACTTTGCCTACAGTGTGATGATGTTTTGTTGAAGTCATAAGTTTGTATGAATCGAAAGTTAAAGTATAGCTGTGCATTTGTCTTCCAGTTGTAATTTTGCACATCCCTAGTCAGTGATACACATGTAAATTAGGTCTATGGGCTCTGTCACTACAGCACATGCATATGGATGACAGAGTGCACTGATAGGATAGGGGACATGAAAGTGGTGTAGCTGATGAGTATCAGCAGACATAGCATGTATGTTCATCCTTGACTGAGGTGACTGTGCAAGTTTCCCCGATCATGCACAAGGAGGCTGTGGTTTTCAGGCAGTGCATGCTCAGACACAGGTCAGCAGAGTCATTTCGCAGGCATGCTGCATACCAGCTTCACAGAAGTTGGAGTGCGTATTTCTGAGCCAAGCATATCAATGGCACGTTCCACAAACACTTAGCAAAGATGGCACAAAGAATCACATAGGCATGTTTGCCACTGCAATGGTGGTGTCATGCTTTCGCCTTGGGGTAATTCCCTGGTCGACTCTGGCTCAGGTGGATGAACCCCTCTGTAGGATTTGGTGACATTACTCTGCATGCATTTGCATGCATGCTTTAGTCCTGCATGTATTGCTGTTCCATATATTTTACAAAGCAGGCCTCTGCAACGCTATCTGTGAGAATGCATTGCCCATTATAACACGATACCCAATATGGCTCCAGGTTGACATTACAATGGGGAATGCCTTGTTACAGTTGCATTGTGAAGGACTGCGTAGTGAAATTTACTACGGAGCGATAATAGTGAATCCAAGACATGCATGGTTGACAATTCATATGAAACTATGTTTCCCCCTCTGGGCAGCAAAGCGTCACCTATTGTGAAGTAGTGGTGGAGAGAGGCCCAGAGGATCCTGTACGTACAAGTCAGTGTTCAGCCACCCCATGTGTTTCCATGTGTGCTACATGATGCAGCACAGATGAAAGTGTGAGTAGGGCTGTCCTAGTATTGCTCCTGTGCTGGTAGGGTAACCTTCCTACACATTAACAAGCCTCCCTGCACACAGACACCCTTGCACTCTGATACAAGAGTCCCTGTGTTTGCGCAGACTTGATGCACTGCGCACAGTTACTGGGGAACACGCAGGGCTGCACATGAGCATCATACATATGATGATGCACTGTGTTGCAGGAGAGGATGAGGGTGGCGCTACACACGGAGGGATAATACTTCCCTCCTATAATTCCTTGTACGTCACCCTCAGTCAGGGTATGTCACAGCACCATCTTTTGACACTGACAGTCTCATTTGGTTGTGACTGTACATGTCCAGTGCATGCACTGGCATGTCAGTCTCCCCAGCATATAGTCACTGATCCTGGATTCAACATTTTGTTGTGCAGGTCACTCTCTGAATACACATAGTTACACCAGAGTGTAGGCTCCCATTTTCAAGTGATATTGTATGCCAGGTTTCATGACATAGTCCAAGGGACTCACAATTTCCCATTGTTCATATTTTACAGACAACATGACACCAGAGGAGTCCCACACCTTCCAGGAGAGGAAGGACCGGTACCTCCACATAAGGAAGGTTGCAAAAAGGTACCGCAACATGGAACAGAGGTACCAGGAAGAACGGGAAGCTGGCACTTTAAAGTCGGTGCCCAGGGTAGCAACACGTGGTAGAAGTAGTGGCACACAGGCCATCCCAGGTCCCTGGCGTCAGTGGTGGGTCCCAGCATGGGCAGGCAGTGTCCCATCCCCCTACAACCTCACACACACAGGGGACAATGCTACCTGCACCTGGTTGTAACTTTCACTTTGCAGGACAGGAGGACTCTAAATGACAACAATGTGATGCTGGCAGAGATTAGGAGGGAGATGTCCGAGCAGACCAGGCTTATGGAGGACATGAAGAAAGCCCTGGGACTACCATGATGCCTGCCCATGTAATAATAATAATAATAAAGACATTTATAGAGCGCATGGTTACGCCATCTCTGCGTGTCCCCGCGCTAAAAGAGAGAAGAAAATCTTGCCAGAGGAGAGGAGAGTACGAGGCAGAGGGCATTAAGTAAAGTTATAAGGAGAACAGATGAGTTTTCAGTTGACGTCGGAAAATAGTTTCCGAAGGCTCAAGGCGGAGACTGATGGGAAGTTTGTTCCATCCTATGGCAGCCGCCACTCTAAAGGACCGACCTCCCATTTTTTGTCTCCTGTATTGGTGGGTCACAAGCTTGCCCATGCCGCCCGATCTAAGCGATCTGCGTGGTTCATACCAGGTAACCAGACCAGTCAGATAGCTGGGAGCTTTGTTCCAAAGGATCCGATGACATATTAGGAGGGCTTTGTACATTATTCTTTTATTCACTGGGAGCCAGTGGAGGACCTTCAGGGCGGTTCTAGAGTTGGCTGTTTTTGGGAGTCTAAGCACTAGGCGGGCTGCGGCATTTTGCAGTATCTGGAGTCGTCCTATGCTTTTACTCGAAGCTCCCAGGAAGAGGACATTCCCGTAGTCGAGGCGTGTCGTAATCAATGCCTGGGTCATAGTGCGCCGAGCCTCCAAAGGAAGGAGGTCCAGGGTTTTATTGAGAGTCCTTAGGACTCCAAAGCACTTGCCTACTAAACGGTTGGTGTGAGTTTCATAAGAGAGTTTGGGGTCCATCCATATCCCTAGATTCTTCGCTTCAGGGCATGGTGTAGGCATGGCGCCTAAACAACTTGCCTCAATCAACAATGAAACAGATGTGTTTCTTCTTAGTTTTTCATTTATTGTTTATCATATTTTCACCAATTGTAAGTTCATCGGTAAATCCAATTGTATCAATCTTATTTTTGTGCAAACATAATAATCTCCTTATGTCGCAATGATCATCGTTTTACATACACTTTTCATCCACCCAATGCATTTCGGGTCATTGAAACGCGACCCTTCGTCAGGGTTCTATGAATAAGGGATAAGACAGGACCAAATTAGTTGCAACCACAACTATCAACAAATCAAAGAAAATGGTTCAAAACATAGAAAAAGCAATGAACGGAACGTTGCAGGAGTTTTAAGCGAAGTGAGAATGGCAGGGTAGTGCATACGTTAAATGTGGAACTAACAGTGGTGAATGGCATGCGAGAGTTAAACACAAGAATGTGTTTACGGGAAACCCAGTGCTCTTACCGCATAGTTTATACAAATGTGCAGACCGGAAACCAAAGCATTAGTGTAAGAAGACTTACAGAGAGTCGGCAGACGCCGTAACTTCGATCAAGTCGCGGTGAAACCTCGGTGTGGGGCGGATGTGTACGACAGACGTTTAAAGAGTGGTCATGTGATCGGAGGCTGGTCCAATCGGCGAGCGGTAAAGGAAAAGTGCCGGAGTCACCCAATAGAAGAGGAATATAGAAAAGAAGAGTGCACCTAGAGAGTTCGAATCATGTGATACGAGTATTAAGGCTTCATAATAGGAAGTAGATGAGGACAAATGTGAATACAAAACACCATAAAAATACATTGAATGCTTTTGAAATCCAAACATATCACAATGTGTAAGGACCAAAGTAGGTCCTCGACCAATGCTGAAAACAACATTAAAGGAAGCATGAATGTTCCACACGATCATTCATCCCAAAAGGATGTGTCGAGTTAAGTTTTTTGATCCAATAAAATTCAGATCGTAATCTTTGTTTCAATGGATCCACGTCAGGGCGTTGTGGGAGGGTCTCAAGAACCGTGAATTTTAATTGAGATATCTGGTGTCTGGCTTCATTCCAATGGTTAGCTAGAGATGATTTCGTATTTTTCTGGCGGATATTACTCTTATGGTCTGTAATGCGTATTTTTATTTTGCGTTCAGTCTGTCCTACATAAACTTTCCCACAAGGGCATTTGATGGCATAAATGCAGTTGGTGGTGTCGCAAGTACTCGTGTCTTTGAGTTCAATGGGATGGCCTTTAGTAGGGTGTGTGAAAGTTCTTCCTGGCATTACGTTATTGCAATGAATGCAATTGGAACACTTGAGCATTCCTTTCCAATTGTGGTTGTCTTTCTTGCGTGGTTTGAGAAGTTCTTTTAAATTCTTCGACCTCTGGAAAGCAAATGTGATCTTATCACTATATAGATCCTTTAGATCTGGTTCAGATTGGATTAAGTGCCAATGCTTATTGATAATCCCCTTGATTCTCTTAGATTCGGTAGAGAATTTAAGCACACACACTGTCTTTTTGTTGTCAGTTTTTACTTGAGCTTGTAGCAATGATTTCCTTTCCAATTTATCTACTTTTGCCAAAGCTGTGGATATTACATTTTCTGGATAACCTCTCTCTTGGTATCTCATTGCTTGTTCCTTCAGGGCAGTCTGCAAATCTGTGTCATGAGATGTGATACGTTTCAACCTGATAAATTGTGACGTAGGAAGATGTTTCTTCAGAGAGTCTGGGTGAAAACTTTGAAAAAGCAGGCTCGTGTTTTTGTCGGTGATTTTTTTGAAGACTTTAGTGCTAATGGTGTTGTTTTTTATCATCACTTGTACATCCAAGAATGAGATAGATTCTTTTTCAATGGTGTGAGTGAATTTGATACGTGCATTTTTGGTGTTGAGAGTACCAATGTTTAACTCTAGTTGTTCTTTTGAACCTTGCCAAATTACAAAAATGTCATCAATGTAACGTTTGAAAATTGTCAGTCCATCCATCCAGTCAGGATTTTGTAGAATGTGATCAGTTTCGAATTTCTGCATAAAGATATTTGCATATGAGGGGGCTCCCCCAAATCCCATGGATGTACCATTACATTGGTTAAAGAATTGTCCTTGCCATTCAAAATAACTGTGATATAGAGCGAATTGCATGAGTTCTAAAATTACCACTTTTTGGGATTCGTCTAAATCACTGTTCAGCAGGCTCCATTCTAGAGCTTCAATGCCCTCGTTATGAGGGATGGACGTATATAATGCCGTGACATCAATAGTACACAACCAGTAGGCGAATTCTTCTTGTAATGATACTGAGCTCAGTAAGTTAAGGAAATTTGTGGTGTCTTTGTTGTAAGTTTCACTTTTCTGAACGATAGGCTGTAGGAATCTGTCAATGAATTTGCCAATTGGTTCTAAGATGGACCCACAAGCGGAGACGATGGGTCTACAAGGCGGATTGAGTGGGTCCTTGTGAATTTTTGGCAACATGTATAGTTGCGGTCTCCTTGGATGCTTCCTCATGAAAAATGCGTGGGTTTTTTGGCTGATCCAGTTCATAGTTAATGCATGATCGATTATGGTTTGTAGAGTCTGTTGGTATTCTCTTGTGGGGTCGCTCTCAAGTGGAAGATAGATATCTTGATTGAAACGTGTAGATTCACGCTGTTGATGTAAAACGACGTGTCCATTACAATTAGTGCACCCCCCTTGTCTGCTTTCTGGAAGGTTAAATTCTCTTCGAGACTTAGATTTTTTAGGGTGTTCCATACTTTCGGTGACAAATTGGATTTCTTGGGTTTACAGAAAGGTAGCTTCTGAACTTCAGTGGTCACAGACCTTTCGAAGGCATCAATAGTTTTGTGTGAGAACGGTGCACAAAAGGAACTTTGAGGTCTGAAATCCTTGTCCCATGTATCCATGGTTTGTGATTCTTGCATGTCTTTAAAGAAATACTTGAGTTTAAGATTCCTGAAAAATTTAAACAAAGCAATTTCTGTTTCTGCTGCGTTGGACCTGTATGTAGGTACAAAGGTGGTGCCTTTATTCAAAAGATTGGTTTGTGCCTTAGTTAATTGTTTCGAAGAGATATTTATGATTAGGTTGTTTTCGACAGTTGGCTCCGTGTCCTTTTTGCTATTTCCTCCTCGGTTTCTTTTACTCCTTCTTGTGGTGGGGCGTTTGCTGCCGGGCTTACATCTAAAAAAGACGGTTGGTTTTGACCTGTTTTGCTAGTCGAAGGTTTTGTGGACTTGTCTATTGTACCTACAGGTGGTCTGGTCTGAGCAATTTCAGAATCGGAAACAATACTTTCTTGCGAAGAAGTTGTGGCGGTTTTTTGAGTTGATTGTTGGGGTTGCCATTTTTGTTGATTGTATATCTCGGCCCACGTATATACCTCTTCCAGTTTATAATCTAACGTGTCGCGTCGATATTTTCTGATCTTTCTTTCGTTGACCTCTTTTGCGTAACGTTCTAATTTTTTGTTGATGTCTTCTAAAGTTTTGTCTAAGTCTGGAATTGTGTTCATTTGCGTTTTTATTGTATTGATCTCTTCTTCAATTTCTGTTAATGCTTTTGAGAGTTCCTCCACAATTAATAAGATCAAATCTAACGAGCATTTGTTTAAGATTTGATACCATTTTTCAATGAACTTTTTATTGTTTTTGCACAGCATTGGTTTCAGAGCTATTCTGAGTCCTCGCGGTATTCTTTGATTCTTGTGATAATGGATGAGTGTGGTTGCGTGCAACCTTTGATTTATTTCCTTCTTGCTCATATATTCAAATTGTTTGAGCAGTTGAGCTGTTGTGGTTTTTTGTGGAGCAAATCTGATGGTCTCCTGAATTAACCCATAAATTTCCTTAGCGGCTTCTGCCGTATATCCAAGAATTTCTGCTTTGTTGGTGGTGAGTAGGGCTATATCATCAAGTTGCATTTTGTGGGCGTGGTGCGAACAGGGATGGAGTAGACTGGTTTAAATCAATGAGAAACAGTGTAATCCCTATGCACTCTGTACAACAAGTTTATCTGATAAGTTCAACCAGTTCGTGGTGGCGCATGAACGTCGCACGTAGTCTGACCGTGCCTTATATCAAAGGTAGTGGTGGGGGTAGAATCAACTATCCTCAAGTTTATGCGCTCATTCAACAATGAAACAGATGTGTTTCTTCTTAGTTTTTCATTTATTGTTTATCATATTTTCACCAATTGTAAGTTCATCGGTAAATCCAATTGTATCAATCTTATTTTTGTGCAAACATAATAATCTCCTTATGTCGCAATGATCATCGTTTTACATACACTTTTCATCCACCCAATGCATTTCGGGTCATTGAAACGCGACCCTTCGTCAGGGGTCTATGAATAAGGGATAAGACAGGACCAAATTAGTTGCAACCACAACTATCAACAAATCAAAGAAAATGGTTCAAAACATAGAAAAAGCAATGAACGGAACGTTGCAGGAGTTTTAAGCGAAGTGAGAATGGCAGGGTAGTGCATACGTTAAATGTGGAACTAACAGTGGTGAATGGCATGCGAGAGTTAAACACAAGAATGTGTTTACGGGAAACCCAGTGCTCTTACCGCATAGTTTATACAAATGTGCAGACCGGAAACCAAAGCATTAGTGTAAGAAGACTTACAGAGAGTCGGCAGACGCCGTAACTTCGATCAAGTCGCGGTGAAACCTCGGTGTGGGGCGGATGTGTACGACAGACGTTTAAAGAGTGGTCATGTGATCGGAGGCTGGTCCAATCGGCGAGCGGTAAAGGAAAAGTGCCGGAGTCACCCAATAGAAGAGGAATATAGAAAAGAAGAGTGCACCCAGAGAGTTCGAATCATGTGATACGAGTATTAAGGCTTCATAATAGGAAGTAGATGAGGACAAATGTGAATACAAAACACCATAAAAATACATTGAATGCTTTTGAAATCCAAACATATCACAATGTGTAAGGACCAAAGTAGGTCCTCGACCAATGCTGAAAACAACATTAAAGGAAGCATGAATGTTCCACACGATCATTCATCCCAAAAGGATGTGTCGAGTTAAGTTTTTTGATCCAATAAAATTCAGATCGTAATCTTTGTTTCAATGGATCCACGTCAGGGCGTTGTGGGAGGGTCTCAAGAACCGTGAATTTTAATTGAGATATCTGGTGTCTGGCTTCATTCCAATGGTTAGCTAGAGATGATTTCGTATTTTTCTGGCGGATATTACTCTTATGTTCTGTAATGCGTATTTTTATTTTGCGTTCAGTCTGGCCTACATAAACTTTCCCACAAGGGCATTTGATGGCATAAATGCAGTTGGTGGTGTCGCAAGTACTCGTGTGTTTGAGTTCAATGGGATGGCCTTTAGTAGGGTGTGTGAAAGTTCTTCCTGGCATTACGTTATTGCAATGAATGCAATTGGAACACTTGAGCATTCCTTTCCAATTGTGGTTGTCTTTCTTGCGTGGTTTGAGAAGTTCTTTTAAATTCTTCGACCTCTGGAAAGCAAATGTGATCTTATCACTATATAGATCCTTTAGATCTGGTTCAGATTGGATTAAGTGCCAATGCTTATTGATAATCCCCTTGATTCTCTTAGATTCGGTAGGGAATTTAAGCACACACACTGTCTTTTTGTTGTCAGTTTTTACTTGAGCTTGTAGCAATGATTTCCTTTCCAATTTATCTACTTTTGCCAAAGCTGTGGATATTACATTTTCTGGATAACCTCTCTCTTGGTATCTCATTGCTTGTTCCTTCAGGGCAGTCTGCAAATCTGTGTCATGAGATGTGATACGTTTCAACCTGATAAATTGTGACGTAGGAAGATGTTTCTTCAGAGAGTCTGGGTGAAAACTTTGAAAAAGCAGGCTCGTGTTTTTGTCGGTGATTTTTTTGAAGACTTTAGTGCTAATGGTGTTGTTTTTTATCATCACTTGTACATCCAAGAATGAGATAGATTCTTTTTCAATGGTGTGAGTGAATTTGATACGTGCATTTTTGGTGTTGAGAGTACCAATGTTTAACTCTAGTTGTTCTTTTGAACCTTGCCAAATTACAAAAATGTCATCAATGTAACGTTTGAAAATTGTCAGTCCATCCATCCAGTCAGGATTTTGTAGAATGTGATCAGTTTCGAATTTCTGCATAAAGATATTTGCATATGAGGGGGCTCCCCCAAATCCCATGGATGTACCATTACATTGGTTAAAGAATTGTCCTTGCCATTCAAAATAACTGTGATATAGAGCGAATTGCATGAGTTCTAACATTACCACTTTTTGGGATTCGTCTAAATCACTGTTCAGCAGGCTCCATTCTAGAGCTTCAATGCCCTCGTTATGAGGGATGGACGTATATAATGCCGTGACATCAATAGTACACAACCAGTAGGCGAATTCTTCTTGTAATGATACTGAGCTCAGTAAGTTAAGGAAATTTGTGGTGTCTTTGATGTAAGTTTCACTTTTCTGAACGATAGGCTGTAGGAATCTGTCAATGAATTTGCCAATTGGTTCTGAGATGGACCCACAAGCGGAGACGATGGGTCTAAAAGGCGGATTGAGTGGGTCCTTGTGAATTTTTGGCAACATGTATAGTTGCGGTCTCCTTGGATGCTTCCTCATGAAAAATGCGTGGGTTTTTTGGCTGATCCAGTTCATAGTTAATGCATGATCGATTATGGTTTGTAGAGTCTGTTGGTATTCTCTTGTGGGGTCGCTCTCAAGTGGAAGATAGATATCTTGATTGAAAACGTGTAGATTCACGCTGTTGATGTAAAACGACGTGTCCATTACAATTAGTGCACCCCCCTTGTCTGCTTTCTGGAAGGTTAAATTCTCTTCGAGACTTAGATTTTTTAGGGTGTTCCATTCTTTCGGTGACAAATTGGATTTCTTGGGTTTACAGAAAGGTTGCTTCTGAACCATAAAGGCCATCCCATTGAACTCAAACACACGAGTACTTGCGACACCACCAACTGCATTTATGCCATCAAATGCCCTTGTGGGAAAGTTTATGTAGGCCAGACTGAACGCAAAATAAAAATACGCATTACAGAACATAAGAGTAATATCCGCCAGAAAAATACGAAATCATCTCTAGCTAACCATTGGAATGAAGCCAGACACCAGATATCTCAATTAAAATTCACGGTTCTTGAGACCCTCCCACAACGCCCTGACGTGGATCCATTGAAACAAAGATTACGATCTGAATTTTATTGGATCAAAAAACTTAACTCGACACATCCTTTTGGGATGAATGATCGTGTGGAACATTCATGCTTCCTTTAATGTTGTTTTCAGCATTGGTCGAGGACCTACTTTGGTCCTTACACATTGTGATATGTTTGGATTTCAAAAGCATTCAATGTATTTTTATGGTGTTTTGTATTCACATTTGTCCTCATCTACTTCCTATTATGAAGCCTTAATACTCGTATCACATGATTCGAACTCTCTGGGTGCACTCTTCTTTTCTATATTCCTCTTCTATTGGGTGACTCCGGCACTTTTCCTTTACCGCTCGCCGATTGGACCAGCCTCCGATCACATGACCACTCTTTAAACGTCTGTCGTACACATCCGCCCCACACCGAGGTTTCACCGCGACTTGATCGAAGTTACGGCGTCTGCCGACTCTCTGTAAGTCTTCTTACACTAATGCTTTGGTTTCCGGTCTGCACATTTGTATAAACTATGCGGTAAGAGCACTGGGTTTCCCGTAAACACATTCTTGTGTTTAACTCTCGCATGCCATTCACCACTGTTAGTTCCACATTTAACGTATGCACTACCCTGCCATTCTCACTTCGCTTAAAACTCCTGCAACGTTCCGTTCATTGCTTTTTCTATGTTTTGAACCATTTTCTTTGATTTGTTGATAGTTGTGGTTGCAACTAATTTGGTCCTGTCTTATCCCTTATTCATAGACCCCTGACGAAGGGTCGCGTTTCAATGACCCGAAATGCATTGGGTGGATGAAAAGTGTATGTAAAACGATGATCATTGCGACATAAGGAGATTATTATGTTTGCACAAAAATAAGATTGATACAATTGGATTTACCGATGAACTTACAATTGGTGAAAATATGATAAACAATAAATGAAAAACTAAGAAGAAACACATCTGTTTCATTGTTGAATGAGCGCATAAACTTGAGGATAGTTGATTCTACCCCCACCACTACCTTTGATATAAGGCACGGTCAGACTACGTGCGACGTTCATGCGCCACCACGAACTGGTTGAACTTATCAGATAAACTTGTTGTACAGAGTGCATAGGGATTACACTGTTTCTCATTGATTTAAACCAGTCTACTCCATCCCTGTTCGCACCACGCCCACAAAATGCAACTTGATGATATAGCCCTACTCACCACCAACAAAGCAGAAATTCTTGGATATACGGCAGAAGCCGCTAAGGAAATTTATGGGTTAATTCAGGAGACCATCAGATTTGCTCCACAAAAAACCACAACAGCTCAACTGCTCAAACAATTTGAATATATGAGCAAGAAGGAAATAAATCAAAGGTTGCACGCAACCACACTCATCCATTATCACAAGAATCAAAGAATACCGCGAGGACTCAGAATAGCTCTGAAACCAATGCTGTGCAAAAACAATAAAAAGTTCATTGAAAAATGGTATCAAATCTTAAACAAATGCTCGTTAGATTTGATCTTATTAATTGTGGAGGAACTCTCAAAAGCATTAACAGAAATTGAAGAAGAGATCAATACAATAAAAACGCAAATGAACACAATTCCAGACTTAGACAAAACTTTAGAAGACATCAACAAAAAATTAGAACGTTACGCAAAAGAGGTCAACAAAAGAAAGATCAGAAAATATCGACGCGACACGTTAGATTATAAACTGGAAGAGGTATATACGTGGGCCGAGATATACAATCAACAAAAATGGCAACCCCAACAATCAACTCAAAAAACCGCCACAACTTCTTCGCAAGAAAGTATTGTTTCCGATTCTGAAATTGCTCAGACCAGACCACCTGTAGGTACAATAGACAAGTCCACAAAACCTTCGACTAGCAAAACAGGTCAAAACCAACCGTCTTTTTTAGATGTAAGCCCGGCAGCAAACGCCCCACCACAAGAAGGAGTAAAAGAAACCGAGGAGGAAATAGCAAAAAGGACACGGAGCCAACTGTCGAAAACAACCTAATCATAAATATCTCTTCGAAACAATTAACTAAGGCACAAACCAATCTTTTGAATAAAGGCACCACCTTTGTACCTACATACAGGTCCAACGCAGCAGAAACAGAAATTGCTTTGTTTAAATTTTTCAGGAATCTTAAACTCAAGTATTTCTTTAAAGACATGCAAGAATCACAAACCATGGATACATGGGACAAGGATTTCAGACCTCAAAGTTCCTTTTGTGCACCGTTCTCACACAAAACTATTGATGCCTTCGAAAGGTCTGTGACCACTGAAGTTCAGAAGCTACCTTTCTGTAAACCCAAGAAATCCAATTTGTCACCGAAAGAATGGAACACCCTAAAAAATCTAAGTCTCGAAGAGAATTTAACCTTCCAGAAAGCAGACAAGGGGGGTGCACTAATTGTAATGGACACGTCGTTTTACATCAACAGCGTGAATCTACACGTTTTCAATCAAGATATCTATCTTCCACTTGAGAGCGACCCCACAAGAGAATACCAACAGACTCTACAAACCATAATCGATCATGCATTAACTATGAACTGGATCAGCCAAAAAACCCACGCATTTTTCATGAGGAAGCATCCAAGGAGACCGCAACTATACATGTTGCCAAAAATTCACAAGGACCCACTCAATCCGCCTTTTAGACCCATCGTCTCCGCTTGTGGGTCCATCTCAGAACCAATTGGCAAATTCATTGACAGATTCCTACAGCCTATCGTTCAGAAAAGTGAAACTTACATCAAAGACACCACAAATTTTCTTAACTTACTGAGCTCAGTATCATTACAAGAAGAATTCGCCTACTGGTTGTGTACTATTGATGTCACGGCATTATATACGTCCATCCCTCATAACGAGGGCATTGAAGCTCTAGAATGGAGCCTGCTGAACAGTGATTTAGACGAATCCCAAAAAGTGGTAATTTTAGAACTCATGCAATTCGCTCTATATCACAGTTATTTTGAATGGCAAGGACAATTCTTTAACCAATGTAATGGTACATCCATGGGATTTGGGGGAGCCCCCTCATATGCAAATATCTTTATGCAGAAATTCGAAACTGATCACATTCTACAAAATCCTGACTGGATGGATGGACTGACAATTTTCAAACGTTACATTGATGACATTTTTGTAATTTGGCAAGGTTCAAAAGAACAACTAGAGTTAAACATTGGTACTCTCAACACCAAAAATGCACGTATCAAATTCACTCACACCATTGAAAAAGAATCTATCTCATTCTTGGATGTACAAGTGATGATAAAAAACAACACCATTAGCACTAAAGTCTTCAAAAAAATCACCGACAAAAACACGAGCCTGCTTTTTCAAAGTTTTCACCCAGACTCTCTGAAGAAACATCTTCCTACGTCACAATTTATCAGGTTGAAACGTATCACATCTCATGACACAGATTTGCAGACTGCCCTGAAGGAACAAGCAATGAGATACCAAGAGAGAGGTTATCCAGAAAATGTAATATCCACAGCTTTGGCAATAGTAGATAAATTGGAAAGGAAATCATTGCTACAAGCTCAAGTAAAAACTGACAACAAAAAGACAGTGTGTGTGCTTAAATTCTCTACCGAATCTAAGAGAATCAAGGGGATTATCAATAAGCATTGGCACTTAATCCAATCTGAACCAGATCTAAAGGATCTATATAGTGATAAGATCACATTTGCTTTCCAGAGGTCGAAGAATTTAAAAGAACTTCTCAAACCACGCAAGAAAGACAACCACAATTGGAAAGGAATGCTCAAGTGTTCCAATTGCATTCATTGCAATAACGTAATGCCAGGAAGAACTTTCACACACTCTACTAAAGGCCATCCCATTGAACTCAAACACACGAGTACTTGCGACACCACCAACTGCATTTATGCCATCAAATGCCCTTGTGGGAAAGTTTATGTAGGCCAGACTGAACGCAAAATAAAAATACGCATTACAGAACATAAGAGTAATATCCGCCAGAAAAATACGAAATCATCTCTAGCTAACCATTGGAATGAAGCCAGACACCAGATATCTCAATTAAAATTCACGGTTCTTGAGACCCTCCCACAACGCCCTGACGTGGATCCATTGAAACAAAGATTACGATCTGAATTTTATTGGATCAAAAAACTTAACTCGACACATCCTTTTGGGATGAATGATCGTGTGGAACATTCATGCTTCCTTTAATGTTGTTTTCAGCATTGGTCGAGGACCTACTTTGGTCCTTACACATTGTGATATGTTTGGATTTCAAAAGCATTCAATGTATTTTTATGGTGTTTTGTATTCACATTTGTCCTCATCTACTTCCTATTATGAAGCCTTAATACTCGTATCACATGATTCGAACTCTCTGGGTGCACTCTTCTTTTCTATATTCCTCTTCTATTGGGTGACTCCGGCACTTTTCCTTTACCACTCGCCGATTGGACCAGCCTCCGATCACATGACCACTCTTTAAACGTCTGTCGTACACATCCGCCCCACACCGAGGTTTCACCGCGACTTGATCGAAGTTACGGCGTCTGCCGACTCTCTGTAAGTCTTCTTACACTAATGCTTTGGTTTCCGGTCTGCACATTTGTATAAACTATGCGGTAAGAGCACTGGGTTTCCCGTAAACACATTCTTGTGTTTAACTCTCGCATGCCATTCACCACTGTTAGTTCCACATTTAACGTATGCACTACCCTGCCATTCTCACTTCGCTTAAAACTCCTGCAACGTTCCGTTCATTGCTTTTTCTATGTTTTGAACCATTTTCTTTGATTTGTTGATAGTTGTGGTTGCAACTAATTTGGTCCTGTCTTATCCCTTATTCATAGACCCCTGACGAAGGGTCGCGTTTCAATGACCCGAAATGCATTGGGTGGATGAAAAGTGTATGTAAAACGATGATCATTGCGACATAAGGAGATTATTATGTTTGCACAAAAATAAGATTGATACAATTGGATTTACCGATGAACTTACAATTGGTGAAAATATGATAAACAATAAATGAAAAACTAAGAAGAAACACATCTGTTTCATTGTTGAATGAGCGCATAAACTTGAGGATAGTTGATTCTACCCCCACCACTACCTTTGATATAAGGCACGGTCAGACTACGTGCGACGTTCATGCGCCACCACGAACTGGTTGAACTTATCAGATAAACTTGTTGTACAGAGTGCATAGGGATTACACTGTTTCTCATTGGCCTAAACAACTTGGCCACCTGTCACATGTCCAGAGCCGTTGATCCACACCAACCACCAGGACTTCTGTCTTGGAGCCGTTTAATTTTAGGCAGTGATTATCCACCCAAGTGGCCAATGCTTGCATACAGGCTCAGAAATTATTGGCTCCAGCGGCAGGAGTTTGGGAGAGGGTGAGTAAGAGCTGTGTATCGTCGGCTTAGGAGACAATCTCGATGCCGAACAATTGGACTAGCTCTGCCAGGGGGGCCATATATAGGTTTAAAATGGTAGGACTTAGAGCAGAGCCCTGAGGTACCCCCTGCTCTAATGCCCTCTCTTCAGACTGAAACGAGCCCCGTTGAACCTGAAAGCTTCTGCCCGTCAGAAACGATTTCAGCCAACCGAGTGCTCTATCAGTTACACCTCCTCTGTTCAGACACTGTAGCAAGGTGATATGTGCTACAGTGTCGAACGCTGCACTGAGGTCTAGCATGACCAGTGCCATGGTTAGGCCTGCATCAGCTCTTGACCTAGAGTTTCGGTGGCTCGTAATAAGGCCGTCTCAGTAGAGAAGCCTCCTCTGAACCCCGATTGGGATGGGTGTAGGAGATTATTCTTCTCAGCAAATTCCATCAGTTGCACATTTGCAATTTAGAACCCCTTCCCCCTCAGTTGCACATTTGCAATTTAGAACCCCTTCCCCCTCTTCTCCCTTCCCCCAATGTTTAAACTATTATTTTAGGTAGTGTTAGGTAAGTATTTTAAGTGTTAGGTAGTGTAGTTGTAGTGTAGGCATAGATAGTGTTAGATTTTAAGGTAGTTTTAGATTATTATTCTTATATAGTATTTGGGGATACGTTTCCTTTTCTTTTGGGTTGGGGGTTGATGTCTTTGTTGTTTAAAAAAAATGTCAAACATATCCAAAAAAATATATCTTTGTGTACGTTAAGTGTGTAGTTAGTTTGTATATAGCTTAGATGCCTTTGTCCTGTCTCATGATGTGCCTTAAGGGTGGGAGGGGGTTGATGTATTAGATATGTTGTTGTGTGTTAAGGATTAGTTAGGGTAGATAGTTCAGGTACTTTTTCACATTATCCTAGTTAGTTTAGTTTAGATTAGTAGTAGTTATGACTATTAATAGTTTAGGAGAGATACATTTTGTAATTCAATAACAAATGGTTACTAGTTTTTATTTCTGCTTGCACTTATGTCATGGGTGATGTGGTGGAGTGTGGCTTTTCACCTTGTATGCATCTCATATCATCAGTGGACACTTCGTTGAATGTGTAAGTGTGGTCATGACATGTTAATTAGTAGGGTGGATTGTGTCAGGATACCTTAGATGTGAGCACAGTAAACTTGGATAACAGGGTGGCAGGTAGGATTTACGGCGTAGTCTAGGGGCAGTTGTTTGTGAAGTTAAACATTTTAAGTGTGACTCAGAGTTGAACAGCATATTGTTGCCCCTTTACAACACAACCTAGGGACATGGCATTGAGAGGATATTGTAGTAGCTACTGTGATCCATCATGCAGATGGATGTATCCGCCGAGTTCCACAAATTGCATCATTGCGCTGTATCTCACATGCTCCTGGCCCTGAGTCCATCTACATTTCACAGACCTGGGCACACTTGCTAACTAGTGCAATGGTATCAGATTCATTTCAATTATATGTTCCTGTGCATGGAGGCTGACCCTCCGGGCCATGCAACTAGTAGTCTTTCTGTGAGTACATTGTGAACTGCGTATGGCAGAACAGTGGGCCTGATTCACATGAGTCATCAGAGAGTAAGTCATGAGTTTACATTTTCCAGTATTCACATCTGGCATTTAGGAGCAGTACAGTTTGTTGTAATGACTTCACTTCTCCTAAATGCCTAATGTAAATAACTAAAGTTTGAAAGTCATGATTTTGTCACCTTTACCGTTTTTGTGCATGCACACAGTTCTTCTGCACACAAGAGGTGAAATGTTGCATTGCTCCCTGTAGTTTAAGTGTCATGGCAACTTCTCCCAACTGTCACATTTTGCCATTGGCTCATAGTGGTGCCACCCTTGAAAAAACATCCTAGGACCGGTTTTGGGCTTTCAGCCCTCATGAGCAAGGATAGCTTGATTCCAGTGGCATGGAGAGCATGGGACTCCTGTCTAAGCATACCCAACCCACTCGGGGTGACAAATGCAAAAACAACAGTTGATGGACATAATGCAGAACAATGTCATACATTCACCCCAGTACAGAGATCTGGGCCTAAATCCATTGTTTTTTTGTTCAACATGCCATTTCAATTTGTAACCAGCCATATGCAAATCAGTCTTGACCCTGTACCCCATGGGAACAGCCCAGCCCGAACTGCCAAGCCAGGTCCTCCCTGGACTGGAAACAAGCATCCTGGCTGAAGACGGCTGATAGCCAGAAACCGGTCCTAGGATGCTTGATTTCGGTCCAGGGAAGACATGTCTTGGCAGTTCGGGCTGGACCGTTCCCATGAGGCACAGGGTCAAGACTGTTTTATATATGGCCATGTCCGAACTGGGGTGGCTTGGTGAGCAAAGTAATGATGATGGATTAAACCCAGATCGGTTGACTGGGTGTGAGTGTTTGATTGGTTCAGATGCTCCGTCCATCATCACCCCCTTTTGTACCGCTTTGTTCGCCATACGTTAGCAGGGTATGCTCAGACGTGAGTCCCTTGCTTACTTTGCCACTTGATTTAAGCAAGCCTGGCTGAAGAGGGATGATAGCCAGAAAACGGTCCTAGTATGCTTGATTCCGGTCCAGGGAAGACATGACTAACAGTTGGGGCTGGACTGTTCCCATGAGGCACAGGGTCAAGGCTGATTTGCATATGGCAATGACTAAACTGGGGTGGTGTGGTGAGCAAAAAAACAATGGATTTAGGCCCAGATCTCTGTACTGGGGTGAATGTATGACATTGTTCTGCATTCTGTCCATCAACTGTTGTTTTTACCCTTGAAATGGTGGCACTGCTTCAGACTGTATGCTCAGTAGCTATCAGGCGGAAGTTGTTTGGGGCAGACCTTGCACCTTGCTTATGTATGGGGCTGATTATTGAGCCTCCCCATGATTCTAGTATTGCTGAAGTTCTTAGAGCCTATCCCATCACAGGAGCTAGTGCGTTACACCAAAACTCAGGATCCTGTTTGAACAGCATTGGTGGTATGCCATTTGGGTCGGGTGCTCCCGCCCGTCTACCTCTATATATTTGTTTCCTTATTGTTGCAGCCAAGGGTCAGTTCTGCTCGTCTGCTTCACTTAGTTGGGGGGGTGAGCTTGATGGTAGTGCAGTCTCTAGTTTTGTCGGTTTAGGTTGTCCACTGTCGACGTCGCTGATTTGTTCCTGCCCTTGTTAAGTTGTTGATGTAGACATTTCCCGAATATACTGGGGGAGTGGCTGTTTCTGGTTCCTGATCATTAAAGTGATTAAAGAGATAGTCAACCCAGGTAGCTATAGTGATATTAGAGTCTGTGCCAGGGTGATTAGGGCACTGCAGTTTGTTAACCAATTGCCAGAATTTAGCACTGTTTTTCTGGTTCGCATGATGAAGATGTTTTGCCCATAATATGTTTTCCTTTGCTCTTTTATTTACCAATCTCCTCAGTTTTAATGATTTCTTTAATTTATGGAGAGTTCCTTGCATGTGGAATGGTGTTTTCTGTATGGCACATGTGTACACTTGAGAGTGGAGGTGTGCAAATCGACTTATGGGGTGAGTGTGCCATTTAGTTAGTTGTAATTATTTGTTTCAAATTTACTATCCTTGCTTGTTGTCATACTTTGGTTGTCTTACTTCTTTACAGGTGCATTGTAGTTCTGTGAGTCTGGCACACAGACAATTCATGTAGTACAGATGTGGTTGACACATTCCTGATAAGCATTATCCCAGCACTGTGGTGTTGTAGGCATAGTCCCCCTGCTCATTGTATTACATCACCTTTTGAGTGAAGTCTGCTGTTTTTGTGCATTGGGGGATAGGCCCCTTTGAGCCAGTAGGCTGCATGATCAGTTTGTTGTGCCATTGCATTTGTTTCAGGTATGCAGACTCACTAGATGGTTTCTCACTTGGTGTACACACAGTGACGGCTCACAGTGGGTTTGCTGCTGGGTGGTGGTGCAGAGTGGTGGTTCATGGCGGGGGAGGGGCAGGATGGGGGTAGTGGAGTTGGACACACCACGGGCTGGACTTAGGTAAGTAAATAAATTAATTCAACTATTTACCTTGCACTTACTGCAACGCTGAGTTTGCGATGCAGCAAGCACAAGGTAAATAGATAGAATGATTTAATTACTCACCTAACTCCAGCCCATCATGTTTTTAATGCCACTACCCCCATCCTGCCCCTCCCCCGCCATGCACCTCCACACTGCACCATCACCCGCATCACTCCCACTGTGAGCCATCACTGTGTACACAGGACTGCATCTCATGGACATGCATGCAGATATATTTACTTGAGATGAGGCAGGGTGTCTACATGGCCCCCTTGCCACAACAGCATGCATATACAAATTGTCTGCACAGTGAAGCATCTCTCTGATACCAAACATGAGGATGCACTGTGTGTGTGACTGATCATGTGAATGAGTGGGCATGCCCGCACCAATGTCAGCATACATGCAGCATTTTGCACAGTTATCTGCATTGTGTGCAAGATTGTGTATGAGCAGTTGTGTCACCCTTGATGCACATGTACATTCTTGCACACAACTCCGACATATGGGCACATGCATATGCGTAGTGTTGATGCAAGGGGGCCATTCTAACAGCCTGCCTCATCTCCAATCAATGTGGTCCTTTGCTCTTTCACATAGCTGTTATTTTGTGGTCTGATATGATACTTGAACTATATTTATTTCACTTTTCTGTGCACATTTCCAGGTCTGTGAGCCCACCAATATATGTCTTGCAATGTATTGGTGGAGTAGCGTGATATGTGTCAATACCACCAGGGCCAAGGGGATCCGGGACATGATCCGCAGTCATTGTAGGTGTGCATTGCGATATATTTAATTGTGCATGAGTGCCATTGGGCCCATCTCCCCATCCCCCAGTCCCTGGTTGGTACTCTCCCTGTTGCTATTGTGTCTGGTCGTATTGAGCAGTGTCGTGTCTTGGAACTCCAACCACCGTCTCCTCACTGATGACTTGGGACACCTGTTCCTCCAATGCATCTAGCTCGCCCTGTGGCGCTGGACTCCCACCTCCAGTCTGCATTGCTGCTTTCAGGTGGCATTCCCCTTGGTTGCAAAGTACTGCCATATTGCATTTTTGGTTGCCAATGACACAGTGGAGCTTACAAAAAGTTGTTGTTGGTGTACTGTCACCTATGCAATCAGGACCTGGTTTTCCTGCTGACTGAACTGCGTCTTCCTCTTCCTCTTCTCCTTGCCCTTCCCCTGGGTCTCTGGCTGGTCCTCCTGGGTGTTTGTGGGGTTGTTGTGCTCTGTGCTGGGTCCAGCTTCATCCATGGTTCGTCTCAAATGTTTCTTTTTTTGTGTTTGGGCTGCATAGCGGGCGTTTTGTAGTGTTTTTTCCTGCCTAACGTAAAAAAAGGTGTGTTGACGCTAATTAGCATGCCGTTCCTGGCCGCTAATTGGCCCATTGCCACTTTTCTCATGTTAGGGTGACGATTTTTATCACTGTGGCACTAATCGGACATTTCACGCGATACGGGAAACTATTGCCTGTTAGTGGTGTGTCGTGAATACGCCGCTAACACAGCGATAGCTTCCCGTGGTACACAGCGATGAGAAAACACACGCTAACTGAGGTTAGTGATAGTTTTCGCCATTTGTTGAGAATATCCCCCTGAGAACCATCCCTGAAGGGGATAGCCTTTGTCACACTTGGAAGTATGCACCAGTTCAAGCTCACGCCATTTCCTCAGGACCCAAGGTGCTCATATTCAGAATTCCATATGTCTCTTCACTCAGCCTTACTCTGAACCTTGTACATGATTCCACTGGCATTCATCATTCAGACCCAGGGCCTCTACACCAGTTCTTACACTCATGACACCCAGATCATACAATAACTCTTAGGAGACTTCAACACCACTAACAGTTGTTACTTTATTCCATTGACTAGCATGGCTAACCCTATGTGAGAGTTTTGTCTCGGCTCATACTCAACCTCACAAGATAATGGTGTTAATAATCTGCAACATGAAGTCACCCTGGTTGCCCACTTGACTAGGCCCAAACTCCTCAAACTTCTACCGTCCCAGAAATCTGTCCAACATACTGGACACCTACCTCACCATGAGACGTCATAATCCCAGTATCAACTCCACCTCTTTCCACATTATTAGCATGGTCAGACATTTCTTCATATGGCTCCCTTCTGACACTTGTGAGACCATCACCCTGGCCCTCGTCACATGTAGACTGTCGTACACCAATACCTTGTACTACAGCATCTTTGCACAGATACTATGCAAGAAGCAAACTATCCACCACAGCACTGCCAGACTATTAATAAGCCTACCTTGCGGCTCACACATCACACCTCAAATCATCACAATACAATGCCTCCCCATTCACACACACTGGCAGTTTAAGATGCTCAGCTCCACTTACAAGGCACCACACTATCAGGGACCTACCTAGCTCACACACCATCTTCCACTAAACAATCATGGGCCTCCTCTCTCCATCACTTGCACTCACACCCAATTTCCATATGAGCAATACAGGAGGTAGGGTTGTACATTACATTGCAGGAAACGCCAGTAAAAAACATCATCCGACATATTTAGGATGGCTGCGTGCAATATGGATTTGTGATAGTGACTGTACACCTGGCTCTTCACATGATCCTCCTTGAAAGGCATTTACAAGCTCTGCACCTAGATACCTTCTCAGGTGAAAAGTTGACCCTCTGCCAAGACACATTACTTTGCATTACATTACTGTAGGAAGCTGGCTCTACGTGTACTACACTGAAGTAAGGTGTAGTGTGCACATAGTCCAGGGAATCCCGGAGGTATAGCCAAGGCTAAATGAGATAATCACTAACAGCTCTATTTGTGGTAGTGTGGTCGAGCAGTTAGGCCTTTCAGGAGGGTGTGTTAAGCATTTATTGTATTCACTCAGTTAAGGCTGATGTCACACACTCAAAGACAAAATCCATATCAATTAGGTAAAGTATACTTATGGCTTATTTATAGAACCAAGCAGGGCTTGGTACAGGTAGGTAATAAGTACATTTAAATGCACCTCCGTTCTAGGGAATGCAATTGTTCTTGTAATTGTAATAGTTACAGGTTGAAATCACTTTCAGAATACTTGACATTACACAGTAAAAACTCTTTGATTACTTTCAGATTACGTTAGGACCAACATTCCCCAAGGTCCAAGTGGGCACTCTGGTTGCACCACCAGTGGCACTGGGGTGGCAGAGTGCAAAGTGCTGGGGCCCAATGTTAGCCAACGGGCTAAGGGCCTTGTGGTTGGGGTCTGCTGGCAAGCAGGCCACTTGAGTGTGGGATCAAAGCTCCTAAGGTTGCTGTCGACACTGCAGAGGACAACGAACAAAACAAGAACTGCACCGCCAGTGGCACCGAGGCGACCAGGTGCCAGAGGTAAAGCAGATGTCGTGGTCCCTGGGCTTCTCAATGGAGACCGTGAGTTTCAGAGAGTAGCAAGCTTGGTTGGGAGGACTTCTTGGAGGTGACCAACGACTGGGAAGGCAACTGGGATCTCAGAGGATGTTTGGACACCGTTGGTTGGGCCACTCTAGCCTGGGAAGGCGTTGAGGGCTGAGGTGCATTAGACATCGGTTTCCTTAGGCTGTGATCAGTCGCGATCATAATGACAGACGTTGTTGGACTTTCTGGACCGCTTTGGTCAAGGGAGCAGTTGTCTTATCGCCTTCAGTCGTGGCCAGGGTGACCCTTCAAGTAAAGGCTGCAGGTGTAGCTTCAAAGCTTGTGGAAGGTCAAGGGTCACCAAATCCCAACCTAGGATTGCCATGGGAACTTCCTTGAAGTATGGGGCGACTCCATCTTGGACCTGGCGGTTGGGTGCAGAGTGGTGCAGAATCGCTGAGTCCGGACTTTGATGGTTTTGTCATTGGTGTGAGCAAATCCGGTGCTCTGTTAGTTGAGTTCAGCGCACATCCTCCAGGCCTGCTGCTGTGGGAAACACTGTTTATTTTTATTTAGGCAGGTTGTGGGTGGGACAGGCCAGTAGGGCTGAGTCCAAATCAGTTGGTGTCCTAGGTTTCTTCCTGGGTCCTTCTTCTTTAGTCCCCAAATCTAAGGGGGCAAGGTTCAAAGTCACCCCTAAATAGAACATGTAGGGGTGTTAAAGAGGTGTGTAGTTTGGGACCAATGGGTTCCCTCCTTGGGGTGGTTACACCACATATAATGCCACCCTCAAGTGGGAGGGGGCATAAATCTCTTCCTAATTGACTGAGTCCCCTCATCTTCAAGATGGAGGGGACTGAGATGGCTGCTTCACCTTGCTTCCCTCAATTGAGGGGTTGGGTTGGCAGCAGTAGACACACCTCTCTCCCTAACTTGGATTTCCTGTTGATTCTGCCACCCAAGTGGGAGTCAGACCCAGTGGGAGCCAGTTTATGGGGGCAGCAAAAGGCAGGGACAGCATCCAAAGGCTCAGGCCTTTAAAGCTACCTCTTTCGTGGGCACAGCCCATCCTGGGGGAGGAGGCATGACACCTCTACCCAGGATGGTTATAGTTTCTTGAACCAGAGAGCTGTGACCCTCCACCCATTGCTCCTGAAACCTGTCTGGTGGTGGCAATTGTTGGCAGTTGTTCAGGAAATACACCAAGGTTGGTTGGCTTTCAGGGGGCATCTCTAAGATGCCCTCTGAGGTCATTTTACATTAAATCCCCCACTGGAATCAGTGTGGGTTTAATGTGCTGAGAGGTTTGCAACCAAACTTCCCAGTGTTTAGTAAAGCCATTATGGAGCTGTGGAGTTTGCAGTGACCAACCCCCAGACCATATACTCTTTATGGCTTTACTACACTTACAATGTCTATGAATGGACTTAGACACTGTAGGGGTACAGGATCATGCCTCTGTACCCTCACCTTAGGACTAGAGCATCCTGCCAAAGGGGTGACTTACCTAGGCCTTATCATTAGCAACCACAAGGGCTGTCGGACATCCCTGAACCAGGGACAATCAGTCTATACACCTAACAATTGGTTCAAGGGAAAGGTCACTTAAAATGTGCAATTCAACACATCAAATTTAGAGTTGTAAACAGTAATAAAGAAAAAAGAAAAAAGATGAAAAGTGAAGAAGGTCTTCAATCAGAAAGCTCACTATTTTCAATAGCAAAAGTTAATATTTTTTACACATAGTAAAAAACTCTAAAACAATTATGCCCAAGACAAGGTGCTGGTGTACAAAAAAAACAGACAAGTGGCAAACAAAAACATGAAATGTTACACTAAAGGAACAACCTAAACAAAAGTAATGTGCCCTTGTATAATTTTGGCCACAAAAGCATCAACGGCGTTTCGACCGGTGTGTTACTACACGGTCATCTTCAGTAATGCCATGTTCCTTTGGTGTAACATTTAGTGTTTTTATTTGCCATGTGTCTGGTTTGTGATGTGTTTTGTTGTACACCAGCACCTTGTCTTGAGAGTAATTGTTTTAGAGTTTTTTAATATGTGTAATAAATATTAACTTTTGCTATTGAAAATAGTGAGCTTTCTGATTGAAGGGCTTCTTACTTTTCTTCTTTTTTCTAACCTAGGCCTTAGGCAGTCAGTTGCAGCCATGGCACACAGAGGTATGTTCTGTGACAAAAAATACTCCAAAAAGCACCCTACTAAAGAAAGATTCAAAGTAGGTTGCGCTCATAGGAAAAGAACGGCCTATGTATGAGGAGGGATTAAACACTATACCACTAAGGAAGTGTTTGATATGCTAACCATATCTGTGTGTATGGTCGGGGGCAACATTAGTTGTTTTTAGTTACCCTCACACACCCTAGTGGTGTCATGCTTCATCATCGGGTCACCCTGACTCCTATAGGTCAGGGTGGGCTCAACCACAGTGTTGGGAAGCTCTTAAGATAATGAAGGAAAAAAGGGGGGTATATATAAAATACCTCTATCAGACCCCCGGTATCCCTTTATTCATGGGTCTGGTTGGGTTATTAAAAATAGAATAAAAGTAGGGTTGTTTTAGGATTGTTATGGTCCTATGACCCTAGTGAAGTGGCAACATGTTGCAGGCAACGCAGGAACCCTTGCACCCTGGTGCAAGGGTGCCTGAATCTGCACTAGGCAGCCCATTGTGCGTCTCTGCTGGGGAAAGGATAAGAATGCACTATACTGTGTGTGTGCGTGTGTGCACACACGCACACATGTGTGTGCATATTGGTGTGTGTGTGAGTGTGTGTATGATAAAAATAGGAAGTCTGTAGTCTGGGGTTTCCAAAAAGAAAAACATTCTTCCATTAAAAAAGGGCACTTGGGAGTTATAGATAGATAGGATAAATGATTCATGTGAAGCTTGCAGAAAAGCAAGAAAGATAACTCTTTTTTACATTTATTTAATTTATCCTTAAACAATATGCATCAAAAGGCAATTCCAGGAAAAATGGCAATCTGTAAGTGGTTTATATAAAAAAAATTAAATGCTGTTTTTCATTAAATAATGAAGGGAAAATAGTTTCTCTGTATGTATACCATTATATTGATATTCTATGAAAACGCATACAACCATCACGCGTGTTGTTAATGGTTAGCCTTCTATAATTCTTTTTGTTTTCCACATACAGGAGAACATTCAATTAAAGATCTCTACATGTCCAAGATTCAACTATTTTGATCTCTTTGCCACAGCAACAGTGACTTGACAATTTCTTGTTTTATTGACAAACATTATAACACATTCTTTTGGCTGCCAATAGGTTAGCTGTGACTTAGGACCTTATTACGAGTTTGGCCATCCATAGGTCCGCCAAACCCATGATGGCGGTATGATCACCCCCGCAGTACGGGCCCGACTGCAGTATTATAAGTTTAGCTCTTGAACCGCCACAAGACCGCAAGGCACTGCCGGGATCAAGGATCCCTCTGGGCTTGCGGTCTTTCACCGATAGGAATATCCTTGCGGATATTCCGAGTTGCCATTTCACCGCCCTTTTCATGGTGGCTAACCCACCATGAAAAGGGTGGCAGAATGGCAAGGAAGAGGGCCCTAACAGGACCCCCTGCCAGAATTGGGCTTGGGTGTTAAAGTGGGAGGTCACATGTAGTGCCCCTCCCTGTATTTGCACCCCCATTTCTGGCAACGTGTGGCATGTATGCCACACCATGCAAAAAGGTGCAGGAGGCATTCTGGCAGCGGAGGTCTCCATGCAATAAAACTCTCAGACTGTCATTGTCAGACCGCCGCAGGACTGCCTGCCAGACCAGGATTAAAGTCCTAATTCAGCAGGTGAGAGCGCCCTGGCTTAGGCGGTCCTACAGCCAACGCTAGGTTGCACTCCCTGCTGTTGGTCCACCAAATTCGTAATAAAGCCATCAGTGTCACATATGTGAGGGATATCATGTCCGCCTAAATGAAAGTGCATTAAATCCAAATGTAATAAGGTGGAAGGTATATCCGTCACGTTTGTGATTCATTATCGTCCACCTAATTTTTTAATCAGTCCCTTTATCTACATGTGCTTCCACATGAATTACTCACCAATAAGCCACTTACTGGAAAAACTACCTTTATTTCCTCATCTTCAAATTAAAACATTGCAAAATTACGTTACAAAGAAATTACATGTTTAAAAAAAGTATTACATAGGATTAAATAAATAATATTTTGATCATTTCATAATTGTCTGTTAATATGCAAACATGGAACAAGAAAATACAAATTAAAACCACGTTGTTACAGAGAAATAATGCTAAGCGGTTCGTTTTGTTTTAGAGAATCCAAACGAATGTTATTACCATTGCACAGATTTTTTATCTTCCAGGGGATGGCGCGTTAAACACTGAGTCGTTGACTCGTCAGCCCTCGGACTTGCATTTACAATAGCTCTCAATGCAATTTATATAACACATTGCACTTCCTGTGTTCTGCTTGGCATTCTTAAAAAGTACATGGTCCTTCTGGCCACTTCAAATGTGGCCTTGAAGACACTTTATGTAACTGATTATGAAAAATCACTGAAGTTGCAGAGATTTAAAAGAAAGTATTAGACAAGTTGAGAGGAGAGACTAATTCAAATTGGTATGTGTATTCATCAGGAGAGACTATCCTGTGAAGCAGGTCCCCAGGGTAAAACTTTACCGAACACTACTCAAAATGATCTTTTGTTTAAAGTCTTATAAAAACTCATACAAAGCAGCAGGAGAACCATTTCATAACATATGAGATAGGGAACGTTCCCTTCATATGGAAGTTAAATGGTCCCAAATCACAGAATGCATTAATCAACCCTATCACTGCATGACAACAAGCAGAATGTTCCATTTACCAGGCAGGTCTGCAAAGTGGAGCTGACGTGTTCGGAATAGAAATTATAATATATTTGTTTCACTCTCAGAACAGGATGTTTCAGACAAATGCTAAGTGTCCAGCATTATACCTGGGGGGACCATTGATTCATCAGGAAACATCTGGAACCAGTAGTAAATTACCTGAACATTCAAATATAATCTGTGATTTATAATGCTCAAATCATACTCTTCAATTTTAATGGTGTAATTTATGAATAGTGGCGTTTGCTATCAATCGCTTCTTATATGCTTCCTGCCCCCTCCATGGAAAGGAAAAAGGTGAAAAAGGCCACTTAGTTCCCCGTTCACATTGATGAATGGTGTCCTTGTCAGTCTCACTCAGCAAACAACCAGAATATATGATAGGCACAATATCAATATATGCAAAATCTCACAGGCAGAATCATTGTGACATATACGTAAGTATAGTCTTATTATACTTAACTCCATTAATATGTGTCTGTATATATATATATAGTTAGGACCTATTTTCCATAGGAAAGCCGTAACATTGTATTGGGAATAACTTTGGCGCCGGTTGATGGATCTTCGTGAAATTTTCAAAACTACTTATCAGCCCCGGTCCGCTCCTATCTTGAAAGTCTTGGGTGATGGGACAATTATTAGCCAATATGTCTTTCCTCCAGGCATTCAAGGGGCTTGACCCTAAACTGCCCCGGACCAGCCTATTACTTACCAGCCCACCTTCTGCTACTTGCACTTCCAGCCGTCTCACCCTCAGCACAGGGATGCCAAATAACCTTGAGGCTATTTGAGGACCCTTCATCTTACAGCAACTCCGCTGCTGTTGCCTTTCCGTATTGCCAGGTACAGGGGTGCAGTTTCGGGGAGAATCTCAACACTTCGGCCTGACGTCCCCGGGCTTTTCTCTGCTTTCTTAACCTGTGGGTATGCACCTTCCTGGACTGCGTCTCTGGCATCCACCCAGACTTTCACAGACATTAGGCATGCAGCCTGAGGGGTACTGCTGCCCTTGCGCCCCAGAGACTGTGCCTTTGAACATCCTCTGCAACTCTGCTGCCCAGTGGCCCCTGAGCGCTTGCCCATTTTACTGACTCGTTTTGGTTTTGGTGGTCCCCCAATCCCTTTCCCTCCTTGCTCCTATGGCTGCCCCCCTCTGCTCTGCTCTTTTATTCATGGACTTCTTTACTTTTTTTATATTTTCTCCTAGCTGCCATTTTGCTGCTGCTCTTGGCTGCTTCTTTCGCCTGACCCTGGCCCACCATCTTGTCGGTTACCTCGGCCTTTACCCTTCTCCCTCGTTTCCCCTTGACGATCCTCAAATGTTTCTGATTTGCCTTTTTTCTATGCCCCAGTATGCCTCCCACCCTCCCTACTCCCACCCAATTGTACTATTTGTATATATATCCAACAGCTGCAGTCTCTCAACACGCATGATCAAAACAACAGAGAAACTACGCAAGTCCAGCGTTCCTTTTGGCACAAAATTTATTCAGGTATGAGTATCTAAATCTGACGCGTTTCGGGCATCCACCCTTGCTCACAGGCAGTCAGTATAAGAAATAAACATCATTTAAATAGTACTTGTTCCACAGTTTTTTTCACAGAGGCATTTTTTTATTTGATTCTAACCACGTGTAACTGGAAAGTGAGGATACACTACTCAGTAAAAACCATATTGATTACCTCTTCCAAACATTTCAAAGTACATAATGCAAGAACAGAATCCAAATCAATATAATTTTTAAATTCTAGTATGCAATAAACAGAGCAATATATGTACATTGGAATTATTTAAAACAATGTATAAAATAACGTTTTCATATAGCAGCATGAATGCATTTGACCAAACCCAATTGTAATTAGAATATTGTTTGAGTCCATATTAATTGTTACTTGTGCAAAATAAGCATATTAACCAGATGTGCAAATAACGCATAGTGATGTAATGTGCAAAGAGTAGCTCAAAAAATGCCATTCAAGGGCAATTCTGTGCAAAAATGCTTATCAAATAAGTACAAAACATCGCAATATGTAAACAATTAGATAAAATGGATGTCTATATTTAAGTTTGGATAGACCTATTTGTGCAAAGTAAGCAAGGTTATATGGACCAAAGAATAAACATATACATATATAAATACATATATTCCAATTGATATTGGTATTTAAAAGAAACACAGTTTGAATATCTGCATAAATGCAATAATGGTCAATTGAAATGCTGATCGCTCACAAAAACATATGTTAGCATAATACAGAATAGGACAAATGATGGAAGAAAACCAAAGGTATACACTGTTTGTGTCTATGTCCTCAAAAAAAGATATTAGAAAAAAGTGATTCCCAAAATAGAGAATAATGGGATTTGTAAAGAGAAAAACCAGCCACCATGAAAAAAAATTGAAATAATAACAGATTTGACTATAGAGATTCAGAAAAAATATTCATATATACAGAAACGGAAGGCAAAGCACTCCATTCAACCTATCACATTAGAAAGCGAATATCATCAATTTAGAGATACACATAAAGATCATCAGTGGTATTAAGTCCATTAGGGAATTTACTGTCCAATTCTAAGATAAAATGTGACTCCAGCCTCCTTTTTTTTAACTTCTGCTCAACCAACGCATTTCAGCCTACAGTGGCTTTGTACCGTGAACAAAGCAGCTGTAGGCTGAAACGCGTTGGTTGAGCAGAAGTAAATCATAAAGTCAAGGTTAAAACCCAAGTCTAGACTGCCGCGTCCTTGGATTGAAAATTGTCGTTTTTTATCCCCTACGCAGAGCACCGGTAGTCGAGTGCATCGCAGGTCTGAGGGTCACATTGGGATATATATATATATATATATATATATATATATATATATATATATATATATATATATATATATATATATATATATATATTCACTGAAAAAACCATAGGTTTCACACCGGTTATAGTTAGGAATTAGCATTTAAAAAACCTATTAAATTCACTGAAAAACCATAGGTTTCACACCAGTTATAGTTAGCTGGAAATTTTACTGATATAAAACCATTGAAATTCCCACGTTATAGTTAGTCGGACTCACTATAACTTGCGCGTGCAATGCACTGCTGATGACATCACATATTACATCACTCATGACATGGTGAGTGACATCACTCATGACATCACTGATGACACCATCCAGTGAATATGTGTCTTTCTGAAAAATAAATATTAGTGAGTTATGTTTAAATATTTAAATACATATATTAGTGTTTCACTTTGTGTATAAGTGGCTACATGTGTTGATAAGTAGCTACATGCGTATGTATATGGGTTATTTGATATTTTTATTAGTATCAGTTTGAGTGTCTATATGGTTTGGTGGGGGTATTACTTAGCACATAGATGCATGAGTGACTGACTCTTTGTTTGTATGTGTTTTGAAGACAGCATATGTACAGGACTGTATGGGTGGATGAGTGTCTATATGTGTTCGTTAGTGAGTGAATGACTGTCTCACTAGTGTCTTTATCAGTAACTACATATGTTTTAATCTAGTATATATGAATATTGATGTATATAAGTGAGTATATGTGAGAGTAAGAGATTGTAAGAGTTCCTGTTTAAATAAGTATGTGTTTCTATAAGTGATTGTTTAAGAGAATAAATATGTGTAATTTTCAATAGAAGTAAGGTGGAAGTGTGTGTATAACTCTATATTCAAATAAATGGTTGTTCAATAGTTTATTTGCACGTGTGAATATGTGTGTGAGTAACTTTTGGATGAATGTCGGTGTGTAACAGGATGTATAGGTGTATCTCTTCATATGATGAGTGAGTATATGTATGAGTCACTATATAGAACTGTTGGTGAATGAGTGGATGTGTATATAGATAGTGGAAGTACAGAATTGCTTGTTGTAACTGATATAGGTATGTCCATTATTTAAAAATTTCAGTTTCTATTTTTGAATATGTGTCTCAAGGGTTACTTTACACTGAGAGGAGGTCTGTCACTGTGTCACAAGGATGGTGTCATCAGTGATGTCATGAGTGATGTCACTCACCATGTCATGAGTGATGTAATATGTGATGTCATCAGCAGTGCATTGCACGCGCAAGTTATAGTGAGTCCGACTAACTATAACGTGGGAATTTCAATGGTTTTATATCAGTAAAATTTCCAGCTAACTATAACTGGTGTGAAACCTATGGTTTTTTCAGTGAATTTAATAGGTTTTTTAAATGCTAATTCCTAACTATAACCGGTGTGAAACCTATGGTTTTTTCAGTGAATTTCATAGGTTTTTTAAATGCTAATTCCTAACTATAACTGGTGTGAAACCTATGGTTTTTTCAGTGAATTTCATAGGTTTTGTTAATGCTAATTCCTAACTATAAGTTTCACTTTATAAATAAGACTGTTAGCACTCTAGTTGTTCTTTTTAACACTCTGGTACATTCTGTCATTGGGCTACAGTTGGGCTACATCTAGTTGAAATTTGGGCTACATTTACAATATTTGGTCTCTGGTGGCCATCTTTGGGCTACATTGGGCTACTTTGGGCTACATTTGGGCTACATTTTGGCTCTAACATATATTAAGCCCAATGTAGCACAATACATATTTTTATAAAGTTAATTTTTTTACAAACCACTTCAGAATAGGGCTACCTGTCCCTACAATTATCCCATTTTTTTTTTTTTTAATTTTGGGGGGGAGCGCTCCCAGAGCGCGCCCCGGAGTGCGCCCCGAAAAGCGTATTTCCGAAAAGCGCCCCCAGGCGCGCTCCGGGGAGCGTCCCGTGAGCGCCAATATCGCAAACGAAAACATGATCGTGACGTATCGCGTAACCGCGACCGCGTGATACGCACGGCGTAAGCGCACCCGGAAGTACTCGAGCGAATACGATCGCAAAACGTAAACTTCCGACGCGCTTACGCTGCGCGCCCCCGGGCGCGTAGCGTAAGCGCGTCGGGTCATGTGAGCAGAAAATAACACTTTTCATTGGTTCATAACAGTTTTAGTTTCATAATGATGAAGCCCCTGGTCTTGTGCCCTGAAAATAACACTTCTCATTGGTTCAGGACAGTTTTTATTTCTAAATGATGAAAGACCCCACCTTTTTTGCTTATTCTGACTTTGTCCTTTGACTGAGGAAGACCTGTTTGTTGCTCTCTCTACTTTTTTGCCCCAAATAATGGCTTCAGTAGTAGCATCAGCTGGTGCATCTGCCCCACCACCACCACCACAACCACCAAAAGGACCAGCTCCAAATTATATTGGTGGTCAAGAACAGGAGGAGGAGGAAGAGGAAGAGGAGGAGGGGAGAAGAAGATGGCTGCCAGAAGAAAATACACCTTACAAACCCAAACCACACATTGTTTGGCAGTTTTTTTCAATCCCAGAGGGGAAAAAAAGGTGAATGCGCCCAAGGTGACTTGCCTCATCTGCAATGATGAACTTTCACGGGGCAACCCAAACAAAAAATATTCTTTTGGTAACTATACCATGATTCGGCACATGACCAGAAAGCACCCAAACAACTACTCTCGTGCAGAGTTCAGGGAACTGGCCAGTAACCTCCCCCAGTCATCAAGGACCCCCTCCCAAAGAAACCAACCCACCTCATCAGAACCAGAAACATCCGAGGTGATGCCTTGCATTCAGCCGAGATTTGCTGATTTTAAAATCACTTGTTCTGCATGTGGCAAGCTTGGCGAAAAAAGCGTTAAGCTCATCGTCCTTGCAGGTGATAATCACAAGTGCCCCAAAAAGAAGTAATTTTTTGGGTTTTTTGTTTTTTTTCTCCAGTTGAGCCAGTTTCAATTCCCTTTTTTTGTTTCTCCCCCTAAAAAAATACAAAAAAAATATAAAACTGTTTTGAAAAGCCAAAAAAAGTTCAAAAAGTTCAAAAAACACAAAAAAAAATATAAAACAACAAAAAGAAGAAAAAAAAAAGTTCTTTTAAGAACTACCTCCAATTTCTAAATAAAAACTTCATTTTTTTAAAACTCTGTCATCTTTTTCCCTCATTTTACGCTCCCCGGTGCGCTACCTGGTGCGCGCACCGAGCGCTTCCCCCGCGCAAAACGAAAAAAAAAAAAATTATTTTAAATGCCCCGCGGGGCCCTTTTATAGCCCCCACATCAAACCTAGGGGGTCAAAGGGGTCTATCCCTGACGCCTTATGGTCAGTTCCCCCTTTGTTTTAGCCACCTCTTATGTCTCGATTTTATCGAGACACAAGATGGCGGCCGCTCTGGACTGTTTCGAATGTTTACAGACACCCGAGAGCCAATCAGCTTCCTGCGCGCAAGTCGCGTGTCGCGCCGGGAGCGCACTCCGGTGCGCGCACCGGAGAGCGCCTATAGATATATATATTTTTTTGAACGTAAATTACTCAAAATCCACTGCAGCACACATCTTGAGACATAGCAAAGGCACATCGGGCTACCAGTCCCTTCAATTTTGCCAAGTTTGGTGGAAATCCATTCAGCCGTTCGGGCTAAAAGTGAAATCGACCGCCCTATGGAAATTAACATGGGGAAAACGCGTTTTGGGACCCCCCTTTTATCTCGGCCCCCGCTTGACGTATCCCCCCCAAACTTTTAAGGAAGAACCGGAGCTCGACGAGGCCATTTTCAGGAAATTTTCAGGCAGATTCGTCAACCGGCGCCAAAGTTATTCCAAATAGAATTTTGAGATTTAACATTGAAAAAAATCCTAACTATAACTACCTACTGGCGACCGCCAGTAGGTAATATATATATATATATATATATATATATATATATATATATATATATATATATATATATATATATATATTTAGAAAGAGATGACTCTAATCACTAGGATATGCTGTAGACCATTGTACTCTCTACCATTCCTATGTGACGCTGGAGTTTATCCATTTGTATCACTTCCTTGAGTGACTCTTTTCCTTGTGTGATTTTACAACTTGTACATTTGTTTGTAACTTTTATGTAACACCCGTAATCCTAAATCCTTATGTATTGAAACTGGTTCTTATGTAAAGCACTCTAACACCTTCGGGTAAAGTTTGCACTAGATAAAATCGCATTAAATAAATTCGTCAAGAGGGAGCCAAGAAAAAAGGGGGGTCCCAAAACGTGTTTTACCAATGCAATTTTCCAAAGTGACCTTTTGAAGCAGCTACAGCACGAACTGCTTAACGGAATTACACCAGATTTGGCAAAGAGGTAGTCCTCAGTTCAGACTCGTGTCTTTTGCTTGAATGGTGTAAATCAGTTCAGTAGTTCCGGAGAAAATGACATTTAAAAGTATACATATATATATATGGCCGCCAGAATCCGTGTATCCTAAGCGCACCTGACTGTGCACGAGCTGTATTATAATTGGCTGTCAACACTCCAAATCAGGAAGTGTTGGCAGCCATCTTGTGCCTCGGTAGGACCGAGGCACAAGAAATCAGCAAGAGAAATGCGCAAAACACGCAATGGGGGCAGGGTAGACAAACCCTGACGTCCTAGGCCTGCTCAGGGGGTCCCACAGGACCCCCAAGGCCCCAAATATATATATATTTTTTTAAATCACAGGAAGCGCATAGGATCCATGCATCCTGCAGCTGAAAAAAAATCATCATTTATAATTAGCCTTCGGGGGAGTCAAATCCCGTGGGCATTATATTAGAGTTATTAGTGGCCCAGAGGGGTCCCCAGCCCCAGGGACCGCCACCCCTGGGGCTTTTGTGCAATATGTGGGGGGGCTCTCAGCGCCCCCCATCCCCGGGACCGCCACCACCGGGGGTTTAGAAAATATGGGTGGGGGCTCAAAGGCCCCCCCCCAAGCCCTAGGGACCGCCAACCCGGGACTTAAAATGTATAGTGGCTGCCCAGGGACCCCACCCCGGGGCTTTTTTCTAATAAAATGAACCTGTGCGGGGGGGCTTGAGCCCCCCGACACTCCCTGGGGACAGCCACCTCCCCGGGGCACTAATTGTTTAATTTGGAGGTCCGTTATGGCCCCCAAGCCCCGGGGACGACCACCCCCTGGACTTTTCAAATGGTGGACTGGGGGGCCGTGCGGCCCCCCCTCCTTTAGCCCTTGATGGCCCTGGGGACCGCCACCCCCCAGGTCCGGCTCCTACAGTGTACTGGTGTGCCCACCTCCGGTACACTGCCGTTTGCAATGACAGGGCGGGAGCCTCGCAGCTCCCACCCTGTCATTGCAAACTGCTTTGCTATTTGAAAGAGAGAGCAGGAAATCTTTCTCTCTTCCAAATTGCAAAGCAGATTGCTTTTTCTCATGGGGAGTATCATGTTAGCAGCTCCCCATGTGGAAAGGCAATGCCGGCTCACGCATGACGCAGGGAGCCGGCTGGGACCGTGGGGGATTAAGGACCCCTCCACGGTCCCCAACGGAGTGGGTCAGCCCCGTGGAATGGCGTGGCCCCCCTCTCCAAAATGTAATTTTTTATAAATAAAAAAGGGCCAGCCCTGGGGGACTGGGTTCCCGGGGCCATAAGTGGCCACCGGCGGGGGCAAGGCAGCCCTCCTAATACATTTTTTTTTAAAAAGGCCTATTCCCCAGGGGATGGGGTCCTTGGGGCAGATTATGGTCTCAGGAGGAGAACCACGCGGGTCCATTCCCAATTTGGTCACCAGGGCCAAAAAAATAGAAAAACAGGATTGTGGCACAAGGCCACACCCCCTCATTGCACCACTCTGCAAACACACCCCCTGGTGCGTTTGCAAAGGGGGAACAATTTCCACCTGATTTCCGGGGGTCCCTGGGGGTCAACTAGCCCACCAAGAACCTCCAGTTGGCCCCCAGGGGACCTTAGGATTCGAGGGGACCTAATTCCCTAACTTAAAACACGCCACGGGGCGAGTTTGCAGATTGGTGAAGGTAGGGGGCGGGACCTGAGGAGATATGTGTACAAACACGCCCTGTGGCCGGTTTAAAGTTGGGGAATTAATTCCTCTTCAATCCTGAGGTGCCCTGGGGGCCAACTAGCCCACCAGGTACCTCTAGTAAGCACTATGGAGCTGTGTTGCAGAGAGGTGTAAAAAGGGACATGACCTCTGAACACCTCTCTGCAGCGCAGCTCCCTGGCGCATACTGGAGGTACCTGATGGGTTAGTTGACCCCCGGGGGATCTCATGATTTTTTCTTTTTTTAATTTTTTTTTATTGAAGTCCATAATAGCAATACAAAATTATAAATAATATACAGCCAATCGGCACTTTTAAAACTCTTTTAGCATAGAACACATTTACATAAGCCTGATAAATAAGTCATATACCATGCACCAAGCAATCCAAAAGCAGGGAATTAATTAAAATCACAATATAAGCATATAATGTGCTGTAGAGCTTTAAAACTACTACATCAAGTGATAACAATAATTCCTCTCAATTTTAATCAAAAATGCCGCCAGATCTTATTGAAGTTTCTAGTACCTCCCACTCGTAAAAAGATGGTCCGCTCACTGCTTTTAACCCTTTTCATCTTATGTATCCACTCATAGATAGTTGGGATCTGCTCTGTACGCCATTGTTGTAACAAAAGCAATTTAGCCACTCCCATGGCAATGTATAACAATTTAGCCATCTGGTCAGGAAAAGAAAGATCAGGATCAAAACCGTACAAAATTAATTTCTCATTCACTACCATCTTGATACCACATGCGATCTCAAGATAGCGGAAAATTTCTTCCCAAAATTTAGAGATCTTGGCACAAAGAAACATGACATGTGACCAGTTAGCTGGAGAATGAAGAATACATCGAAAACAATGTGGAGAACGATTAGGATACATTTTGGAGAAAGAAAAAGTTGTTCGTAAAGTAGCCTCTTACTAAAAAATAGCATTCTCCACCAATTTGCCCCTCGTAATGTGCTAAATTAAATGTATTAACCACTGACCAAACATTCAGAGGCATGGCCTGATTTTTCTGATCCAGCCATTTTGTAATCGCCTTCGGACTGAGATCCACCTTCCTGCTTTGAGCAAGATGATGCTTCCATACCCCCGGTTTTCTATCCAGTACTTCAACTAATAACTCATTGACTAATTGCCTTTGTTGGTCCAACTGAGTAATATCAAGTTGAGCAAGGAATTTGTAAAAATGTTTATATGACCCTAGTAGAATGAAGTTCCTAGTAATCAATTGAGACATTTCCACCAGGGTGATCCATTTCCCATTTCTCAGAAAATCTGAGACTTTCAAAAATCCTACAGCAGCCCAATTAAAAGCAAGATCTAAACATTGTGTAACACCAGCCAGTGGCAGAATGCTGGATAATAAGTTTGATGAATTAATCACTGGGATAAAATATCTTTTAAACAGAGCCTGACGTTTTAAAAAAAATCACTGTAGGGACTTACAGCAAACTAATTTGGGAGAGTTAAACATCTACAGAGGAGCATGTATCTAATTTTCTTTGCATATTAGATCAATAAAAGTATTTATAAATAGTTTTTTTGCTTGTAGTTAAAAATTAATCTGGATAAGTACTGTACAAAATATGCGTTATCATAATCCCTGAGATTTGGAAGGGCAAGCCCTCCCTGGTCCAGATCTTCATATAAGGTGCTAAGTGCGATACGAGGTGTTTTCTTTGCCCCAAAAAAGGCTGTACACATGGATTTAGCTCGAGTAAAAACAGAGCCTGGCAAAGAACATGAAATGGTTGAAAAAAAAATTAAATTGGAAGAACAGACATTTTGATTAAAGCCACATGGCTTAAAATAGATAATGGCAGAGAATTCCAACGTGAAAACAATGCCTGAACCCTTCAAAGGAGGGGATCAAAATTCAGATGATATAAATCCCTGACAGATGCCGAAAAAAAACCTCAAAGATATCTCTTGGGTCTAGTATTGGTACAAGAGAGAATGTCAGAATGTAAATCCAAAGCTGCGCCCCCGCATTGTTGTATTTCGGTTATCTTTTTATTTATACAATACCCCCTCAAAGTCCTCAAAAAGCTGAAATACTTTAGCTTGGACTCTCAATTCAGGTTTTATAATAAGCATGATGTCATCCGCATATAATTTCAGTTTTGCCATCGATGGAATTGGAGAGGGGTATTTCAGCACAGTTCCTTATTGCTATTGCCAAAGGCTCAATGAAAAAAGCAAAAAGGACTGGCGATAAAGGACATCCTTGTCTTGTGCCTCGTTTAACTAAGACTGACCCAGCCACTGAGGTGCTGATGATTACTTTAGCTTTGGCACTGGTATACAAATTACAAATCACGGATATAAGTAAGTAAGTAAGTAAGTACTTTATTAGCATAGTTAATTAAAACCATTGCAATGCAAAAACAGAATAAAATAAATATTTAAAATGACGTATATGTTAAAACCAGCATAGCATAGACATTGCTTTTCAGTTCGTCCTAAGCTCAGAATTGCTTCATGTTAAATTTAGGATTGAAGTTGCTACAGTAATATAATATAGTGTGATGTCCTTTCATTTTTCGCGCTAGAAGTGCATTGGCAGTGGATACAGTTTTGTTTAAGAGGCAGGTTAAAAATCAGTTTTAGGCATTTTTATTTCCCTACCTTCATGAATTTTACAAAGCTGCAGCTCAGCTGGGGGTCCTGAGATGAAAAACAGGTGAGAACTGCATTCCTTCGTGTGCGTATCCCGCAGCGAATAAAGTGGCGCCTCAGCAGGTGTTTGGAACAACAAGAGGACTGAGATCGGACGATATTTAATGGGGTCAAGTGTACATGTCCTAGACTAGAGCACACAGAAGGATACAAAGTTCCCCGGGGAAGAGCGTACTACAGTGTGGAGAGGGAAATAGACGTGCAGAGTCAAGGAACTAGAGAGGTTTCTTTGTCGGAACTAGAGTGCCTCACACACCCAGACTGTAGGATGTCCAGTTTCATCATCGGCTCACTGCTCCTCGTCAGACCGGCGCTGCAATGTCTGATGGAGTGCCGAAAGGCACTCTTTTGGCGGAGTTCTTTTGTTCCTTGCCGATGGTGTGTGTGAGTGAAAAGGAGAGGAAGTGCAAAGTGAGTGAATATTAAAACAGGGTAAGCAGTCCACACTGGGTTTTATTGACGTGGCTGATTCCCTGATTAAAAGGGGTGAGAGGGGAGCTAGAGACTGTGTAGGGATACAGAAAACTAACTCAACCCCCTGGTGTGGTCAACATGTTTCTCGCCAACCGGCGATTCGTCAGGACCTAAACAAGGTACTACACAAGAAGAAAGGTGATGCAATGCTCATTCAGAAAGATAAAAAGCAAATACAACCTCACTGGGCCGGGTACGAAGAGGGCCAAGGGGTCCTGCTCTAGTTAGGCGACCTAAAGGTAGGGGGAAAAAAGATATTAAAAGAGAGCGGGTCAAGTCATAACCCCAAATTTGTGGTTGTACATTAAGGTGATATGGGGTGACGTTTAGTCAATGCTCTCCACACTGTGAGGGGTGAGGGGGGCGTGCAGGGAAAACATTCATACCGGACACTGGGTGGATGAGAATTTCCCTTCATAATCGGTCTAGGTATGGCGCGATTATTATCTCCCATTGGAGAAACCAGAGTGCAGTGAAAACACTCATCTAAAGTGTATAGCGAATCTATCAAAGCCGCACCCATTCCTGGGAGAAGAAAAGGAAGGTTCTTACCCTGAGGGAGAGTAACACAGGCCTCACAGCATGCTCCCGTGAGGTCAGCGATGTCTGGTGGGTTTACCTGCAGGGTATGGAAGGGAAGGAATGAATTGTGTGTTGCAAGACACAGGGTAGTAGACTAGTGCCTGGTAGTCAAGGCTATTCCAATGGTGGAATGGGGAGGACCGGGCTCATGCCAGAGCAAAGCCACGTTGGGGGCACAGGGGTGAGCACCCAGTTGACCTCCAGGGTTAATTGACCCAATACCACGGGTGCAGTCATCGGGTAGGCAGGGAGTCCATCACTCTGTTCGTGTAAGGCGTCTACAAACCAAAAGGAGCCCCCAGCACGGGGCACAGCTCGCACACTCAGCACCATGGCAACACTGTATGCTCACAAGCCATGAGCGCAAGTATAGACAGCACCGACATACGGCGGAGCATCAGCCTATTCATTACATACACCCTAGCTTGGCACAGGCCATCGCATTACAGAGGGTCCATGTCCTACCCTTGATGATTCCCAAATGAGTTATCCCAACACGATGGCCCTCTGAGTACCTGACTGACCCTCGTTGTCTCTAACTCGTGCATAAGAACCCAGTCACCATCAGGGAACCTATTCCATCCCCGAGGTCTGTTGACTGGTAGAAAACTCCCCCCTTCCCCCAGCAGTTGCGCGGCCCCGCCGCACGATAGGTTATCTTTATTAATATCCAATACCTGAATTATATCCAGCATGAGTAGCAACCCAGCGCTACTCCAACCCCCAGCAGACCGTACATCCGACTTCTGCCGGCACCAGCGACCTTTCCAACATGGCCGCCACGTTTGCCATCATTGCCCAGCTACAGCTCTAGTTCCCGTGCTACCTGGGCGCATGCGCTTGACGTGCGATAGGCGCCACCATACCCGCGGCGCTTGGTCGAGGTAGCGGTCAGCCTACTTATAGATGGACCCTACTGGGACACACCACCAGCTGCTCCGCGCCCGGACCAGGTGCCGTGAGCGTGAGGGGTAGGCGTCTCCGCCATCCCAGCGTCTGTACACAGGTAAGCTCTGTCCCTCTGCCCTGATGACCTGAGGCTCGTTTCAACGCTTGCAGCCCCACAGCACAGGCGGTTGCGGGGGTGGCTCTCAGCTCCGACCGGGCCTCCCGCCCACTCGCCACATTGCGGCCGGCGGTTCAGAGGAGGAGGGGAGCGCCCGCCTGTCCCCGTCCCACTAACGCTCCTGAGGCTGCACTCTGGGGGTTGTTTCCTGCGCGGTGCTCCGTTGTATGTCGGCGCTGTCTATACTTGCGCTCACGGCTTGTGAGCATACAGTGTTGCCATGGTGCTGAGTGTGCGAGCTGTGCCCCGTGTTGGGGGCTCCTTTTGGTTTGTAGACGCCTTACACGAACAGAGCGGTCGACTACTTGCCTACCCGATGACTGCACCCGTGGTATTGGGTCAATTAACCCTGGAAGTCAACTGGGTGCTCACCCCTGCGCCCCCAACGTGGCTTTGCTCTGGCATGAGCCCGGTCCTCCCCATTCCACCATTGGAATAGCCTTGACTACCAGGCACTAGTCTACTACCCTATGTCTTGCAACACACAATTCATTCCTTCCCTTCCATACCCTGCAGGTAAACCCACCAGACAGCGCTGGCCTCACAGGAGCATGCTGCGAGGCCCGTGTTACTCTCCCTTAGGGTAAGAACCTTCCTTTTCTTCTCCCAGGAATGGGTGCGGCTTTGATGGATTCGGCTATACACTTTAGATGAGTGTTTTCACTGCACTCTGGTTTCTTCAATGTGAGATAATAATCGCGCCATACCTAGACCGATTATGAAGGGAAATTCTCATCCACCCAGTGTCCGGTATGAATGTTTTCCCTGCACGCCCCCTCACCCCCCACAGTGTGGAGAGCATTGACTAAAAGTCACCCCATATCACCTTAATGTACAACCACAAATTTGGGGTTATGACTTGACCCGCTCTCTTTTAATATCTTTTTTTCCCCCTACCTTTAGGTCGCCTAACTAGAGCAGGACCCCTTGGCCCTCTTCGTACCCGACCCAGTGAGGTTGTATTTGCTTTTTATCTTTCTGAATGAGCATTGTATCACCTTTCTTCTTGTGTAGTACCTTGTTTAGGTCCTGACGAATCGCCAGTTGGCGAGAAACATGTTGACCACACCAGGGGGTTGAGTTAGTTTTCTGTATCCCTACACAGTCTCTAGCTCCCCTCTCACCCCTTTTAATCAGGGAATCAGCCACGTCAATCAAACCCAGTGTGGACTGCTTACCCTGTTTTAATATTCACTCACTTTGCACCAACTTCACATCCTCTCCTTTTCACTCACACACACAGTCGGCAAGGAACAAAAGAACTCCGCCAAAAGAGTGCCTTTCGGCACTCCAGCAGACATTGCAGCGCCGGTCTGACGAGGAGCAGTGAGCCGATGATGAAACTGGACATCCTACAGTCAGGGTGTGTTTCACACCTAACGCTCTGTGTGTGAGGCACTCTAGTTCCGACAAAGGATCCTCCCTAGTTCCTTGACTCTGCACGTCTATTTCCCTCTCCACACTGTAGTACGCTTCAGCAGGTGTTTCCGCTCGTCCAGCAATTTCCCACAGGAGCATAGCAAGTGCAGCATATCCTCTTGCATAACGCCGCATAGCCGACATAGCGTGCCTGCTTTCTCTTTTAACCAATATGGTTGGTACTGAATGCAGGGTAGCAGTGCTAACCTGTACCTTAGAAAACGCATTTTGGTGGTTTTTGGCATAGCCCAGGCCAAAGTAGCTCTGAGGAGCTTTTGCCGAATACGAATTCAGGGTCATCCAACCGTGCATTCTTTTTGAGAAGTCTGCTTTGTCTTGAGCCCACGATAGTTGTTTGATCGACTGCTTGACCACATTTTTGAGCATTGTATGTCTTGTGGAGGTGTCCCAGAGCTGTTCTAAACCAGTGTTTGCAAGACTATTTGCAAGGTACTTGGCTGCTGGTGAGGTTGGGTGCTGCTCTAGCTCCCTCGATAGATAGTCGTTCAGTGTTCCATGTGCGGATTTCCTCACTTTATCCCAGGCACTAATATAGGCCCCCTGTCTTGCCAGGAGCTGTTGTTGAATATCAAACTCTAGCCTAATCTGTCATGGAGAGGTTTGCTTGGGAAGACTAAAGATAATTCTATATGCAGCTGTGATCGTACTGTCAAGTAATCTTACGTCTCTGCCTCGCTGCACCTCACTCCCATAGGTAATTGTTGGCAGCAATTTGGCACGGATTACTTGTACCAGAGGTGTGAGAGAAGGACCAGAAAGTTTGTTGTTCAAAGTTTTTAAAGAGATTGCCAACGTGAGACCTTTTCCTCTGATACTCGATCTTTGCACACTGAATTGACCACCGTTGTCAATCTTTATGCCTAGGTATTTGTATGTCGACGTGTCTTTAATGCGATAGTTGTTCCAAAACCACGTAAAAGTTTTCCTTTTGCTTTTACTGATCGTCATTGTCTGGGTTTTCTCAAGGTTTATTGTTAGGTCATTTGACTTAGAGTAGCTTTGTGTTGTATTCACAAGGTGTTGAAGCCCTACCTTTGTGTGGCTTATTAGGACTATATCGTCTGCATATAAGAGACACGGTAGTTGAAGCCGTCCTAGTTTGGGAGCATGAGAGTTACAGTTGTTCAAGATTGGTACCAGGTCACCTATGAACAGGTTGAACAAAGTTGGGGCCAAGACGCAGCCTTGCTTGAGACCCTTGTTGGTCTGTATGAGTCTCGACAGCAGTGAGCCGTCCCCCACCTTTATCTGAACCCAAGTCTCCGTATGCAGGTTTATCAGCAAGTCCAACAATGGTCTTAAAATCCCCCAGCCATTCAGTTTCGACCATAAGATGTTCCGGTTAATGTGATCAAAAGCAGCTTTGTAGTCTATGAAGCAAAAGTGAATGGGCATTTTTTTTGATTCTGCCTTATCTATTAGCATGCCCATAGTTAAGATGCTGGTCATTGTGCCGACTGACTTAACAAAGCCTGTCTGGTTGACCGGTATTAGGGATTTCTTTGTGGCCCATGCCTGTAATTCCTCCAGCAGTATGCCTGCGAAGTACTTTGCCTCGTTGTCAATTAGAGCCACTAGTCGGTAGTTTTGTGGGAAGGCCCTGTCACCTGCCTTATATATTGGGGAGATGATAGAGCCCTTCCAAGAGTCTGGCAAGATATTGAAATTTCTGATCTCCAGGAATAGGGGTTCGAGAGCTGCTCCCCAGCCATTCACGTCTTGTTTATAGAGGATTGGCAGGATCCCATTTGGTCCCGGAGCTCCTTCCCTTCTGCCTCTTTTAATTTGACGCTTGATGTTGTGTTGCAGTTTTGGGAGTTCAATTAATTTGGGACTGTCCTTAGTATTTTTGTGCAGTTGCGTTAATTGTGCATTGTCATCTTTGTAATCAGTTGTAGTGTCGGTCGTTAATAGGTCCTGGTTATTGGGCATGGCTTGATTGAAATGATTGCCAAGATAGTGTGCTCATGTTTCCTCGGTGATGTTAGATGAAACCCCAGTATGTGTTGGCCTTGTGAGGGAGCGAATCAAGGATATAATTTTAACAGAAACCCTAAAGTGACCTAAAATAATAAACAATGTCTCCCACACCAAAAGGTCGAAAGCCTTTTCAGCATCTAATAAAAAAACTAAGGAAGGTATCCTCCGTGTCTCGAAATAATCCAAAGCCTCAATTAGATAATGAGTATTAGTAACTAACTGTCTATCCGCGATATAACCATTCTGATCTGGATGAATCAATTTCTCCGTACATTGATTAAAACGTAATGATAGTAGTTTAGTTACTATTTTGTAATCCGAATTTAACAATGTTATTCGACGATAAGAATTTGGATCTTTGCTATTCTTCCCCTTCTTCAAGAAACTTACTACATTACTCTGTCTGAAGGATTCTGGTATTGTCCCTCCCTCTAGCATGGAATTTAATAATGTAAGAAAAAAATCAGCAAATGCACAAAAAAAGACTTTAAAAAATTTAGATGGAAACCCATCCAGGCAGCAGGCCTTACCATTAGGAAGATCTTAAATACCTCTCTCTAAATCCTCCATAGAAAATAAACTAGGCATGGATTGTTCTGTTTCTGAAAGTGTAGGTAGTTCATTATTATGTAAGAAAGTTTCTAACAAAAGGGTATCTACTCTCTGGTGCTGGCCATAGATAGATTCATAGTGCTTAAGCATTATATCTCCTATTTTATCGGGGCATTTGTCACTGAATCAGTGAGAGGACATTTTTTAATTTGGTTCACGGCAGCATGTTCCCTAGCCTGCCAGGCCAAAAATCTGTCTGTGAATTGCTTTCTTCATATATCTTTTGATGTTGTTGCCGAAAGACAGCTTCGCTCTGAGTATAATAATCAGCACTAAGATCACGTTTGGCCTGATCAAGCTGATGCTGATTGGCTATAGATGGATTATATAACATTGTAGAGCTAAGTGCTTGCACTTTTTGCTCTAAATTTCTCTTCTTAGCGCTAATTTCCTTTAAATTGGCCACATCCTTTCCGATGATTATTCCACGGATAAAGGCCTTAAGTGAGTCCCAAACTATGTTTAATGGAGCAGACTCACTATTTCGAATAGGAAATTCTTTAATCTCTACCTTCATAAATTTAACCTAGACTTCATCACTCAAATATTGTCTGTTAAACACCCATCGTATGGGTATTTTTACAGAGTTTTCTAACTGAATCTCTAGAACTAACATAGCATGATTCGAAAATCCATTATAGAGAAATCTTTGCTGACTAAAACAAGTATTTCTAGAGACTGAAAAAAAAATCTATACTTGATGAGGACCTAAATCTGCCTGACCAGCACGTAAATTCTGCTTTAGCTCGAAAATTCATATGCCAAGCATCGTGCAAATCAAGGGTAACTCCGTAATTTTGCAGAATTTTTAAAGATTTAGGCTTTAGCTGCCTTTTTGTCTGAGTAGAGGAATCTATTATAGGGTTGATAAGAATATTAAAATCACCCCTAATTATCACATCACCTGTAACAGCCAGTAAAGATTGAATGAGCTCTTCGTGAATCTTAAAATTGTCTTCGACCGGCGCATAGAAACTAACAAAGGTTATAGGTCTCTGTCTATGTTTAACTGTACATGTTACCCAACACCAACGCCCGAACTGATTGCTTTCAAAATTTATAACCTCTGCTTGAATGTTTTTGTTTAAAAAAATAACTGTCCCTCTATAGGACGCAGAGGATGAGGACAAACGTCAGTATGATGCCCAGACCCTGAACATAGAGAAATCGGATCGTTTTATAGATGAGATATGAATCTCTTGTAAGAGAATTACCGAGGGATTTTCTGTTTTGAGCCACATTTCTATGGCCCGTATTTTCTTCTGATTATTGAGGCCATTAACATTAAATTATACCACTTCCAGTTGTTCTTTGCTAGTCATCAAAGCAGTCCTAACAAAATTTGCAGCCGTTTCGCCCTCATAAGGAAATATAGTAAACCTAGATTGATAAATAACCAAACAAACAAAATAAAGGACTTCATTTTTTCCTTACTTTTACTCCCAACCCACCTACTGTGACCCTCACCACCCTCCATATGGCTCCTAAACCTACCCCCATGCCCCTTCCCCCCAGAATGTGGTCCTTCCTCCCTCCACCACACCAACCACATTTCCCTTCCCCCAGCAACCTGGGTGTCATTTTAATACACCCATATGATTCCGCCTCTATCACCCCAGCAATGAGAAGAAATTTACATACATACATACCCTCCATTTGTTAATTGATTACCTGGTAGAAAAATAGTAAATCCAGAATCTAAACCTGCTGACTTATGACACACAGATCAAATATCCATAGCAAGAGTCAAGAAATAAAGCTCAGTCCTTATACTGAACACACCATATAGGTGAATCGGAGGTCTTAACTTTCCTTTTTTCATTCAACCCTGATGGCCCTGTGATATCTCCTTTAAATATTCCTGGGCTTCATCTAAATCAGAGAACATATAGAATTCGCCTTTAACCAGGACTTTCAGTTTAGAGTGTTGGGCAATGGGAGCCTGTGCTCCATTGGCTTTAAACAGATAGAGAATTTTCACAAATTCCTTTCTCCTACGTGCCGCCACTGCAGACATATCCGAGAAGATTCGACACTTTGTTGTTTCATTAACTGCAAACTGTCTTTGTTGTATAGCTTTGGATAGTATTGTTTCTTTTATACGATAGTCTGTAAAATGTAATAATATTGTGCGTGGCAATGTAGAGTTAGGAAATGGGCGAGCAGGTACCCGATGCGCCCGGGTGATAGTAAGGTCACCTTCAAACCCTGGAATGACTTTTTGTTTTATGAATGAGGTGACCTATTGCACAGTGTTAGAGCCCTCTAACCCTTCAGGACTCCAACTATTCGAAGGTTGGATCTCCGCGTATAATTTTCCAACTCATCCAGTTTATTTTCGAGTGCCTGCTTGCTTTTACTTGCTGCCTTAACTTCTCCCTTTACCACCGTCATCTGATACTCTAGAGTTGATATCCGAGGCTCAGCTTCCTGGAGTTTAAGTGGGAAACTTGAACTTACATCCTCAATTTTCTCAAATCGCAGATGTATAGAGGAAAGTTCAGCTCTCTGAGTTCTTTTCAACTCACGGACCTCCTCTAGAATTAGATTTAGCATGTCTTTAACAGTCATCTGAACTTTGCTCGTTGACTCAGAGTTCAAACTAGGGACGGGGAAGACGGGATCCATAATACAGGGTAGATGATTGTCCATATGATTGTCCATATGCTCACCCAGAGATAGCGTGTCCTCAGACGGAGCTAACTTCTGTAAAGCAGATTGAAATTGTATCTGGGATTTAGCCAGTGGAATCAATGGAGTACCGGGGGCGCTAGAAATACCCCTCATCTGGTTGGAAACTTGTACAGGCTCAATGATTGCTGAATATACCTCCTTTTGAACAGTCAGTAATGATGTTTCCTCATCTTGATGGGATATCATTCCCAGCAGAGGTGCAGTGTTTCAACAAATCTCAGTTTGTGTATTAATTTGAGGAATTCCATGGCTGGCTATGTCAAGCATTGCTCGTGGTGAAGCAGCTAAAGGTTGGCTAATCCCAGAGGCTTCAACAACAGGCTGTAGAAGTAAAGCAGGACTCGTGAAAGGCTGTGGAGTTGTCCTTTTCAAAAAAAGGGAAAATTGCTTTGACTCCTTAATTGTTTTTACTTTTTTAAGACCATCATATCTAACATTATCCTGCGGAGACAAGGCTGGGCTGGCAGTAATTTATTTATTGAAGTTTTGTATAGTGCTGGCTGGACCCGAGGGTATCAGAGCGCTTCACATCAAATAGAGAAATGCAACTGGAGAAATAAACATAGAAAAGCCGGAATCGGGAAAAACAGGTAGGAAATAGAGTCTGTAAAACAACAACTTGTCCGCAAAAATGGGACGGAGTTCAAGAGCAAAACGATCGGCTCTAGATCAGGAGAGATATTGGATTTCACCAATAGGCGAGGAGTTCTCGTTAAGCAGTGGAGCGTTCCAGGAAGAGGGCTTTGAGTAGCGATTTGAATTGCGGGAAGGAGGCGGTCATTCTGATGTGGGGGGGATGGCGTTCCAGACCCTGGGAGCATTCCCCACAAAGGATTTATTTGAGGTATTGCGTTTCTGTGATTTCAGAGGGATGAGTAGCAGTGTGTTGGAGCTTCTGAGGTTCCTGGATTGACCCGCCCTTTTGAGTTTGGAGGCCAGGTATTCTGGTTTGCCTGTATGCAGGGCTTTATGTGTGAGGCAGGCTGTGCGGAAGTTGGCTCGTTGGTCAATTGGAAGCCATTTCAGTTCTTTGAGTGCCGGAGAGATGTGGTCATATTTATTTGTTCCTGTGACCATTCTTGCTGCTGCGTTGAGGGTGGAGGATAGAGGACCCAAGTGCAACTTGGCTGTTCCGGTCAGTACAGCGATGCCATAGTCAATTCTGGAGAGCACAAGTGCCTGCGTTGCCTGTTTCAGATCTTTGGGGGGGAGGAAGGGTTTAATTTTATAGAGAAGTTTCAGGTTCATGAACGCGCTTCTGGCGGTTTTGGGGATATGTTTATTCATGGCCAGTTTCGGGTCAAGAGTAATTCCTAGGGATTTTGCGGAGTCCGTTGGCGTTAATTAAGTTCAGGCAAATTCACAGAGCCGCTTCCTTAGCCTCTTTGACCTCAAGTCGGCGCGTCTTTGCTTTAATGCGAGCCTTCAACAGTTTGCCCATTTTCTTTTTTTCACCTTAGACCGGCCTTTTCTGACTCCACTATCAATTTTTAACCCCTTCTTTGTATTATACTTAATGCCTAATAAATTCACAAGAGGTTTTCAAATTATTTCAAATAGAGTACAGAAAGGACTACATTTCCCAGAATGCAACAGTCTGTCTCTCCATCAATCCGGAGCAGTTCAAAGAAAGAGCCTAAATAAAATAAGTCTGCGAGTCGGTTTTTTAGTGTTCAGAAAATTGGCGCACAACTTGCTACGGTAAGGTAGTGGTTGATAGATTTGTTATAGGTATATTCCGGTAGGTGCTTCTTGGTCAGAGGACAAACCTTAACCTCTGTGGTTGAAAAAGAGATCAGAGACCTCCTTTTTTGGTGAATTAGGCAACAAGATCCAGAGCACACAATATGTATCTATACATTAATTTGTCTTAGACTAGTGTTAGTAGGGATAGATCGGACAAAGTGTATAATTTTCAAGGTTTTATTCACCAACAGTGTCCCCTCCTGGGAATCACTGCAAATATCAATCAAGCCTTTTCAAGGTTTTATTCACCAACAGTGTCCCCTCCTGGAAATCACTGCAAATATTAATCAAGCCGACACGTGTTTTGTCACAACATGTGGCTGTGACTCTTCAGGGCTAGAAGAGAGTAATTGTATAAATACGATATCAAAATACAAATAATCGCGTTGTTTGTGGTAAGAAGGATCACCCGTGACGTGGAAACCAACACAGAAGGGATAGGAAATGGAAAACTTGTATGGTGAAATTCCAGCAAATGTCATGCTTCACTGACCGAAAACCAAAATTCTTCCTAGTGTCAGGGATAGACCAGTGTGTTGTGACTGTCGGCGCAATCAGGATAACAGTAAATCGAAATCACAATATACGTTTGTAAATACATAAGTTAGCAAGTGTAAAGTGAGGAAAATTAATAATTTTTTAGGCATACAATCAAGTTTGTCAATGAATATCTCGAAAAAAAGGCAATATCTTGGTCTTTTGTACAAATAGTCCACAAATTAGCAAAAGCAGCATGTTTCAAATTGTAGGTATTATAGGTATGGTGACATTATAGGAACATCGAGTTAATCTATCAGTTATTACAGTGATATCTCGACTAAATGAATGCCTTTAGAAGAGCATGGGAATTATTTGATAGTCGTAGATTAAAGGGTTCTCGCTAAAGATATAGGGATTAAATACACTTATTTCTCGTAATTGCCACATCCTACAGTTTATTCCTGGCTATAAGTTATTCAATTTCTTATCAATACTCATCGTGAGAGAATATTTTGGCTATCTATCTACTTGGACTGAAACTAGACTAACATTATTAAAAGAGAAATGTCACTCAATCATAATTTTTAATTCCGCCAGTGTGCTCCTGCAAATGGAGACTCAAACTAATGTGTAACCGCAAGAGTAAACAAGAAAATTAAGGTATTGTCACTTGCACAGAAAAAGGTTACAGGTCCTAGAACAATAATAATACAACTGAGTCAAACGAAGTAATATTACTTGTTGTGTTTCATCTCACCAGATACAATCAAGAATATAGAAAAACTACTCGACTCTATTAACATGCCGTGCCACTAGACAACCCACAAATCCTGTTTAGTCAAAAGTCGAGGTGACTTTGTGGTTTAAAACCCAATATTTACATAAGAAATGCGCAGCTGTGAAAACGAGTGCGGAAAAGCCAACATTTAAAATTTAAAAATTAAATAGGAAATGCGAAGCTTTGAACCAGTGCGGTACGGGGAGAATTATCAAGGAAGGAAGGTGGTTATATCGTTACCTGATTTAAATAATCAATTGGCGTGGTCTGTAAAAGGTGAACAAGAAGGGGAATAACGTTAGACTCTCTTGTCCTTGCGTTTACCTTAAAGACAAGTACTGGGAACAATCATTGTACAGTTTAAAATTGAAAACTCACCGGTGAACCGGTGATAATTCCAACCCGGTCCTAATCGGGTGGTTTTTAAATTTTGAGTGGAAGGCACCAAGTCGGGTTGCCGTTGCCGAGTATTGGGTGGGGAATTTTGTTCAATCTACAAAATTCTGGGGAGCGGAGGCTGGAAAATAAAGGGAGGGTTGATGAGGGACGCTCGTAGGGTTTAGTAAATGTCATGGATTATACCTGAAAGATAAATAAAACGCATGGAATCCTACCCGTGTGAGGCCTGAGTACTGGCGTTGATGTCAGTCGGTTGCCGAATGCGGGAACACCGAATGCGGTTAACCCCGCCCCTTTTGCAGACCACTAATGAAAAGGACTAGACCGCTCACACCACCAATAAAGTCAGAAAGGGAAGAGTTACTTAACATCAGGGGAAAGCGATGGACGTCGAGTTTTTCAAGAATTTGGGCCATGTGTGGTTTTATTCCCTCATTTCACAGCTGCTCATTAGTTAAAGTTTAAGGTGTAAATTGTAAACACGTCTCTGTAATGAAAACACAAATGTGAAGGGTCGAAAAGATTATACCCATTGGTGAGCGTTTAAAGTAAAGGAAACCACAATGTGGTTGATCAAGTTAAGTCAAATGCAGGAATTGAAATAACCAGCAGAAATTGAGAACACAACTCCCTACACAAGGGAGGAAAAGGATACAGAAATTTTCAGCTCTCCTCATTACCAATGTTTATAGGAGATGGAAGAAAATTTAGCAGAGAATCTGACCATGACATTATTTGCTTTAAGATCGTGTATATAGCGATATCTTATCATGTCTGTGGAAAATATCAGAAACACCATCGTAGTGGAGAAACATCTAGGCATGCAATTAATCAAAACAAACGGTTGAAAAATGCTGATCGTAGGAGAGACATAATTTTCTAGTCTCCGAACTATTATTTTCACTGTGCAGTTTACTGTAAATTGTTGGGATTGATAATCTTCAGCTATCAGGACCCAAAAAGAAATGTAGCTCATCATCAGTGTTCTGGCCTGTTCTTGTCGTATCTAGACGCATGATCCAAAGTGCTTCCTCCCTTCTAAGGCGTAGTTCTCTGTTTCCTCCTCTCACTGTTGCTTGCACAACGTCAATGCAATAGAAGGTAAACGATTTGATATTGCCTTGTGATGGACATGAAGCCATATGTATTGCCATGGGGTATCTGGGATCTTTAGTCGCATAGGCTCTTGCGTGTTCCCTTATGCGATCTCTGAGTGGTCTGATGGAACTTCCCACATATCTGCTTTTACATGCACATTCAATGATGTATACTGTGAATTTCGTATCACAGTTGATGTTCGTGTTGATATAGTATCGTTTGGATCTGTGGTCGGTGAAAAACTTTTTTCCATGGTTTGCCCATCTGCACATTGAGCACATGCCACATTTGAAAAAACCTTTGGATTTCTGGGTCAACCAATCACATGTTCTTGTGCCTCTTGGCACGGTGGGACTTAGTCTGTTTTTCAAATTCCGGCCTCTGCGGAAGGTTATTTGTGGATGAGTTCCTATTATGGTTGTTAGGGTTCTATCAGCACTTAGGATCCCCCAGTGTTTGTTGAAACTTTTGCGTACCACAGGACTCAGTTCATTAAAGTCTGTGATGAGTCTTACGGGTTGTTGTTGTTCCAGCCTAGGAACTTTGGGAATTAAAGTTGATTCTCTGCTTATGTTTTTAATTCTTTTGTCCGCTTTTGAAATGATCTGAGGTTTGTAACCCCTTTTGATAAACCTGGACTGCATTTCCATAATGCAGGTTTCAAACTCTTGTTCTTCATTGCAGTTTCTTCTGGCTCTCATGAATTCCCCATATGGGATGCCGTTAATCTGGTGGATAGGATGGGAACTGTTACTGTGGAGAACTGCATTGCAAGCTGTCGTTTTGCGGAACAGTTTACTGTGGAGAGTCCCATTTTTTACGTACAATTCTATGAATTAATTTATCTGAATCATTATTTGAATTGTATGTAAAAAATTGGACTCTCCACAGTAAACTGTTTTCAACTGTTTACAGGAGATTCGCCAGTGCTGGATCCAGGATCCACCACTGAGTGAGAAAAAGTGATAATAACCCTACTTACCTGCTAAGTGAAGTTCCTGCCATAGGATAACATTGGTGATTCTATGTGAAAACATTTCTAAGTTCCAACTTTTGAAATACAATAATATTCCTTAAAAATTACTACTGTAACCAACACACTTTTACTCAACTGTTTACATGAGATGTCTAAGTACTGAACCTAGGATCCAGTCCTGTGGTTAGAAAAGTAATCCATAAAGCAACTAATTGCATTTAACAAAAAATTCACATTGAGCTCAATATTGCATTGTGTTTGAAATTGTGTTGTCATTGCAAAAACTGTAACTCCTGTACTTAAAAGTCTATTGCATAATTGCAAAGTATTTAAGCTAAAGTAATTCATTCTGAGAAAGTATATTTTGTAATGTAATGTATAATGTAGTTATAATTTAATTAAAAAAATAAAATATCTAAAAATAAATAGTTAAAAAAATGTGTAAATCAGTATCAAAAAACAAATATAACAATTATTACATTTAAACATTGTCATTTACAAAATCTTTGAAATTCACTGAATAAAACATAGATTTCAGACATGTTATAGTTAGGAATTAGCATTTAAAAAACCCTTGAAATTCAACAAAAAAAACATAGGTTTCAGGCCTGATATAGTTAGGAATTAGCATTTAAAAAAACCTTTGAATTTCACTGAAAAAAACATAGGTTTCAGGCCTGATATAGTTAGGAATTAGCATTTAAAAAACCTTAGAAATTCACTGTAAAAACAATAGGTTTTAGAGGTGTTATAGTTAGCCATGTGACAATCGGATACACCTCATCATACACTAGTATAACCTCTCATCACTCACTGTAAAATACAGTTTACCATATTTGAATCCATTGACACACCATTACAAGTTTCTAAAAACCCACTCAGTGATTCCTAGATCTATACACACATCTAATCACTTACCTATAGATTCACTCATACATGCTGTCAATGATCATTAGAACACTATCAAATATACTTATACACCTATATCAACATTACACACCAGCACACATTTTTACTTATGAAGTCATCCTACTAACTTGTGCAAACAATGGATCATACTTACATTTACTTAGCTACATACTTATATAAACACCACTTCATCTATCCATAAGGATAGTAACTCATACTTAGTGTGTTATAAAATCACTATTACAAGTATACAGTTATCCATACAGTCACTCATACAATCACTGAGTCTTATGTATACGTATTTATATATAACAACTGACCCATACACTGTACCATTGAGAGATATACTTGCTCATCACCACACCCATAAAGATATTCACTCACCCAAACAACTGTTATAACATGTAGTTTTAACTTCATATACCTACTGAATCAACTATTCACACATATTTGGGCAGTCACACAACCCCCACCGAACCACACACACATTCACTCTCCCAGACAAATACTCAGTTAACTAATCAATAACTAATATAGACTTTCACATAGCTAGAAACCAACTGGAGAAGCAGTTTACACACCAACTGACCAAGTGATACAGATAATCACACAGTTTATTCACCATCGAATATATTTAGTGAGACACTATATATTAGTCAAGTAAACAGTCAATCACACTGCTACTAAATCCTTCATCCAGATATTTATATTTATATTTCCACTCCTTCTTCAATCCAAATTGCTATATATAGAATGCATATTTAAATAACGAAGCAAACCACATTCACTGGATGATGTCATCAGTGATGTCATTTGAGATGTCATCTGTGATGTCATGAGTGATGTCACTGACCATGTCATGAATCATGTAATATGTGACATCATCAGCACTGGATTGCGGGCGCGCGAGATATAGTTAGCGGAACTAACTATAACGGGGGAATTTCAATGGTTTTGTATGAGTGAAATGTCCAGCTAACTATAACATGTGTGAAACTTATGTTTTTTTCTGTGAATTTCTAAGGTTTTTTAAATGCTCATTCCTAACTATAACGTGGCTGAAACCTATGGTTTTTTCAGTGAATTTCATAGGTTTTGTAAATGCCAATTTTTAAATGTATTAATTGGTATATTTATTTCTTTGATACTAATTTACTACATTTTTTATAATAATCATTTTTAGCTATTTTATTTTTTTAATTACAGTAGATATTTTTAATGTAAAATAATAAAAAATAAAAATAAAAAAAAATGTAAATATTTTTTTCAATATATTAAAATTAATTTCTCTGTTTTTTTTGTCAATTTGTTTGTGGTAAAGGTAGGGTACGCGTACCGTCCTCGCACACTCCTGCGCATCTGTAACCGTACTTCCTCGTGACGTCATGTATTATTGTACGGCGTGCGGTACGCATACCGGGCAATTTTTTTTTAATGTTTAAAAAGATATATCTATGTATTTAATGTAAATTTTAAGGCAAGACATTATCTGAGGTAATCATGATAATACTATTCATTTAGTTTTAATAAGCGTATATTACTTTTAAAAGTAATTACGCGAATCGCGGGGTACGCCATACGTACGCGCACCATAAGAGCAGCCTACGCACACCCCATGTGACAAAACAACAGATTTGATTGGTTCATAATAGTTCCAATTCTAACTGTTGAAGGACCCCACCCATTTTAATAATTCTTCTTTGACCTTCACGGAAGAAACATCCTTTTGTGAAGCTGCTGTGTTTTCCAAGACATCTTCAATATGGCTCAACACCAGGATGAAGATTTGCCTGAACACTCTTCAGAAGAAGAATTGGCTGCTGAGGATCCAGTCCCCAAAAGGAAGGAAGCTCTGATATGGAAGTTTTTTTCGATTCCTGACGGAGAAAAAAAAGTAAATGCATCAAAGGTAACCTGTAAAGTGTGTGGAACAGTGCTTTCCAGAGGCAATCCTAAGAAGAAATATTCTTTTGGAACTGCCAGCATGTTAAAGCATGTGAAGGCACAACAGCCCCGCAATTATGTGCGAGCTGCATGTGACAGGCTTTGTCAAGACCCTCCACCAGCTGTAGCCAGCACTTCCGCAGGACCATCAAATCCTCATCCAGACATCCGACCTGATTTTGCTGATTTGATTATTTTATGTAAATTTTGTAAATAAACTCTGCTATACATAACAGTCGATAGATTTAATTTGCCGGCGGAAACAAGACCACCGTTTCTCCCACCGTTTTTTTTTTGTTTATTTGTTCCATTTCCAGACTGTTTTGTTTGAACAGTTCCCCTTTTTTTCTTTAAAAAAAATCTGCTAAAAAAATCCAAATAAAATACAAAACAACAAAAAAGACCCCAAAAAAGTTCTTTTAAGAACTAACTTCACTGGTCAAAGAAAGAGCTATATTAGTATGATAGTCTGTAAAAGTTTTTTGAATGAATGTTTAATGCATAATTGAATGAAAGAACACATTGGTAGTGTATGGTGAATGTGAAAGTGCAGAACTTTAATGAGGTGCTACAGCATAACTCTATAAGGTGTTTACTTGCAGTATACTGTAGTACTTCCGAAGCACATGAATGTAACATATGTACATAAATATGTTGCAAGTCTATGCTTCCCTCTGCACTGCTGGTGAAACTGCCTGGGTAAACATATGAGTGTTTGTGTTTTAGTGCAGTGAATGGATAAGTACATACAGATGAATGGGCCACTACAACAGTGCAACAGCAGTGACAGAGTGCTTGGTGAAAGTATAAGGATACAGACTGGGGAATTGAAGGTGTGAAAGACAAGTGAGCAGGTGGATACAAGACTGCATGCACAGTGAATAGGGGTTTGAAGCACTCCTTGTCCTAAGGCCTACTTTTCTGTATGAGTACTGGGTACTGAGTGAATGATTACAGTACTGTAAGGAGAGTGTCTGAGTCAATCTATAAGTGTTTGAGTTTTAGCACACTGAATGATCAGTACATACCGCTGAATGGGTCACTACAATAGTGCAAGGACAATGTCAGAGTGTTTTCTGGAAGTGTAAGGATACAGACTGGGGAATTAATGATGTGAAAGACAAGTGTGGAGGTGGATAGAACACTGTATACATAGTGTATAGGGGTTTGAAGCAGTCCATGTTCTAAGGCCTACTTCGCTGTATGAGTACTTGGGTACTGACTGAATGATTACAGTTCTGCAAGCACAGTGGCTGACTGAATTTATAAATGCTTGAGTTTTAGCGCAGTGACTGCATTAGCACATACTACTGAATAGGTCACTACAATACTTTCAAGCACACCATAGCACCGAGCTAGTGATGCTCTCGGTGTTAGACGAACTGAGAGGCATGGCTGACAGCAAAAAAACGAGCGCCCTGATTTTATTAGACCTGTCAGCGGTGTTCGATACCGTCAGCCATGACCTGCTCCTGGGAAGACTGGAGGCCTTTGGGATCAAAGGCTTGGCCTTTAAGTGGCTGCAATCCTTCCTTTCGGGAAGGACACAGAGGATACAACTGGGGGATTCGATATCTGAGGTGGGGTTCTTAGAGTGCGGGGTACCACAGGGATCCGCATTGTCCCCACTTCTGTTCAATCTCTATCTGCAGCCTCTGATTGCATCCTTGGCCGAGATGGGCTGTAGAGTCTTCAGCTATGCTGACGATACTCAGCTTGTGCTGAGTATCGATAACACAGGGACAGCACAAATCCAAGCACAAAACATCCTGAGGTATACCGTAGGGTGGATGACGGAAAACCTACTAAAGATCAACCCGGATAAGACCGAGGTATTGGTAATTCCATCTACCACCTCACCGTGGAGTGATCTGTACTGGCCTGCAGAGCTTGGATTAGCCCCAAAGCCTAGTGCCAACGTAAAGAGCTTGGGGATTAAACTAGACTGTGATCTGTCAATGTGCAGCCAAATTTCCACCGTTGTTGGAACCTGCACGAACATCATCAGACAATTGAGAAAGCTAGCCCCCTTCCTATCTCACTCTATGATGCGCTCAATTGTAGCAGCAACCGTTATCTCACGGATCGACTATGGGAATGCCCTGTATCTTGGCCTCCCAAAAACACTGACAAACAGACTCCAGGTCGTAATGAATGACGCCGCACGATTGATCTTCGGATTACCCAGACGAACAAAGGCCTCCCCTCTACTCCAAAACCTTCACTGGCTCCCTGTTAAAGAGAGGGTTGAGTTTAAGAGCCTCTGTATAGCGCACAAGGCGATTTATGGCCATGCGCCGGCCTATATCAAAGCTCGTCTGGAAGTATACAACCCAAAGAGAATACTTAGATCATCGGATTCTCAGCTACTGGTCTGCCCCCGCTACAAATTAGTGACTAAGGGAGGGAGAGCCTTCTCTGTTTTGGCCCCCCAGTTATGGAACAAGCTGCCTGAGGGGCTACGCAGGGAGGTGAATCTCCTACGGTTTAGGAAATCACTGAAAACACTGCTGTTCAGAAGAGCCCTGATCGCAATGTAGTCTTGTAGCTGTGTCTCTCGGAGGAGTTGAGCCAAGTTATTGTAATAACACCGATTTCCAAGCGCTTAGAGACCTGCAGGTGATTGGGCACGCTATAAATCTAAACTAACAATAACAATAACAATAGTGCAACAGCAGTGACAGAGTGTTTGGAGAAAGTGTAAGGGTACAGAGTGGAGAATTGAAGATGTGAAAGACAAGTGTTCAGGTGGATAGAAGACTGCATGCATGGTGTATATGGGTTTGAAACAGTCCATGTTCTAAGGCCTACTTTGCTGCATGAGTACTTGGGTACTGACTGAATAATTACAGTACTGCAAGGACAGTGCCTGGCGGAATTTATAAGTGCTTTTAGCGCAGTGAATGGATAAGCTCATACTGCTGAATGGGGTACTACAATAGTGCAACAGCAGTGACAGACTGTTTGGTGGAAGTAGAAGGATACAGAGTGGAGAATTGAAGATGTGAAAGACAAGTGTGCACGTGGATAGAAGACGGCATGCATACAACATACAGGTTTGAAGCAGTCCTTGTCCTAAGGCCTACTTTGCTACATGAGTACTTGGGTACTGGGTGAATGATTACACTACTGTAAGGAGAGTGTCTGAGTGAATCTATAAGTGTTTGAGTTTTAGCGCATTTTATGATCAGTACATACCACTGAATGGGTCACTACAACAGTGCAAGGACAATGACAGAGTGTTTGCTGGAAGTGTAAGGGTATACAGAATGGGGAATTGAAGATGTGAAAGACAAGTGTGGAGGTGGATAGAACACTGTATGCATAGTGTATAGGGATTTGAAGCTGTTAGAAATGGGGGTCTCTAGTTGGCAGGGGTAGGTACCACTGTCCAAATAGGGACCCTTGCTTCTAGTCAGGGTAAGGAGAAAACCCTCTGAGATAACCCCTGCTCACCCTCTAGGTAGCTTGGCATGAGCAGTCAAGGCTAATCAGAAGGCAATGTGTAAAGTAATTGTTCCAACACTCACAGTAATACAGTGAAAACACCACAAACTGACTCCACAACAGTTTAGAAAAATAAAGGTATTTAATCTAAACTACACAAGACCAAAACGACAAAAATCCAACATACACAGTTCAAGAATATGGATTCAAAAGAGTTCTTAAGGTTGCAATAAAAATAATCCACAGTTGCGTGAAAAGTTCACAGTTGCGTCACGTTTCAGACACAGTACCTTTAGTTGCGACAAAGTTCCAAAAGCAGAAGCCGGTGCGGGGGAAAACAAGCGATGCGTTGCTCCTGAGACCCTGGGGAGGTGATGCGACAGCCCCGCTGCAGCAGCGGGCGTGTTGCGATGAATCTGGCCTGTATGGGGAGGAAGGCCACTTGTATGGATTCCGGTGCGTAGGTTCCGTAGGAAGTTTGTTCTCGCAAAGGCACGATGCGACGATCTTTGGAGTTGCGTCGATCTCCGGGGCGATGATGCGCGGACCGGTGGTGATCTTCTCTCTCGCAGCTCCTCGATGCGATGGCTTCGGCGATGACTCTTGCAGCGACGTGATGCGGTCCGCAAGCAGGCGGTGCGGCGATCTCACCCAGCGATGACAGGCTCTGCGACGACACTCGTAGAGATGTTAGACTTCCCGCACCGATCGGGTGCGTCCCGCATATGAAGGATGCGACAGCTCTGACAGCGGCAACAGGCGCTGCGACGATCTCGACCTTCTTAGCGGTGGGAATTTCCTCGCACTGTCGGGAATGCGCTCCGCAGCGAGCAATGCAATAACTTTTCTGTAGCAAAGTCTTTAAATCTTGGTTTCCAGCTTCCCAGCACAGGTACAACTTCCAGAGGCACCACACATGGGCCACGTACTCCAGGAAGGACAGAGCTCTCTCAGTAAAGCTCAGGGGAAGCTGGGGTTGAAGTCCTTTTGTTCCTGGGACTTCAGAACAGGGAGCCAGCTCTTCTCAGGCCCTTGGAGATTCCTTACAAGCAAGGGGACACAGCACAGCAAAGTCCTTCCCCTCTCCTTGGAAGCAAAGCAACAGCAGGGCAATCCAGCAGATCAACAGCTGGACAATCTTCCTTCTTCCGTTTCAGCTTTCTCCTTGGCAGAGGTTCCTTCTTGATTCCAGGATGATCTACTTTTCTGTTGTCAGGGGTCCTGTACTTATGCCCCTTAAAGTCTTTGTTCTCTTTGTGCAAGGGGGCCCTGAGATCGGTCTGAACCAGTTCTGGGTGTTGCTTGAGCACTTTGTTTTCCTGGCTTCTCCTTTCCTTTCAGAGTGAGGGGCAGGGTCGTCAGCCGCCCAGCAGGAGGTGGAGCCAGCATTGTGGAAGGCAGGCACATCGCTATTCAGGCCCAGGTGCTATCTCCTCCCACCACTCAAGTTGCAAATACAGTCATTCAGCCTAGGGCTGACTCAGCCAGCCTCCTGGGGAATCCCCAGCCCCTGTCACTCTCAAACAAGACACTCAATACACAAACAGGCCAAGGCACACAGGAAGGTCAGACAAGAGAACAGCAACTTTCTAAAAGTGCTGTTCTCAAACACAGGATTCAAAAACAACCTTTCCTAAAAGATGTGTTATTAAATTCTGAGTTCAGTTATACTAGACTCTTATGTCCTGTCTTGTTTCTATGGGAAGAAATGCTGATAGCCACTGTAGCCAGCATCCCCCGTGTTAACCTATGGAGCAAGATATCCTTAGAATAGTGAAAAACTAAATTGGCTGTGATTCACTACCAGAGCATGTCACCTGCACCAGTACATGCTCTACCTTTCACATACACTGCACCCTGCCCAGGGGGGTACCTTGGGCCTTCCATAGGGGTGACCAATGTGCACAAAAAGGGAAGGGTTAGGCCTGGTCAGGGGGGACACTGACCAGGAGGACATGGCAGTTCACAGACTGCACACAGGCACTGCAGTGGCAGGCCTGAGACACCATTTTGGGGCTACTCATGTGGGTGGCACAAACAGGGCTGCAGGCCCACTAGTAGCATTTGTCATCGCCAGCCCTTGCACACCCAGTGCACTTTACTATGACTTCATGGTGATACAAATATGCCAATCAGATACATCCAATCACAATAACAATTTACACAGAGAGCATTTGCACTTTAGCACTGATCAGCAGTGGTAAAGTATGCAGAGTCCTATTGCCAACAGCCACGGGTCAGGAAAAATAAGGGAGGAAGAAGCAAAAAGTTTGAGGATGACCTGGCAAGAAGAGCCAGTTCCATCAGAGGCAGTCCATGTTCTAAGGCCTACTTCGCTACATGAGTACGTTAGTAATGAGTAAATGATTATACTACTGTAAAGAGAGTGTCTGAGTGAATCTATAAGTGCTTGAGTTTTAGCGCACTTAATGATTAGTACATACCACTGTGCCATAAATTGACAGCGAGCAGGTTAGCATGCGCTGAAGCCAGTGGGTTTTCTGATGTTATCTTGCCCGTTTCTTGGAAATCACTTTGTATTTCTGTCAGCCATTTTGTATGCCATGTGCTTCCACTTGTTCACCATGTGCTCTGTCTTACTTCTCTGTAAACTGCTTGTGTATTCTGCCTAGAAACAAGTTATATTTAGCTTCTGCCAAATACACGCATGCTCAGTCGAGCCACATCTGTTTCTGATCCATCACTGTCGAGAATGTGTTTATCCCAACTGGACAATTGTTGGCGCCTAACATTTGTTGAATGTGTGCTCTCAAAATGTCCTTATATGTATATAAAACTCATTTCGGTATGTGTACCGCCTTCTTTTGATCCCCTGTGTGGGTATAAAAGGACCATGTGCCTTCCATTTGGTGTTCTACTTCATGCATTGCCTATGGGTACTGTGTGACTGTAGTTTCACCTCATAAGGTCTTAATACATTTATCTTTTCTATTCCTGTTTCCGTGCCAACTTCACTTCTATGGTTTGAGGGCTTTAAAGCTGCACAATTAGGCCTTGCGGAGACTCTATACCACAGCTGAATGGATCACTACAACAGTACAAGGGCAATCACAGAGTGTACGCTGGAAGTGTAAATATATAGACTGGGGAATTAAAGATGTGAAAGACAAGTATGGAGGTGGATAGAACACTGTATGCATAGTGTATAGGGGTTTCAAGCAGTCCATGTTCTAAGGCTTATTTCACTGTATGAGTATTTGGATACTGACTGAATGATTACAATTCTGCAAGCACAGTGCCTGACTGAATTTAAAAGTGATTGAGTTTTATCGCAGTGACTGCATTAGCACATACTGATGAATAGGTCACTACAATAGTGCAACAGCACTGACAGAGTGTTTGGTGGAAGTGTAAGGATACAGAGTGGAGAATTGAAGATGTGAAAGACAAGTGTGCTGGTGCATGGAACACTGCATGTATAGTGCATAGGGGTTTGAAGCAGTTCATGCCCTAAAGCCTACTTTGCTACATGAGTACTTGGGGACAGACTGAATGATTACAGTTCTGCAAGGAGAGTACCTGACTGAATTTATAAGTGCTTCAGTTTTAGCACAGTCAATGGATTAGTACATACTGCTGAATGGGTCACTACAACAGTGCAACAGCAGTGACACAATGCTTGTGGAAGAATACAGACTGGGGAATTGAAAGTGTGAAAGACTAGTGTGCAGGTAGATACAAGACTGCATGCATACTGCATAGAGGTTTGAAGTAACCCTGCGCGGAGGACTCCGCTACACCCACGGAGTGGGCGTAGTGCTGCCTACTCCGCCCTTTGCGAAGTAGGCGTAGCCAGCAGCACTACGCCTACTCCGTGGGAGTAGCGGAGTTGGCCGCCACCTGCCTCCCTCCTGCCTTCCCCTACTACTTTATTTTTGTTACCAGAGCCATAATAAAGTAAATAAAACGCACTTACATTGTCCGCGGGTCCGGGGCTCCCTCTTCTAATCGCGCGCCGCCATCTTGGATCCCAATGCGCATGCGCTGCCGCCCGCGCATGCGCATTTCTGGCAAGACTGTTCTTAGCAAAACCAGAAAATGGCAAACTTTCCCTCTCATTCTACACATATATACATGTGAATAACAAATCAACTTGCTTCCCACATTAATTAAAAAAGAAACACACATTTCTATTGGTTGAACATTTGAACCCTTTCCAACTGACATAACTTTCAACCATACCCCCAATTTGCTTTCTGCTGTTACCATAGTAACAGATAATGCAAAACTCAAACTACCACAGAGGTCAAAAGTTCAGCACACTGTAAAACACTCCTCCTCAACAAGTTTAGACTCTACATAAGTACTTATTTATAAGTACCAATAAAGAGAAAGTCTCTTGTTAGAACCAACTAACATCTAAACACATAAGCTTGATAGATATCTGAAAAACATGTGCTTTTTCTTGCTTAGGTACGCGTACTGGACGCCTTAGAAATCTCGCAGCATACGGGGTACAATACGCGTACCCAACACATGTTGCGGATTTCCTATGGAAACTAGGTCCTAACTATAACTACCTACTCGCAACCGCCAGTGGGATATATATATATAAAAAAATATATATATATATATATATATATATATATATATATATATATATATATATATATATATATATATATTACCTACTGGCGGTCGCCAGTAGGTAGTTATAGTTAGGATTATTTTGAATAGGAAAATTGCAACATTCTTTTGTGAATAACTTTGGCGCCGGTTGAGGAATCTGCCTGAAAATTTCCTCAAATTTGCCTCGCGGTGCTCCGGTCCTTCCCTGAAAGTTTGCGGGGGATTCGTCAAGCGGGGGCCGAGAAAAAGGAGGGGTCCTAAAATGTGTTTTCCCCATGTTAATTTCCATAGGGCGGTCGACGTCACTTTTAGCCCGAACGGCTGAATGGATTTTCACCAAACTTGGCAAAATTGTAGGAACTGGTAGCCCGATGTGCCTTTGCTATGTCTCAAGATATGTGCTCCAGTGGATTTTGAGTAATTTAGGTTCAAATAAATATATATATCTATAAGCGCGCCCCGGTACGCGCATCGGGCCGCGAACCAGCGCGCTACGCGAGTTCGCGCGCGGAATCCTGATTGGCTCTCGGGTGTCTGTCAACATTCCAAACAGTCCGGAGTGCCCGCCATCTTGTGTCTCAGTAGGATCGAAACACAAGAGGTGGCAAAAACAAAGGGGGAAATGGCCAAAAGGGGGCAGAGTAGACCCCCCTGACCCCCTAGGTTTGATGTGGCGGCCATAAAAAAGGGCCTCGCGGGGCGGGGGGAGCGCCCGGTACGCGCACCGCAGAGCGTACCGGGGAGCGTACCATGGGAAAAAAAGAGTGAGAAAGTTTTTAAAAAATGTAGTCTTTTTTTATAATTTGGAGGTAGTTCTATAAAGAACTGTTTTTTTCTTCTTTTTGTTGTTTTATATTTTTTTAATGTTTTTTTGAACATTTTGTACTTTTTTTGGCTTTTATGAACAATTTTATATTTTTTTTGTTATTTTTATGGGGAGAAACAAAAAACAGGGAATTGTAAACTGCTGAACTGGAGCAAAAAAAATCAGGAAAAATGTCTTGTTTTTTGGGGCAATTGTGGTTGTCACCAGCACGGTTGATGAGCTTTATGCTTTGCTCACCATAGGTGATGGTCTTACCACAAAATATACAAGTGATCTTGTATTGCCCAAACTGGGGTTGTATGTTTGGGACCATCTCCCTTGTCTCTGGTCCCGATGGAGTGGGTTGCTTTCTTTTGGAGGTGCTGGGTGAAGATTCGGGAGGGTTTGTGGCCAGTTCTCGGACCTCTGCCGCAGCATAGTTGCTGGGATGCCTGCGCTGCATATGGCGAATCATGATGTTATTGCCAAAGGAGTATTTCTTGTTAGGGTTCCCCCTTGAAAGTTCCATGTTACAGATTAGGCAAGTCACCTTTGGCGCATTCACCTTTTTGAGGCCACTTGGGATGGAAAAAACTCCCATACAATGTGCTGCTTTGGCCTATAATATGGGGTATTGTCTTCTGGCAGGAATGTCCTCCTCCCCTCCTCCTCCTCCTCCTCCTCTTCTTCATCTCCACCACTGTGGTGTTGTGGTGGTCCTCTTAGTGGTGGTGGTGGTGGTGGCTAAGATGCTCCTGCTGCTGCTGCTACTGAAGCCATTTTTCAGTCTAAAAAAGTACAGAGAGGTATTTCAACAGGTCTTCTTCACTCAAAGTACAAAGTGAGAATGAGGAAAAAAGGTGGGGGCTTTTCTCAATAGGAAACAAAACTGTCCTGAACCAATGAAAAGTGTTACTTTCAGGTCACATGACCAGGGCTTTCATCATTTGGAAACCAAAACTGTCCTGCACCAATAAAAAGTGTTATTTTTAGGTCACATGACCCGATGCGCTTACGCTACGCGCCCAGGGGCGCGTCGTGTAAGCACGTCAGATGCTTACGTTGCGCGATCGTATGCGCTCGAGTGCTTCCGGGTGCGTTTACGCCGTGCGTATCACGCGGATGTGGCTACGCGATACGTCACAATGGTGTTTTCGTTCGCGGCAAAAGCGCTAATGGGACGCTCACCGGTACGCACCCTAGGGCGCGCCGCAAGACTGCGCTTTCCGGTGCGCTCACCAGGACGCACACCGGGAGCGCTCCAGGGCAAAAAAATAAAAAATAAATAACCATGAACAATATACATAAAAAAACATAGTATTACATAAATATACATTATAGGATTCATTATAAAAAATATTACATTTCATAGCTATAGAAATTTGCTATTAAAAAACCTTTGAAATTCACTGAAAAAAACAAAGGTTGCACACCAGTTATAGTTAGGAATTAGCATTTAAAAAACCTATGAAATTCACTGACCGGATGAAGAGCCCGCCCTGCAGGGTCATGGGCTCCCCTTTCGGAGGTTTTCCTGTGCGATATATATATATATATATATATGTATATATATATGTATATATATATATTCACTGAAAAAACCATAGGTTTCACACCAGTTATAGTTAGGAATTAGCATTTAAAAAACCTATTAAATTCACTGAAAAAACCATAGGTTTCACACCAGTTATAGTTAGCTGGAAATTTTACTGATATAAAACCATTGAAATTCCCACGTTATAGTTAGATGGACTCACTATAACTTGCGCGTGCAATGCACTGCTGATGACATCACATATTACATCACTCATGACATGGTCAGTGACATCACTCATGACATCACTGATGACACCATCCAGTGAATGTGTGTCTTTCTGAAAAATAAATATATTTTATATATGTATATGTAAAAGTTGATGGAAGAATAAATGTTTAAATAAGTGTCTAAATGGATGGTTTTTAAAAATTGATTGGTTAACTGGCTTAATAAGACATCATCAGCAGTGCATTGCACGCGCAAGTTATAGTGAGTCCATCTAACTATAACGTGGGAATTTCAATGGTTTTATATCAGTAAAATTTCCAGCTAACTATAACTGGTGTGAAACCTATGGTTTTTTCAGTGAATTTAATAGGTTTTTTAAATGCTAATTCCTAACTATAACTGGTGTGAAACCTATGGTTTTTTCAGTGAATTTCATAGGTTTTTTAAATGCTAATTCCTTTGTATATCGAGTTTCTAACCTTTTTTTTTTTTTACAATTTGCTGTTTTTTTTTAAGTATTCATTTTTTTTATATAATTTTTTTCTTTTGCGCTCTGGGTGCGCGCTCCGGGAAGCTTTCAGCTAAGCTCTCCGGTAAGCTTTTCCGAGAGCTCATCTGAAAGCGCACCCAGAGCGCAACTGTCGTTCGTGAAAAAAAATATGAATGAAAAGTTAATAATAATGCAAAACATTTCGTACCATACAAATAAAATTAGTTTTTTTTAATAAGGAAAATGATTATGCATTTCTATAAAAGATTGATGACGTCACTTCGGCGCGCAACGTAAGTGCCCTCGGAAGCGCCTACGTTCGCGGCGCATAAACGCACGCAAAAGCGCCTACAATCGCGCCACGTTTGCGCCCCGGAAGCGCCTACGATCGCGCTGCGTAAACGCACCGGAAGTGCTCCGGAGCGCGCAGCGTAAACGCGTCGGGTCATGTGACCCTAAAATAACACTTTTCATTGGTTGCTAACAGTTTTTTTTTACAATGAATGAAATCCCCACCCATTTCCTTCACTTCTTCTTTCACTTTTGTGACTGAAAGACCTGCCTTTTTTGCTGTTCCATATTCCTTGATTAATCATGGCTGCCAGACCATCCAGCAGTGAAGATGACTCCAATGATTTCATTGATGAAGAGCCTCCTCAGCCGAAGGTCAAAGAACATTTCATCTGGAAATTTTTTAAGTTTCCAGCAGACCAGAAGAAGGTGAATGCACCAAAAGTAGAGTGCAGGATCTGCAAACAGGTCCTGTCACGGGGTAACCCCCCCAAAAAATACTCTTTTGGCAACTTCACCATGATTCGCCATGTGGAGAGGAGGCACCCCCAGAATTTTGCCCGGGAAAGTGTCAGGGCTCTGGCACAAGAGGTTCCCAGAGATGGGGCCTCTACATCAACAGGAGGAGCAACTTCTTCTGGGAGAGAACAATCACAGGAGCAGGTAGCAAACATACAACCTGCATTTAACCATGGGGTCGTCAAATGCAGATACTGCAATCAACTCCTCACCTATGGGGAGCAAAGTGTCCTGCTCATGGTTCGAGCATTGGAGAACCATCGCTGCCCTTCCCACCCCTAATTTTTTTCTTTTCTTTTTGCTCCTGTTGAGCAGTTTCCATTCCCTGTTTTTGTTCCTGTTCAGTTAAAAGAAGAAAACCAAAAGTTCTTTTCAGAACTACCTCCAATTCTCATCAAAGAGCTATATTCTTAAAAAATGAAGAGTAAGTGAAATATAGTGCATTGATAATTGAAAGGAGAATGAGTAAGAAAGAACAGAAAGGTATGAGAGGTGAAAGGAAGTGAAGTAGGAGGAATGAAAGAAGGTGAGTGTTAGAAAAGAAAGTTATGACACAGTGAATAAACTGGAGGCCTCATTTCTGAAAAGTGACGCATCGCTATGTGAAAACAGCGATGCGTCACTTTTCTGGACGCACTCCTTATGACATTCCAGATATGTCATATTTAATATATGACTAATCAATTCGCAAGGAGTTACAGATATGTCAGTATTTCTGACGTATCTGTAAACACAAAAGTAACGCATTGCAGGAGTGCGTCACAAAAGTGACGCAACTCCAGTAATGTGTCCTTTCACATGGAAAAAGCACCATGTGAAAGGTTTGCTGTGAAGCAGGCGCAAGATTTTGGCGCAACAGCATCCTAAAAGTGACGCACTGCGTCATTATTACCAAGCTTTTTGCAAGGAACACCCCCTCTGCATGCATTATACCTGACACTATTTTTTAAAAAGTGACGCATCTAGGTACATGGGTCACTTTTTAAAACTCTGCGCCACATTGTATCTGCATCAGGTATAATGTATGCAGAGGGGGCAATCCCTCGCAAAAAGCTTGGTAATAACGACGTACTGAAATCTATGAGATTTCTCTGCGTCACTTTTAGGATGCTGTTGCGTCAAAATCTTGCGCCTGCCTCGCGTCACTTTCATGTTTACAGATATGTGAGAAATACTGACGTATCTGTAACTCCTTGCAACATGATTCATCATACATTAAATATGACACATCTGGAATGTCATAAGGACTATGGACAGAAAAGTGACGCATCACACCAGCAGTGTAATAAAATGTGCCTCGTTGCACTATATTTAAAGGATGCAACAGCATCCTAAAAGTGACGCAGTGAAATCTCAAACATTTCACTGCGTCGCTATTACAAAGCTTTTTGTGGGGGAACACCCCCTCTGCATGCATTATACCTCACGCAGATATAATGTGGCGCTTGATTTTAAAAAGTGACCCATCTACCTAGATACATCACTTTTTAAATATAACGCAACGAGGCACATTTTTTTAGACCACTGGTGCGATGCGTCACTTTTCTGTGCGCACTCCTTATGACATTCCAAGTAACGCATTGCTGGAGTGCGTCACAAAAGTGACGCAACTCCAGTAATGCGTCCTTTCAAATGGGGAAAGCAGCATGTGAAAGGTCTTGCCTCAGTCTAACACCTGCTGGAAAGCAGGCACAAGATTTTGACGCAACAGCATCCTAAAACTGACGCAGTGAAATCTCAAAGATTTCACTGCGTCGCTATTACAAAGCTTTTTGCGGGAGAACACCCCCTCTGCATGCATTATACCTGACGCTATTTTTAAAAAGTGACGCATCTAGGTACATGGGTCACTTTTTAAAACTCTGCGCCACATTATATCTGCGTCAGGTATAATGTATGCAAAGGGGGCATTCCCCCGCAAAAAGCTTGGTAATAACGACGTACTGAAATCTATAAGATTTCTCTGCGTCACTTTTAGGATGCTGTTGCGTCAAAATCTTGCACCTGTCTCGCATCACTTTTATGTTTACAGATATGTCAGAAATACTGACGTATCTGTAACTCCTTGCAACATGATTCGTCATACATTAAATATGACACATCTGGAATGTCATAAGGAGTGCGCACAGAAAAGTGACGCATGACACCAGCAGTGTAATAAAATGTGCCTCGTTGCACTATATTTAAAAAGTGACGCATCTAGATAGATGCGTCACTTTTTAAATATTGCATAACAATGCGCATTTTTTTACACCGCTGGTGCGTCACAAAAATTGACGCACAGGAGGCGCAAAACTAACAGCGCAAGGCCTTCATAAATATGGTCCTGGATTTTCCCCGTGCTTCGCCGGTGCGCGTACCATGCGCTTCCCCCGCGCAAAACGAAAAAAAAAATGTAATGCCCTGCAGGACCCTATTTTAGTCCCTACATCAAACCTAGGGGGTCAGAGGGGGTCTACTCTTCCCCCTTATGGTCATTTGCCCCTTTTTTTTTTCAAACCCCTTGTGTCTCGATTTTACCGAGACACAAGATGGCGGCCGCTCCAGACTGTTTAGAATGTTTACAGACACCCAAGAGCCAATCAGCTTTCTGCGCGCAAGTCGCGTGTCGCGCCAGGAGCGCACTCAAGTGCGCGCACCGGAGAGCGCCTATAGATATATATATTTTTTTGAACCTAAATTACTCAAAATCCACTGGAGCACATATCTTGAGACATAGCAAAGGCACATCGGGCTACCAGTCCCTACAATTTTGCCAAGTTTGGTGTAAATCCATTCAGCCGTTCGGGCTAAAAGTGAAATTGACCGCCCTATGGAAATTAACATGGGGAAAATGCGTTTTGGGACCCCCCTTTTATCTCGGCCCCCGCTTGACGTATCCCCCCCAAACTTTCAGGGAAGGACCGGAGCTCGACGAGGCCATTTTCAAGAAATTTTCAGGCAGATTCGTCAACCGGTGCCAAAGTTATTCCAAATAGAATTTTGAGATTTAACATTGAAAAAAATCCTAACTATAACTACCTACTGGCGACCGCCAGTAGGTAATATATATATATATATATATATATATATATATATATATATATATATATATATATATATATATATATATATATATATATATATATATATATATATATATATATATATATATATTCACTGAAAAAAACCATAGGTTTCACACCAGTTATAGTTAGGAATTAGCATTTAAAAAACCTATTAAATTCACTGAAAAAAACATAGGTTTCACACCAGTTATAGTTAGCTGGAAATTTTACTGATATAAAACCATTGAAATTCCCACGTTATAGTTAGTCGGACTCACTATAACTTGCGCGTGCAATGCACTGCTGATGACATCACATATTACATCACTCATGACATGGTCAGTGACATCACTCATGACACCATCCTTGTGACATAGTGACAGACCTCCTTTCACTATAATGTAACCCTTGAGACTCATATTCAAAAATAGAAACTGAAATTTTTAAAAAAATGGAGATACCTATATCAGTTACAACAAGCAATTCAGTAATTCCACTATCTATATACACATCCACTCATTCACCAACAGTTCTATATAGTCACTCATACATATACTCACTCATCATATGAAGTGATACACCTATACATCCTGTTACACACCGACATTCATCCAAAAGTTACTCACACACATATTCACACGTGCAAATAAACTATTGGACATCCATTTATTTGAATATAGAGTTATACACACACTTCCACCTTACTTCTATTTAAAATTACACATATTTATTCTCTTAAACAATCACTTATAGAAACACATACTTATTTAAACAGGAACTCTTACAATCTCTTACTCTCACATATACTCACTTATATACATCAATATTCATATATACTAGATTAAAACATATGTAGTTACTGATAAAGACACTAGTGAGACAGTCATTCACTCACTAACAAACACATATAGACACTCATCCACCCATACAGTCCTGTACATATGTTGTCTTCAAAACACATACAAACAAAGAGTCAGTCACTCATGCATCTATGTGCTAAGTAATACCCCCACCAAACCATATAGACACTCATACTGATACTAATAAAAATATCTAATAACCCATATACATACACATGAGTGGATGTGTATTAGATGGTGGTATTACTGAATTGGTTGTTGTAACTGGTATGGGTATATCCACTTTTTTGAAAATATTAGTTTCTATTTTTGAATATGTGTTTCATGGGTTACATTACACTGAAAGGAGGTCTGTCACTGTGTCACAAGGATGGTGTCATCAGTGATGTCATGAGTGATGTCACTGACCATGTCATGAGTGATGTAATATGTGATGTCATCAGCAGTGCATTGCACGCGCAAGTTATAGTGAGTCCGACTAACTATAACGTGGGAATTTCAATGGTTTTATATCAGTAAAATTTCCAGCTAACTATAACTGGTGTGAAACCTATGTTTTTTTCAGTGAATTTAATAGGTTTTTTAAATGCTAATTCCTAACTATAACTGGTGTGAAACCTATGGTTTTTTTCAGTGAATTTCATAGGTTTTTTAAATGCTAATTCCTTACTATAAGTTTCACTTTATAAATAAGACTGTTAGCACTCTAGTTGTTCTTTTTAACACTCTGGTACATTCTGTCATTGGGCTACAGTTGTGCTACATCTAGTTGAATTTTGGGCTACATTTACAATTTTTGATCTCTGGTGGCCATCTTTGGGCTTCATTGGGCTACTTTGGGCTACATTTGGGCTACATTTTGGCTCTAACATATATTAAGCCCAATGTAGCACAATACATATTTTTATAAAGTTAATTTTTTTACAAACCACTTCAAAATAGGGCTACCTGTCTCTACAATTAACCCATTTTTTTTTTTTTAATTTTTGGGGGGAGCGCTCCCAGAGCGCGCCCCGGAGTGCGCCCCGAAAAGCGTATTTCTGAAAAGCGCCCCCGGGCGCGCTCCGGGGAGCGTCTCGTGAGCGCCAATATCGCAAACGAAAACATGATCGTGACGTATCGCGTAGCCGCGACCGCGTGATACGCACGGCGTAAGCGCACCCGGAAGTACTCGAACGAATACGATCGCAAAACGTAAACTTCCGACGCGCTTACGCTGCGCGCCCCCGTGCGCGTAGCGTAAGCGCGTCGGGTCATGTGAGCAGAAAATAACACTTTTCATTGGTTCATAACAGTTTTAGTTTCATAATGATGAAGCCCCTGGTCTTGTGACCTGAAAATAACACTTCTCATTGGTTCAGGACAGTTTTGTTTTCCAAATGATGAAAGCCCCCACCTTTTTTCCTTATTCTGACTTTGTCCTTTGACTGAGGAAGATCTGTTTGGAACTCTCTGTACCTTTTTGTACTTTAAAATGGCTTCAGTAGCAGCAGCAGCAGGTGCATCTCAGCCACCACCACCACCACCACCACCAAGAGGACCAGCTCCAAATTATATTGCTGGTCAAGAACAGGAGGAGGAGGAAGAGGAAGAGGAGGAGGGGAGAAGAAGATGGCTGCCTGAAGAAAACACACCTTATAAACCCAAACCACACTTCATTTGGCAGTTTTTTTCAATCCCAGAGGGGCAAAAAAAGGTGAATGCGCCCAAAGTCACTTGCCTCATCTGCAATGATGAACTTTCACGGGGCAACCCAAATAAGAAATATTCTTTTGGTAACTATACCATGATTCGGCACATGACAAGAAAGCATCCAAACAACTACTCTCGCGCAGAGTTCCGGGAACTGGCCAGTAACCTCCCCCAGTCATCAAGGACCCCCTCCCAAAGAAAACAACCCTCTTCCTCGCAACCAGAAACATCTGAGGTGATGCCTTCCATTCAGCCAAGATTTGCTGATTTTAAAATTACTTGTAAGGCTTGTGGCAAGCTTATCTCCTATGGGGAACAAAGTGTTAAGCTCATCGTCCTTGCAGGTGATAATCACAAGTGCCCCAAAAAGAAATAATTTTTTGGGTTTTTTGTTTTTTTGCTCCAGTTGAGCCAGTTTCAATTCCCTTTTTTTGTTTCTCCCCCTAAAAAATACAAAAAAAATATAAAACTGTTTTGAAAAGCCAAAAAAAGTTTAAAAAGTTCCAAAAACACAAAAAAAATATAAAACAACAAAAAGAAGAAAAAAAAAAGTTCTTTTAAGAACTACCTCCAATTTCTAAATGAAAACTTCATTTTTTTAAAACTCTGTCATCTTTTTCCCTCATTTTACGCTCCCCGGTGCGCTACCTGGTGCGCGCACCGAGCGCTTCCCCCGCGCAAAACGAAAAAAAAAAAAATATTTTAAATGCCCCGCGGGGCCCTTTTATAGCCCCCACATCAAACCTAGGGGGTCAAAGGGGTCTATCCCTGACGCCTTATGGTCAGTTCCCACTTTGTTTTAGCCACCTCTTATGTCTCGATTTTACCGAGACACAAGATGGCGACCGCTCTGGACTGTTTGGAATGTTTACAGACACCCGAGAGCCAATCAGCTTTCCATGCGCACCTCGCGTGTCGCGCCTGGAGCGCACTCCGGTGCGCGCACCTGTGCGCTGCTATAGATATATATATTTTTTGGGACCTAAATTACTCAAAATCCACTGGAGCACATATCTTGAGACATAGCAAAGGCACATCGGGCTACCAGTCCCTACAATTTTGCCAAGTTTGGTGGAAATCCATTCAGCCGTTCGAGCTAAAAGTGAAATCGACCGCCCTATGGAAATTAACATGGGGAAAACGCGTTTTGGGACCCCCCTTTTATCTCGGCCCCCGCTTGACGAATCCCCCCCAAACTTTCAGGGAAGGACCGGACCGCCATGAGACCATTTTCCTGAAAATTTCAGGCAGATTCGTCAACCGGCGCCAAAGTTATTCAAAATAGAATGTTGAGATTTAACATTGAAAATTATCCTAACTATAACTACCTACTGGCGACCGCCAGTAGGTAATATATATATATATATATATATATATATATATATATATATATATATATATATATATATATATATATATATATATATATATATATATATATATATATATATACATATAACCTACTGGCGAAGTTAGAACCTAGTTTGCATAGGAAAATCCGCAACATTCTATTTGGAATAACTTTTGTGCTGGTCGATGAATACACATAAAATTCTCCAAGAAAATGGCCTTCTCCACCCCAATACTTCTCTGAAAGTTTCGGGGTGATTCGTGAAGTGAAGCAGGGAACCAGAAAAAAGGGGAGTCCCAAAACGTGTTTTCCCGATGCAATTTTTCCTTAGGGCCAGCCCGAACTGCTGAACAGAATTACACCAAATTTGGCAAAAAGGTTGAATTTGGTTAGCAGATTACGCTTTTTGTTAAATGGTGTAAATCCGTTCAGTAGTTCCTTAGAAATTTCATAAGTAAAATCATAGATATATCCATAGATGAAGTACCGTATGCGTACCTTCCTGAGCATGAGCTTTATTCTATTTGGCTGTCAACACTCCAAACCAGGAAGTGTTGGCAGCCATCTTGTGCCTAGGTAGAACCGAGGCACAATAAACAGAAAAAGAAACGAGAAAAATGCAAAAAGGGGGCAGGGTAGAAACACCCTGACCCCCTAGGCCTGCTTAGGGGGTCCCACAACGACCCCCAAGGCCCCAACATTTTTTTTTTAAATCGCGGGGTACGCGTACCCTGTCATTTGAGATGTCATCAGTGATGTCATTGACCATGTAATGAATGATCTAATATGTGACATCATCAGCAGAGCATTGCGGGAGCACAAAATATAGTTAGTCCAACTAACTATATAGGAGCAATTTCAATGGTTTTGTATGAGTGAAATATCCAGCAAACTATAACACCCCTAAAACTTTTTTTGAGTGAATTTCAAAGTTTGTTTTAAAGCTAATTCCTAACTATATAAGGCCTGAAACCTATGGTTGCCTATAGGTAGTTATAGTTAGAATTTTTTTCAATGCAAAATCTGGACTAGCCGTTTAAACATCAAAACCAAGTTGTCCTCGAACAGGAACACCACACACAGGGGGGATTTGTACAAGTGCGCGTTGGACAGTGGGAGCCTCATCCGCTTAGAGACTTGGCAGTTGGAGGGCAGTGCTGGCGCTGCTTTCCTACCCTACAGGGATTATATTTTACACGAAGGGGCAACAGTATCCACTTGGTTAAAGAACATTGAAGTTCGTCAGGCAGTAACATGGAACTACTTCTACCAGCATGCCTGTTCGCCCACAGGGGCGGGACTTCTTACTTAAATAAAGTCAGCTGTTCAGTGATCAAGGGCTCAAGGGAGCTCGAAAGGCGTATGGCCATAAGGAAGTCATTCAGCCTGCCTACTTGCTGCTGCTTGCGAGGTGCTGTGCACTAATCCCCCCTGTGTGTGGCGTTCCTGTTCGAGGACAACTTGGTTTTGATATATATATATATATATATATATATATATATATATAGGTTATATATATATAGGTAATATATATATATATATATATATATCCCAAACACAAAAGTCCGGTTGTTCCTGGCGCACAAACGGTTGCGATCCCGAGTGTGTGCCGGTCACCCTCAATTTGAATCAGCAAGTATTTCCTTCTCCACAAGAAAATAACTCAGGATACCTCTGAATGCTTTCAAAGATGTTTATTTGGCAAAAGTGGCAACTGCCTACCGACGCGTTTCACCAGTTACGGCTTCCCGTGAACAAGCCGTAACTGGTGAAACGCGTCGGTACATGTGTGTGTATATGGGTTATTAGATGTTTTTTTTAGTATCAGTATGAGTGTCTGTATGGTTTGGTGGGGGTGTTACTTAGCACATAGATGTATCAATGACTGACTCACTGTTTGTATGTTTTTTGAAAACAGCATATGTGCAGGACTGTATGAGTGGATGAGTGTGTATATGTGTGTGTTAGTGATTGAATGCCTATCTCACTAGTGTGTTTATCAGTAACAAGATATATTTTAATCTAGTATATGTGAGTATTGATGTATATAAGTGAGTATATGTGAGAGTGAGAGATTGAAAGAGTTCTTGTTTTAATAAGTAAGTGTTTCTATAAGTGATTGTTTAAGAGAGTAAGTATGTGTAAGTTTCCTTAGAAGTAAGGTGGTAGTGTGTGTATAGCTGTATATGCAAATAAATGGATGTTAAATAGTTTATTTGCATGTGTGATTATGTGTGTGAGTAACGTTTGGATGACTGTCGGTGTATAACAGGATGTATAGGTGTATCACTACATATGATGAGTGTATATATGTATGAGTGACTATATAGAACTGTTGGTGAATGAGTGAATGTGTATATAGATGGTGGAATTATTGAATTGGTTGTTGTAACTAGTATGGGTATCTCCATTTTTAAAAATGTTTGAATTTATATTTTTCAATATTTGTTTTCATGGGTTACATTACAGTGAAAGGAGGTCTGTCACTCTGTCACAAGGATGATGTCATCAGTGATGTCATGAGTGATGTCACTGACCATGTCATGAGTGATGTAATATGTGACGTCATCAGCAGTGCATTACACGCGCAACTTATAGTGAGTCCAACTAACTATAACGTTGAATTTCAATGGTTTTATGTCAGTAAAATTTTCCAGCTAACTATAACTGATGTGAAACCTATGGTTTTTTTAGTGAATTTAATAGGTTTTTTAAATGCTAATTCCTAACTATAACTGGTGTGAAACCTATGGTTTTTTCAGTGAATTTCATAGGTTTTTTAAATGCTAATTCCTAACTATAAGTCTCACTTTATAAGTAAGACTGTTAGCGCTCTAGTTGTTAAGAACACTCTGATACATTCTGTCATTGGGCTACAGTTCGGCTATATTTGAGCTACATTTTTGCTCTAACATATATAAAGCCCAATGTAGCACAATACATTTTTTTCCAAAGTTAATTTTCGGAAAAAGCACTTCAGAATAGGGCTACCTGTCCCTACAATTTCCCTTTTTTTTTTTTGTGCGCTCCTGATGCGCGCCCCGGGGAGCGCCCCGAAAAGCGTACTTCTATATAGCGTCCCGAGGCGCGCTCCGGGGAGCGTCCCGAGAGCGCCAATATCGTGAACGAAAACATGATCGTGACGTATCGCGTAGCCGCGTCCGCGTGATACGCACGGCGTAAGCGCACCCGGAAGCACTCGAGCGAATACGATCGCGCAACGTAGGCGTCTGACACACTTACGCGGCCCGCGGCGCGTCGCGTAAGCGCGTCGGGTCATGTGACCAGAAAATAACACTTTTCATTGGTTCATAACAGTTTTGGTTTCATAATGATGAAGCCCATGGTCATGTGACCTGTAAATAACACTTTTCATTGGTTCAATAATTATTTTTTTCTAAATTTAGAGAAACCCACCCATTTCTCTCACTATTGATTTGCACTTGAAGAGAGCAAGAGGTGTTTTGTGAATTTTGAATTCATACTTTCCTGATCTACAGCAATGACTGCAAGGGAGTCCTCCAGCAGTGATTCAGATGGATTTGTGCAAGAGGACCCTCCTCACCAGAAAACAAAGAACCACTTCATCTGGAAATTTTATGACATCCCTGAAGGACAAAAAAAAGTTAATGCAAGTAAAGTAACTTGTAAAATATGTGGAAGTATTTTATCCAGAGGCAATCCTCTAAAAAAATACAGCTTTGGAAATGCCAATTTAATTAGGCATGTCAAAAGAAGACACCCCAACAATTACTCCAGGGAGAGTGTCAGGGAGCTGGCAGAGAAGGCACGAAGAGATGGCAGCAGCACCTCCACTGGTGGAGCAACACCTTCAGGTTCAACACGTGCAAGAATGGTCCCTAACGTCCAGCCGGTATTTGCAGGAATAACATTTTTATGCAAGGACGGTGACGAACTACTCTGTTACGGGCAGCAGAGCGTTGAACTCATTGCAATAAAGAAACAGGAACACCAATGCTCTCCCCGTCCCTAAATTTTCTCATTTTTTTGCTCCTGTTGAGCATTTTT